>NC_046318.1:63996401-64306855 GCF_009819535.1 Lacerta agilis
ACCTCTACCGTTATGAATTCAGCATCCCACAAGTGATTTCAATTTTTATTTTTATTTAAAAAACAACAACAAATCTTGACAGGAGGAAAAACCACTGAACTGCCCATCACATGAAGTTCAGCCCTACATTTTTAGTTTTTATTGGCTTGTTCCATGTGCGTTTGTGTGGAACTTCAATTCCAGATAATCATGATACAAATAAAACATTTCCTCACTGGAGTGAGGAAAATGAGTCAACTGAGATTTGAGGCAGCCTGTCTAACGTTATTTTGATATGCAACAGGCCCAGAGTCCCTGTTTTTATTACCTGCAAAAGACTATCAGAGAAAGCATCAGCTATTCTTACACTTCTGAGGTTTGGCCCGTTCATTTGCTATTCCAGAAAAAGCAGTTAGATTGCAATTTCTCAATCACTACCTTTCCAAGAAGCTGCTTCAGTGGACTATGCAGTTTCGTATGGGCTCCATCTTGGAAACATCTACACACACTTTGCTGATGAGACCAAGGAAATACAAAGAAACAATTTGCATGACGAACAATAGCTAGACAGGCATACATGGGACCAGGATAAGACCATGTCAAAATTCTAATGCATTTTTAAGAACAGGTGGTTGAGCTCCTACCTAAGTCATCACAAGACCAAACTAGGCAGAACTTTAGCTCCATATTTCTGCCCTAAAGTCAGTGCTTTTTTTCTCTTAAAAAAATGTTTAGAAGTACTCTCATTTTCCTACTCATATTGAAATACTGCCCCTCAATGAGGCCGAACTTAGATTCACAAAACGTTTAGGGGTATGCGTACCCCTGTGTCTCCCCAGAAAAGAAGCACTGCTTAAAAACATAGATTGCCCGTGTGTGTGTGTGTGTGTGTGTGTGAGAGAGAGAGAGAGAGAGAGAGAGAGATCTGGATTAGGCGGGACACTAGTGTATGGCTATGGGGCTTTATTCCTCTACCTCCTACTGTAGTTCCAATCTAGATCACACCTCTTGTACAGAAGAATAAGCTCCTGTTAAAGAGAATGGAGCTTTCCCCTTCTCCAAGCTTGCCAGTATTAGAAGTACAGTGGTACCTCAGTTTTCGAATGAAATCTGTTCCGGAAGACCGTTTGACTTCTGAAATGTTTGAAAACCGAGGTGCAAAGGGTGGTTTGCAGAAAACTGGGAAAAAAATAACATGTACACGCAGCGGAAGCCTTTTGACTTCTGAGGCACGTTGGAAAATGGAAGCATTTACTTCTGGGTTTTTGGCGTTCGAAAACTGAAACGTTCAGCTTCTGAGATGTTCGGAAACTGAGGTACCACTGTATTTTGAACTGGGAATAAGGGGGGGCAAAGGGTTAAAGTCCCACTACCCACATCCAGATAAGGCATCCTGTGCAGCCAATTTGTGTATTTTAAAAACCAAACAACCCCCGTAGTTAAGGGTACAGATTTGGAGCTAATTTCTTCAACTAGTGTGGCCCTTGGCTTCGGGGCCCTGATTTAAATTTTTTTCATGCTGATGAGCACAACTTAATAATTAGATAATAAGGCAGCACACCATGTTGTTACCTTGCATACACCCGGCCAGTAGAGGGCAGGCTTGAGACTAACAGATAGTCAGGGGAAAACACACTTTGTGGTTTCCCACTAGCTCCGCCCCTTCCCCCCATCTCTCTCCTTGAAGAAACAGCCAAGAAACTCGCTCTCACTTGTAGTGTTATAACATGGGTAGGCAAGCTAAGGCCTGGGGGCCGCATCCGGCCCCATTGCCTTCCAAATCCAACCTGTGGACGGTCTGGGAATCAGCATGTTTTTACATGAGTAGAATGTGTGCTTTTATTTAAAATGCATCTCTGGGTTATTTGTGGGGCATATGAATTCGTTTATTTATTCCCCCCCAAAAAATATAGTCCGCCCCCCCCCCAAGGTCTGAGGGACCGTTCCCCTGCTGAAAATGTTTGCTGACCCCTGGCTTAGAATATTAACCCATCCTTCTAAATATGAAGAAACGGTAAGTAAAGAACATTTTCTTCTTCAGTGAGAACTCTATGTGTATTATTTTACTCTTTTAAGCAGTGCTGGTGAATTAAATAGAATGTGTGGTGGTGGGATTGGGTAGATCCAGCTTTCAAGCTTTTAACTCTGCTATAAACTAACCATTAAAAAAAAAAACAATCCAAGAGTTATTGATTTATGGGCAGAGCAACCCTATCCTCTAATTACACCAGGAAGCAGGAGATACACTGCCATTTTGGCAGCAGAACAGCTGTCATATCTTATACCAGTGCACCTAAAAAGGCGGGGAAATGGCAGATATGCTCACAGCATCCATGGGAACACAGCCAAAGCCCACTAGTTGGGGGCTGTGTTGGTGACAACATCCACACATAGCGAGAGCCAATGAACCCACAAGAGCAAGGGACATGCCCCCTAGTCCAAACTTCAAAATGACACCACAGCACCACGAATCCATGAACCCCAATAGTACTAGAGAGGGAGCCAGTGTGATGTAGTGGTTAAGAGCGGTGGACTCGTAATCTGGTGAACCGGGTTCGCTTCCCTGCTCCTCCACATGCAGCTGCTGGGTGACCTTGGGCTAGTCACACAACTCACAGAGTGTTTGTTGTGGGGGAAGAAGAGAACTCCTTAGGGTAGTGGTAAAGCAGGATATCAAATCCAAACTCTTCTACTACTTGTTGTTGTTGTTCAGTCGTTTAGTCGTGTCTGACTCTTCGTGACCCCATGGACCAGAGCACGCCAGGCACGCCTATCCTTCACTGCCTCTCGCAGTTTGGCCAAACTCATGTTAGTAGCTTCGAGAACGCTGTCCAACCATCTCATCCTGTGTTGTCCCCTTCTCCTTGTGCCCTCCATCTTTCCCAACACCAGCGTCTTCTCTAGGGAGCTTACAGCAAAGATAAAAATATTAAAGCTATGTACAATAAATCAACAAAACACATTAGAAATTCATAAAAAACATGGGCCATATAAAACTTATTTTAAAGCAGCAATGTTAAAATTGTTGGGGTTGTTGTTGTTGTTCAGGCGTTCAGTTGTGTCCGACTCTTCGCGACCCTATGGACCAGAGCATGCCAGGCATGCCTATATTTCACTGCCTCCTGCAGTTTGGCCAAACTCATGCTAGTTGCTTCGAGAACACTGTCCAACCATCTCATCCTGTGTTGTCCCCTTCTCCTTGTGCCCTCCATCTTTCCCAACACCAGCGTCTTCTCTAGGGAGTCTTCTCTTCTCATGAGGTGGCCAAAGTACTGGAGCCTCAACTTCAGGATCTGTCCTTCTAGTGAGCACTCAGGGCTGATTTCTTTGAGAATGGATAGGTTTGATCTTCTTGCAGTCCACGGGACTCTCAAGAGTCTCCTCCAGCACCATAATTCAAAAGCATCAATTCTTCGGCGATCAGCCTTCTACTACTACTACCAGCCATAAGCTAGCTACATCTGAAGGCAACCCTGTATCTGGAAATGTTTAATGTCTAATGTTTTACCATTTCTTATGTGCTGTAAGCCGCCCAGAGTGGCTGGGGAGTGGCAGGTGTGCTCCTCCCTGGGACACACCTATTTTACCCACAGCTCCACCCCGTTTTAGCTGTGTCACCAGCACATCTTTGCCAGTAGAATCACTAGGCTTTTTGAGTGTTCCACCAATGCATCTGTCATGGTGTCCAGAGATAAATGTGATTTTGCTGGACTACAACTCCCATCAGTCCCAACCAACATTGCCAATGAGCAGACATAATTCAGCAACATCTGGAGGCCTCCACGTTGCCTACTCTTGGCATATTTGTGTTCTGTCAGCATAGCGGAAGTTCTGCCAAATCTTAGAGCCCTTTAACCAGCAGAATTTGAGCATAGGACTGTAACCTAATTCATTTATGTGGATTATGAACATGCTTTATAGCTGATTGCTCATCAAAGAACAGTATAATTTTTCCACAACTATTGCTACTAATGACACCAGTAAATTAATCCTGAGAATATGACACATTTTCACAAAACGAAGTAAAAGCAAATAAATGGATTTATATTTATATTTTTAGCTCTGATGTCTCCTGTGAGTTAAATTATCAGGGCTTGATCTGGCTCCCCATTGGAAAGAAAGGCAAAGCTCACATACATTTTCAATGTTTTGCTCACAGAACTATGAACAACTTTGCCTACGGTCTCAGGAAGGCAGGGATTACACATGATTGGAATGCTGTTGTTTATACTTCCACATGAACGTAACAGGAATGTGAGGAATGCATGGTTTCATTAATCATGCCCAATCAAACCTATCATTTTTTTAGCATTTTAATTGCAGAATTATTCCAACCACAGAGTTATTTTGTTTTTATCTACTGAGAATACACATTTCTTTTCTAACAGTCTGCATCTTCTTATTGGCTCGGACCTAAAAGCCTGTCAGTGAAAATAGAAACTACTGTGAGGGTGTGATCCTATGATATGGATTAGCTGAGCGGCAGAAGGACACTTGGGAAGGCCTCGAGATGCCCAGGTTTTGAAATCACTCAGTCTGCCTGTGGGGCAGCTCTGTGGCAAGAAATGCCTTGCTGTCTAAGTAGTGGATACATAGGGCCCAGAACTTGAGTATGCCATGGGCAAGGTGGGGGCAGATGTCCATAGTGGATACATGACTGTTGGGGGTTGAATTCAATGCTAGTACTACCCAGCATAGACCCACTGAAATTCATGACCACGGCTAACTCCGTTCCATTAATTCAATGAGTCTGCTCTGAGTAGCACTTAGCTACAACCATAGGCTGTACAGTAGTGCTCAGGGAAAGTTTTACAAACAAGGAACAGGGATCCTGTCACAGAGCTGTCAACCTTCCTTTTTTTTTGCATTGGGAAACGGCGCTGGAATAAGGGAAAGTTGACAGCTATGATTCCTGTGTCAAAAAGAGAAAACCTAATTGCTATCATTTTATTGCTGTCATTTGATTCAATTTATAGGTCGCCTCTTTCGCTGCTGTAAGCTGCTCAACACCTTACTAAAATAACAACATTATAAACCCTTCAGTTATCTGAATCCAACATAAAATTGGTAAGCGTGGATGAATAACACTGCATGGATCCTGCTATGATGCTTCCATAGAATTACAGGGGTAAACGTATGCTGGATTTCTATCGTCACAGGCAACAGTAAGTGTAAATTCACATTGGCATAATAAATAACATTATCCTTTACTTCTTTGACTCTAAACTCTCCCCTGCTACACAAGCACATACACACCTTCACACACCTCTGTTCCTATCAGATAGGATCCTAGGCATTGCTGTCAACTTTCCCTTTTTTTGCGGGAAATGCCCTTATTCCAGCGCCGTTTCCCAATGCAAAAAAAAAGGAAGGTTGACAGCTCTGATTCTAGGTCAGTTCTTTTTCATCATAATGTGTCTGTTGGGGCCACTTTTCCACCCTGTCCAGTTCAGTGTACAGAGAGAATTTGTCAATGTATGTATATTTTAAAACGGGTCAGAAAACTTTTTCAGCAGGGGGCCGGTCCACTGACCCTCAGACCTTGTGGGGGGCCGGTCTATATTTTTTTGGGGGGAAATGAACAAATTCCTATGCCCCACAAATAACCCAGAGATGCATTTTAAATAAAAGCACACATTCTACTCATATAAAAACACTCTGATTCCCGGACTGTCTGTGGGCTGGATTTAGGTGATTGGGCCGCATCCATCCCCCGGGCCTTAGTTTGCCTACCTATGTTTTAAAATAACAACAACAGTATCTTACTTTCATTAAGTTAAGCTTCCTGCTGATGTCATTCTTACATTACAAAGGTCTTAATTTAAACCATGACATAAATGCTTTTCATCAGTTTGATACTTTCTTCCTTCCCTCCCCCCTTTTTGATTCTTTGTGCCAAAGTCTTGCATTTTTAAAAATAAAGGGTATGCTGTGTAATAATTGCTGCAGGACAGGCAGCTTTATTCTTAAATATGAAAGACAAATGGGGTGTGACATGCATGTGTTTCAACATGCAGAAGTTATTTCTACAGGACCTCACGTTTTTCCATTCTCCCCCCCCCCATAGAATATTCAGATTCCTTTGAATTTGACCTAATAATAACACTAGATTTCAAGCACAGTTCCCAGAAATGATTGGACCAGGAGGTGAAAACTAATTTGCCTTTTGAATTCTCCGTCTCACTGTCACACATACTCACACTTGCACACACTTCCACGCAGGTACTTGTGGATTATATTTAATGACAGCCTTTTAAAAGAAGAGATAAGATGTTTCATTACATACACATATTCTGCTTTGTGTGATGCCAATAAAGGCCCTTTGCAGCAATGTCAGGAATAATATAAGTGGTTTCTTTTGCTTTGTTTGACATATGACAGACATACAGCAGCACTGATTACCGCCTTTCAAAGGTAACATTCCCCACCCCCCACAGAAGGGACCCCAATTCAGCTTATGTACTGCAACACTTTATGGATGTTTCCCAGGAGTTTCAGAACTCATGAATATAAATTACGAAATGTACTTTGCGTTAACACCCAGATGAGGACACCATTCATCACTTTCATTTTAAACCAATCTTTATGTTTCCTTTTAGACAAAAATTGATAGCAGTGGAGTTAGATTTATACTAGACAGTGATTTGAAACTTATCTGAGATACTGATTTTGTTTATCCTAATTTATTATATTGTTTTTCTTTTCATCTGCCTGTGTACACACACATGCAAACATATAATGGTTTTAATCGCTTTTTGTTCTTCTGAATATTAGTGATCTACTGTGTTTCTGTGAATCTTTTACATTTTAAATTGTATTAGTTATTTTATTATCTTAAAAGCTTAGATGGCCTTGGGAATGTGTGCATGCAAACGGACTCACAACCATAATATGCCAGGGCTTGCCATGACTTTAAGTCTTTGTAAGGGACCTGGCTTTGCCATGCCATAACTTTCATAGAATGTGTCTCAGATTGTTTTGTCTCTGTCATTCCTTCACTACACTGAATTTGGAATCCTGTTGCCTTCCCATGGAAGCAACCAGGTCTGAAGAGAATAGCAGACTATTAATGCACTTACAAAAACAAATAAAGTGGAATTAAAACACAGAATACAGATATGCTGAAATAGCAGGCTTTTTTGCATTTTTAAAAAAATACATTTTTACAAAAGTGCAAAACTTGCTTCCACCCAACCAAAGGGATGTTAACTCTATTCATTGGTGGGAAGGCGCAGCTTGAACATATATCCCTTTCCTGACCCATAACACGTAGCACTGCCTCTGGGGCCCCATCTGCAACATACAATTAAAGTGGGATCATACCACTTTAAACAGTCATGGTTTCCCCCAAGGAATCCTGGGAAGTGTTGTTTGTTAAGCATGCTGGGAGTTGTTAGGATACCCTATTCCCCGCATAGAGCTACAAATTCCAGAGTTCTCTGGAAAGAGGGATTGACTGTTAAACCACTGGAAATTGTAGGGCAGGGCATGGGGTCTCCAAACAATTCTCAGCACTCTCCACAAACCACAGCTCCCATGATTCTCTGGAGGCTGCTATGATATTGCTTTTCAAAAATGGTGTAGATGGGGTCTTGGACAGACTGGAGAGGAAACTTTGCTCTTTGTACCTAATCTCCATCCTTTTCCTGCAGAGGAGGAGACTGAATGCTTGCCTCAAGACAGAGCAGGATGGGAGACAAGTTGCTTGTGCTTACAGTTCTCTTTGGCAAATAGGGATGATTAGGGCAGCAGGGATTCAGTTGGTTCCATTTAACTCAGAATTGTAGAGTTGGAAGGGGAGTTAAGGATCATCTAGTCCAGTGGAATGAAGCAATCACAGCTCAATAATCCCTGCAATGCAGGAGATTCCACCACCTCCAGAGGGAGTGAGTTCCACTGTCAAGCAGCTCTTACCACCAGAAAGTTCCTCCTGATGTTTAGTTGGAATCTCCTTTCTTGTAACTTGAATCCATTGGCTTGGGTCCTACCCTCCGGAGCAGGAGAAAAAAACTTGCTCCAACCTCCATGTGACAGCCCTTTAGAGATTTGAAGATGGCTATCATATCTCCTCTCAGTCTCCTCTTATCCAGGCTAAACATACCCAACTCCCTCAACCATTCCTCATAAGGCTTGGTCCCCAGACCCTTGATTATCTTGGCTGCCTTCCTCTGCACATCTTCCAGCTTCTCAATACACATCTTAAACTGCGGTGCCATTAATGGACTGGCAAAGAGAGACAAATGTTTAGCCACGTGGTCTTAGTTTATTGGCCACATCAGTAAGTCAGCACAGTTATTGCAAACTCCTTTAACATATGTACCCCGTATCTTTATGGAGAGCACTAATTAATGTCAGGGACTGGCAGGGCTCCAAGGAAGGGCTTGAAGAGGCAGGCACCGCGACCACTTCCATTTAAGAGATGTCGCATGTTGTTTGTATGTGCCCCATCAGATGAGGTTACTTAAGCTTGGGTGGAGACGTAGTGATGCTGTTGCTCCAACAGTCCAGCTTGGAGTGCAAACCTGGGGACGGAATGCCAGATATTTTGTCACCCGAAGTGTGTGTGTGTGTGTTCTGTGCACCTTTGGAGCTATTGTAAATGTGTGCTTAGCCAATGAAGAAGCAAACTACCAGCTGTTTGTCCTCCGTGGGCTGGGTGGGCCCAGGACAATTAATCAGCTATCCTACTATGTATGTACCTTACTGTTACTTTTTCTAACTGCCAATCCAATAATATATATGTTACGTTTATGGTGCTGCTGCTGAAAAAATTAATGCAAGTTAAAAACAAAACAAAACTGTGGAGCCCAGAACTAGAAATAGTACTCCAGTTGGGGTCTGACAAAAGGAGAATAGAGTGGTACTATTATTTCCTCTGATCTGGACACCATCCTTCTGTTGATGCAGCCTAGAATTGCATTAGTTTTGTTTGTTTTTTGCAGCTGCATCACACTGCTGACTCACATTCAACTTGTGGTCTGTTAGGATCCTTTTCACATGTAATGTTGTCAAGCCAGGTGTTCCCCATCTTCTATTTGTGCATCTGATTATTCCTGCCTAAGGGTAGAAGCTTACATTTGTCCCTGCCGAAATTCATTTTCTTAGTTTTGGCTCAGTTCTCCAATCAAGACAGTAGACTGTTATCCCATCACCCTTGATCTATGATGGTGATCTAATTCATTATTTAAATTGATTTTAACAATAGTGAAATTTTCAGTTTCGCCATTTTTGCTTTGAGCAATTTGTATTTGTACTCTTGCTGCTCACTTTAGGAAGAAGCAAAGCATAGAAAAATTCAAATTATTTCCCCCTTTTTAGGAAAAAAAATGATTCCCTCCACAAAATAAAAGTGGCCTCCAAGTCTTCTACCCTGAAGTTTATCTGTTGAGGTTTAAATAGTGTAAGCAGGAACCTGTATGGGATTCTTAGCAGGTACTGGAGAGTCTTATGTTTAAGATATAACCATATATTGTTCCAGAAAAGAAAACAACCACAATGCTCCTGCATACCACAGATTATTAAGTTTCCATCTCACTCACAACATAATGAAATCCACATCTCCTATCACTGGATGGCAAAAGAGGACAACAATTGCCCTAACAGTCACAAGTTGATCTGGTTTGGGCAGATATTTCTTCATGATCTCAGGGATGGCAGTTAGAGGAAAGGAAATTTCAGGAATGCCTCCCTACAGTGAATTACTCTTGGGTAAAGCTATTCCACACATTACAACAGTGGCCCTCGGTCTGGGCCTCTTGGGAGTGTAGGACACTTGGATGGGAGCATGAACTTCTAGGAATAGATACAAATGAGGTAGATTGAGCCTTTGTTTGCCCCAATGCCTAGAGCTGGGTGGTTAAATGCCCTTGACAGAGAACCTACACTAATCAATGTTGGACTTCAAGGGATGACTACACCTGTGTAGCCCCATCATGCCATGGGAAAAAGAGAAATTTACAATGTATTCCTGGGCATAATTTTAAGGGGGGTGTCAGAGAGACAGAACCTGTTTTATTCCTTTTCTTATGCCGGTGTTAGTTAGTGCCCCAGTCTGAACACAGCAGCAAGCTGGATATACCTGTACTGCCCTTTGCAGATACACACAGCCTCTCAGCATTCAGGTACTCTGTCATGCAGCCAAATCTTTTCTTTATGTCTTGTGGTTATCAGAAAATACATTTCTCGCCTTTATTTTGAGCAAGATTTTCACTCTGTGTTCATTAGATCTTACCACAGATCTTTGGCAGACACTCTTAAGTCACAATAAGATATATAGAGAGTGTGGCCGGGGGGGGGGCTGACTGATCCCTGACAGTTAAGTATCTTCTAAGAATGCCCTCATAATACTGGCATTCTCATGTTTCAAAGAAGTGCTAATTTTCATGGTTCTTGACAAGGCATCTCTTTAGATCCACTATCACATTCTGATAGGAAGCTACAGGGTGTAATGTCATAAGAGAGATAATAATTCAAAGGCCTTTTCTCCCGTTATGAAGGGAAAGGAAGAAGCCCATAAATCTAAGAAGCAGGCATGTACATGCAAAGTATCTGTAACTGCACCGATGCTTGTGTGATGTCAGCCACTCAACTCATTCAAGTGTAGAAACTATAAGCTCAGTTGAGCAGCATTTGTTTACATTACTGAGGTGCAAAGGAAGGGCTGGAGCCGGTTTTACTCCTCTGTCAAGACCAGAAGAGGCCTAATTTGGTTCGTAATAACAGAAGAGCTGTGCGGCATCAGGCTCAAGGACTACCTAGTCCAGCTCCCATTTCCCACAGTGACCAGTCAGATGTTTATGGGAAACCCAAAGCAAAGCAAATGTTTAATAAAAACCAATTAAAAACAAAAGAGATCCCAGCAACTGGTATTTGTAGGCAGGCTGCCTCTGATCCTGGAGGCAGGATATAACCATCATGACTAGTAGACATTGACGGCCTTATCCTTTATGGGTTTGTATGATCTCCCTGTAAACCCATATAATCAGCAGAAGTGTGTCTGCATTCCCAGTGTCTACCCAGTCTCCAGTCTAAGTGACTTGTCTTGAAAACCAGTACACAAAGTTATGCAAATAAATAAACAAAAACACTCAACAAGTCACTCTGGGTAAAAGGTGCTGCTTCCTGTTTCTATCCAATACTGTAGGCTTATATTTCTTAGGTGAGGAATTCTGTCTGCAGACCAGAAGGTTGGCCTTTTAAGAGACTGTAGTTCTCAAGGAGGTGGAACCCAGGAGAGCTGGTCTGGAAGCAGAGGCTCAAAAGGCCTCTAGACTTCATTGGAGCAAGTTGCTCACTCCATGGAGCTGCCATGTCTTGTGGGCTTCTCTGCATAGCAGAACAGGGTACTGGTTATTTATTCTCTGGTCCTGCCTTTGGGTTTGCCTTGGATTCCTCCTGGCTCACTCCAGACCTCTGCCCATGACTGAGTCCTGGTAAACACTCAGCAGGCTAGCAATACAATTTAAGAATTCCCTTGTGTCTGACCATTTGCTGAAGAAACATCTGCCTTCATTGGGAGCTCTCCTAGGTCCTGAAAATCCTGACCTTGCCCTTCTACATGGAAACCACTCCCTACTATCTGATTATTCCAGCTTAAAGGCCTGCTCTCTTACTGAGTGTCCTGGAGAATGTCATAGGCCAGGAGTCGGCTTCACCTGCAGAGCAGCAGCCTTAAGGAGCAAAGGCAGGAGATCAGTAGGGAAAAATCGCCTCCCACTTCACTTTCCTAGGACCTTCTGTTGTCCCGCAGACTGAAAAACAGCCACTAGGTTGTTCTATGGCAGGCACGTCCAACAGGTAGATTGTGATCTACCGGTAGATCACTGGATGTCTGTGGTAGATCACTGGTAGATCATTGGCTCCCCCAAAGAAGCTCAACAACTTTGGCTCCCCTAAAAAAAGCTCAACAACAACTTTGACCTGAATGCCTCAAAAATGTGGCTTTCCTCCTCCCCCCAAAAAGCTCAACAACTTTGACCTGAACCCCAAAAAGGGGGTAGATCACTGCCAGTTTTTATCTCTGTAAGTAGATCACAGTCTCTTGGGAGTTGGCCACCCCTGTTCTACGATATCTGGACTGGATCCACCCTTCTGTATATTCTGCCTACTTTTTTATTCTGCTGTTGTTTTCTGTTCATCATTGCTCTCTATATCTGTCCTTGCCTTGCTGAGTCAATGGCACTGAGTCCACAAGAGTCCCTGACTTCTTCACAGAACAGGTTCTGTGCCTTCTACATTTCCTAAGAGATTGAGCCGTGAACCAGAAAGTCTGTGCTTCAGACCTCATCTCTATCAGGGATTAAGTGGAAGCTTTAGGCAAGCCACTATCTCTGTCACACTTTCCATCAGCAATATGGCAATAATAATAATAACCTACCTTGTAGGTGTGGTGTAAGGGTTATTGAGAAAACTTATGTGGAACACTCTGAAAATAGCTGCTACCATCATCATCTCATCTACATAATTGTGTTGCAAGCTCTCACATTTATCTAGAACAAAAAGCTACCAGAGGTTTTTTTAAAAAAAATTAATCAATGTGTCTGGAACCCAGTCCTTTAAAATGCCACAAATCCCAGGACCAGAATGCAAAAATAACTGAAATACATTTTGTCAATTAATCAAACTTCCATTTGCTTTTGAAATTTGGAGTTTAATTACGTGAAAGTTTTAGAATATGGTGGAAATGAGGCTTTGTATGTAGCAGAGCAACTCCCACAGTTGTGATGTATTGAAAGTCAGCCCCCAAGTCCTAAGGCAGCATTCTTCAGAAGGTAATTGCATTTTTAATATTCTTCGGGGGGATCCTGCAAGTAGAAAACTAGCAGAACAGGGAGTTGGTACAGTAAGAATCTTGCTTTTAGATGGGCTAGTGTTTTTAGGGAGTTTAACAATAAAAAAATAAATAAAGAGAAAATTATTCAGAAGTAGCTTCCAATACATGCAGACTGAAATTAGAGTGCACTATAGCACCAAAGGATGCTACCATCTCTTTTTGCTGGGAATAATGTTGTATTTTCCAACTCATTGAAAACTTTTTTAATTTTTTTAAAGTGGTTTCACAAACAGAGAGACTTAAGTGGAGAGCCTCAACAAAACACCACAAGTTATTCAGATTCATCAATAGAAGAGAAAACACCAATCTGTGCCTTATTCATGTTAGTTGTGAGAAACTTGTGTTGGGAGAAAGGCTTAAAGATCTGTCGCATGCAGAAGCTCAATCCCTCAATGCTTCTAAACTTTTAGTGTTTAATCTTCTACACCGAATAATTAGGGCTAGAAACTTTTTTTTTTTTAAACTGATGTTTCCTGAATCCCTGTTTTGTGATATGCCACTTTGGGGGGGGGGGGGCATGTCTGTATGGGAGTGTCCCACACTATAGGTTTAGTAATTTACCACAGTGCTTGAAGCATGGGAATGAATCTCTGAGAAAAGTAGGGTAGGCTGCGGTGTGGGGATTAATATGCCAACAGTGCTCCTTCCTATTTGTGAATTATGATTAATGTTACTGAAACGGAACAACCCACCCCCATGTGGGGACATGCCACTAGACACTTTGATGTGAAGATACCCTGAGGCTCATCTGTCCTGATTCATAGATGGTTTTCTGTATTCCAAGTTATAATATGTGCATCTGATAAGGCTGTATCTTGGAGATGTTTGTCCCTAACATTGGAAGCTGTCAATACCCAGGGCAAAATAAACAACTTAAAACATGAACAGACTACGGTGTTTAGTAATCATGGAATGTTTCTAGTTCATGCAGGGATTGTCCTCCGGCAATTCAATCATCATAATTGCAGTTTCACATTGTCTTCTGACATATACTTCTCTGTGTACTCCAGAATCTGGGATTCTTTATTTTGAATAATCATGGTTGTCTCCTTCAGGGTCTAAAGGAGCAAAAAAAACCATCAACTACATTCCAAAATAAACTCTCATAAATGAAAAATGACTGCTTGCAGCACTACTTCTCAACATCATTTTTTTTTAAAAGTGTGTACAAAATTTGCTCTTCTTCAGAAGCAGTGAGGCACAAAGGTGATAACCATTAGGCTTATAGTCAATTTTATGTTTGGATACTTCCTAGTGTTGCTGAAGTCAATGGGAGATTTCCCATTCAATGTCACAGAAAGTAGCTTTTCACCATTAATGAGCTGATTTAGCAATTTATTATGGCGCGCAGGCCAGTTAGTTGCAGCAGGCTGCAGGTAAACAGAGACATTTAAAGATTGGGTTACAGAAGCAGGCATTAGTGTCTGCTTGTCAACACGCTCAACAATTGAAAGCTCCCTGGCAGCCAATAAATTGTTAGGAAAGTGGCCACAGGAAAACTGATGGCTGGGGGCTGCTGTTGACATTATTATTTTTTGCCTAGGGAGTAGAGGGAATACAGCTTCCAAAATGTGTAAGCTACTTTGCTGACTGCATTCAGTTAAACTACAGAATTCTCTAGTACCACAAGGTGTAGTAATGGCTGTCAAGATGGATGGCTTTAAAAGAGGATTAGACATGTTCATGGAAGACAAAGATATATGCCATGAGTAGGCAAACTAAGTCCCGGGGGCTGGATCCGGCTCAATCGCCTTCTAAATCTGGCCTGTGGACGGTCCAGGAATCAGCATGTTTTTACATGAGTAGAATGTGTCCTTTTATGAATCTCTGGGTTATTTGTGGGGCATAGGAATTCGTTCACCCCCCCCCAAATATAGTCTGGCCCCCCACAAGGTCTGAGGGACAGTGGACCGACCCCCTGCTGAAAAAGTTTGCTGACCCCTGATTATATGCCATCTCCAGGGTTAGAGGCAGCATGTTTCCAAATACGAGTTGCAGGGGAATAATAGCACCTGTGTCCTGTTTCTGGGTTTCCCCATAGGCATAGGTATGAACAGGATGCTGGACCTAGGTGGACTTTTGGTGTAACTGGGCAGGGCTGTTCTTATGGAAGATTAACAGGATATATCACTTCAGATACATACCAAAAGTTTGAAAAGTACACAGGTAAGCATTGAGTGTTTCCTCCCAATTTATTTTTTAATCACATGTGTGAGACTTCACGTGTATAACTCACGTAGCAAGCAGCCCCCAGCTGACTTTAGAACAGTGTTTCCCAAATGGTGGGTCCTGGTGTGTACCTGGGTATGTTGCACAATGTGGAACCCCTACCCCCATTTCCAGTGGCTTTTCAGACTCTAGACACATATGCTTTGGTCTAGAAAGGATTTTTGAATTATACAAATAGAAAGACTGGAATTGTCCCAGCACAAGCATCATCCTGGATCCAAACAACTGCACAGCAGTTCCACATGCCCAAGGGCCCCCTGAGCTTAGGTCTGGCTGCATGCCAAAGCTTTTTTTAAACTACTGAGAGAAGTTTCTCAAATGCAGCTTGTGATAGGTTATGAAAGTCTGTCATTCAAAGAGCAGGGGAGTCAAAAGTCCCACAGGGGATGGCGAAAACCATGGGTGCACCCAAAATCCAAAACAGATCTTTGGCCATACAATGCAGGAATACTCGACCTACATCTTCGGCCCCTTCTATTTTCCTTCTTATCTCATGACTATTCAGTTTTTAGGGCATAATGATTATCTACTGGTACTTACTTTTCTTTCTCAGCTCTCTCTCGTTACTTCTGTTTTTCTGTCATTCTCATGACTGGGCCAGTGGGCTAGGAAGAGTTGAGTAATTCATTCCTTGTAGGCAGTAAGCCTTCTTTTGTTTGATATTGCTGAAAAATAAAATAAGATTACAGATATGTGGCTCAGGACCTTAATACCTCAAGGACCACCACTCCTCACATAAACCAACCCAGACACTGCATTCATCATTTGAGGGAGATGCGGAGGGAGGTAACACGAGAACAGACCTTTTTAGGGGTGGCTTCCCGTTTGTGGAATGAGCTCCCCAGGAAATAACACCTGGCACAATCACTGTCTGCTTTTAGGCAACAGGCAAAAACATCAGTATTTATTCAGGCTTATGTTTTTTAATTGAGAAGGTGGTTATATAATGTCAGTGGATTTTGTTATAACCATCCTTTAAGTGGGGTGGGTAAGACTTGTTCCTTTAAAATAAGTTGTTGGAATAGTACTTTAGTTTTCGTTTATTGTTGTTTTTGTCTGATTTTAATGCCGCCGTTAGTTTATTTTTACTATGTGTAAGTCACTCTGAGGCACCTGAGTGCAAAAATACAACAATTTGGACTGAGCAACAGCAGCTCACATACAATCACAGCAGCTTTTAGCCACAAGTTCATGTGGGTTTGAATAATAATAATAAAAAAAACCCCACACAATTCTGTGCCATAAGCTTAGAAGTTTGTGCAAATTGGCATTGAAAGTATATGTCACACGTACAAGATATCAACAATGTATACTGGAATAGATAAAGATAGAAGCTTAACCATGATGCTAATTTGCTCACTGCACCCCTGCAATTCCCATTAACCACATCTGCAGATTATAGGTTGCCAGTCTTCTTAGTCATTTTTGTCCCTTCCAAGGGAGTGTCCTTGGCAGATAGCATGAATACATATTACCAACACACAAACATGATGGGTGGATCTATTTACCTTATTATTGAGGACAAACCGATGAGCTTGAATAACAGCCCCAATGCCCAAGACATATTTTTATTTAAAAGTGAAGTGAAACTAAGGCGCTTTGCAATATTTGAAGATGCTAGGAACCTAGGTATCAACCCTGAGTTTCAGGTTTTGCCTATGAGAACACATATTGAATAGCATTGAAGCTGAAAGTACAGTAAAATGTTAGTAGCTAAAGAATGGGTGGGAACTGATTACACACACACACACACACACACACACACTTATAATATAATGTTGCAGTTTCTGTACAATTGGACTTTGTAGGAAGCAAAAAAGGGACTGACAGCTAAAATGATAAAAGGCAGAAGCCACATGTATTTGCAAAGAAAGAGACTCGATAGCTCAGTTGGTTAGAGCGTGGTGCTGATCATGGCAAGGTTGCAGGTTTGATCCCTGTATGGGACAGCTGCATATTCCTGCATTTCATGGCGTTGGACTAGATGATTCTCAGGGTTCCTTCCAATTCTATGGAACTTCTAGTGGTATCTGTTTCCTGGTAGCCTATTGAATAAACTCAGCACTTGGTCCTGGAGTTACATTCTCTGCTGATGCTCCTAGGCCTTCATTCAGTCAAAATGCTCAGAAGTGTAGGAGAAAATCTTGAGCTTCAAGGGGTACAAAAATTACTTGGGAGCTGGAGCAACTCCCCTGTGAGGAAAGGCTGCAACACTTGGGACTTTTTAGTTTAGAAAAAAAGGTGAGTTTTGGGAGGAAATGACAGAGGTATACAAAATTACACATGGTATGGATAAAGTGGTTAAAACGTTTTTCTTGCCCTCTTATAACACTGGAACTTGGGGTCTTCCAACATTCAGCTTCGTTGAATGATTCAGGACGAACAAAAGGAAGTACTTCTGCAAACAGCACAAAAACTACTAGTCTTCTTCCCTCCTAATCTTTAGCACTTCTGAGAAGATACAAATGCACTTGGGCTGTTAGTTTCTTTTTGTCTGTCCTGAATCATCCAATGAAGCCCCATTGGGTTGAATGGGCTTACTCCAAGGTAAATTCATATAAGATTGCAGCATAAATGATTCAAAGATATCTCATTTACAAAATCTAGCATACCTATATCTATAAAAAATATGCTTGGCAGTGTATTCAGACAGCTTAAGCAGAAGAAAGAATAATAATAATAATTTTGTATTATATTTGTTCATCACTGTTTGTGAAACATCTCAAAGTGACATACAAGACAATTAAAATACAGTACAACTTGCAACTGTTCCTTATCAAAACTTGAACTAAGTATGGAAGTAAAATCCAGACCCAATTTGAGACACATGGCACTACACCTGCCAGAGTTTGCACAGAGGGCCGTGACTGCCCTCGTTCCTTGTGTCCTACTGCCTAATGAGACTGATGCTGGCTCCTAGCTCTCAGTTCCTTATTCAACACAAGCTGCATAAACTGCCTGAATAGGAAACTCAAGCTTCCACAACTTTGCATCTCAAAATCCTTGGGGACATACCAAATTATATATATCCCTATTTCTGGAGACAGTCCTCTTAAAGAATTCCCAGCATTATTTTTTAGCCTTAATATGTCCAAGCCACTGAAGGGTTTGTGCCACAAATCCAGCTTCAACATCATCCCATTCTAGCACCTTCATTATAACTGTTTGGGTGAGTCTCCCTCCTTCCATGCCACCACTGCTGTTTTACAGCTCTGGGCTGTGAAAGGTACCTGTTCTGTGCCTAATGTCAAGATGACAAAGTTAACTCTCCAGTTCCTTGGGGGTGAGGGGAGTTTTGGTTCTGCATAAATCAACCTGCCCACCAGTGTCTGCATGTGCTTCCTGTTCATCTGGGGAAACTCTGCATTTCCCAGCCTTGGGGTTTACTTGTGCTGCTTTGACAAGCTCTTTCATCAGTCTTGTGGTTCTGTTTTCTGACCTGTTCAGTGGGAACAATGGAATGCTCTTGTGATGAATTTGTGATGTTTGTGCAGCTCTCCTGGGAATGCATTGTCAAGCGTGGCACAGGGTGGCATTTAGGCCTTTTTACCTCATCATTATTTGCCTGAAATCAAATAATATTGGCAAGGAAACAAAGAAACAGATCGGGTGGGGTGAAGACAGTGCAGCGATTTGCTTTTCACAAACCAGAGAAGCTCTTGAGAAGCCCTTGTAATTTCTCTCTCTCATCATTCATTCATTCATTCTTTCAGCCTGCCTCTTAAAGTCAAGCACCACCATTCCATACCTGTATTTACACTTCTCAAGTATCCTTTACCCTCAGCTTTTCATCACTTTACAACATTATGTAAGATGGAACAGTGAGTACTCATTTCTCTTATTAGGGAAGGACATCATACTCAAACGTTACAAGCATAATTGCAAAGCTGTTATAAATCATAGACTGTCACTGAATCTTAGCCTCCCATGGTGCCATATCCCTTTTGTGTCTTGTTACTTTAGTGCCTTCTTCTGTGTTTGAAAACTGAAAGGTTCTCTTTGCTCTTCTTTTCCACATTAACGAAATGCATTTCTCCCTTTTATACAACACAACAGCATTGCTGACAGCCGTGAACCCGTCCTGATCCACACCCACACACTTGTCAGTCAGGCGTAATATTGCAAAAAAGGAAAAAAGTTTGTGTTGCAACATTAACCAACATTAATCAATGGTTAATGCAGTCAGGGTATGATGTTAATGTTATAATATATTTACTTTGAATTTGCTTTGATTAAGCAGCAGCTACAAGCTGAACACAAAGTATGTTGCCCCTCCTGTTAGATATGCTGTAGAAACAGGGCTTCGAATATGACCTATCTTGAATAGTCAGCATAAGAAGAGTTTGCTGGATCAGGCCAGTGGCCCATCTAGTCCAGCATCCTTTTCTCACAGTGACCAATCAGATGCCTATGGGAAGACCAAAAACAGGACTTGTGTACAAAGGCACTTTCCCCACATGTGATTCACGGTAAGTGTTATTGAGGGGCATAGTTTTGAGATACCTTCTGGTTCTCTAAGCCAGAGGTAGACATCTTGGTGCCCTCCAGATGTTTTGGACTCCATCTCTCATTAGGTCCAGCCAGCATGGCCAACGATCAGGGAAGAGTTGGAGCCCATGACATCTGCTCTAAGCTATCATTTCACACCCATCCTCATCTTCCTTTGCATTTACACAACGTGCACCATAGCCGACATCTAGGCATCTTTCCCCTTTGCTGTTGAACATTCCAGTGCCATGTCAGGCTATGCCTGGTCATTTGCTACCAGTGTTTGAAATGTCTGCAGAACTGGGGACTTAGCACAGCCCTCCATCATGCAGTAAAGGAGAAGCTGAAGTTTTAAATAAGCTTGGTATTAAGCCTCCCTTTTCTGGTTTTAAGTATCGCTAACAAATACAGGCATGGAGATGTACAGCAATTGATTGATTAGGATGAAGAAGGAACAGATCTATAATCTGTCTCCTAGCCCAGTGCAGATATGTATACATCTGAGTATGAGATAAGGAGGTTTCAGAAGAAGCTGGCATATTTCCCTAACACAGCTAGGGAGATGCATATCCAACTTTTGGAACTGTGGATTTTTTAGTGCCTACATAACTGTTAGATTGCATAATGATTTTATTAAATGCAATTAGCTTTTAACATTCCTTAAAATATAATCAGAACTATAAAATGTGCAACCTTACGAAGGTAGAACACTTTACCTGGACAATTCACAATGCAGGTATTTCTTTGGAGGACTGAACCCTGTGAAGGAAAAGGCATACTGGACAAATGCACTTCACTTAAAAAACAGTATTTTGTTTTAGCTGTTAAAAATGTCGTCTTAATTAAGCATAGCTCAGAGATAGTTAAGTTTGCTATCAGAAGAAAATATGAAATAACTGGGAACTCCCAAGTTGAACTGTATACCGCTGTCACCTGTGTGATAACTTCATGTATTCACACCTTGATCTTTGCACAATATTATTGCATTCCTGGCACAGATAATATATGGTTTTTAAGATATATATTATAAATAGATTCAAGATAGACCCAGCCTATGGACAAGGGCTGATAGAGTAAGCAAATATTGTGTGTGTGTGTGTGTGTGTGTGTAATCTTGTTACATTTCTTACTAGTCAAGGTTGAGTAATCTAATGCCTTTGTAAAATGCTATCTTCACTTAGATCTTCTTTAGTAGGCCATCTGTCAATCATAGAACAACAGGATTCCAACTAAACTTTTTTTTTTACCAACAACACTCTCATGTCAACGCAGCACTGGATTATGTGTTCATTCATATTCTGCTATAAACTAGTTAGTGACTTCATCTGAGTTACAGGAATATATGATCTTGTGCAAACAGGAAGTAAAGGAAATCATCAGCATAATTACTTACCCTCTTCATACAGCAGTCCTTCCTTCCTTCCTTCCTTCCTTCCTTCCTTCCTTCCTTTGTGGCACTTGCCACTTTTACCTTTCCTCTTTGTGAAATTGACAATCTGCTTCAAGGTACTTCCTCAATCTGTTTTCCATCCATATTCATATGAGGGACTTGAAGGTGAGCTGTACAAAAGGGGAAATGTTATGCAGGTAATTTGCAACTTCAACTTATACACATTAAACTTGTGTTTATTCAGCTTTACATGCATGACAACATTATTTTAACTATTAAAAAGAGGGTGGAAAGGGAGGGGGCATACTCCGGGGGGGGGGGCACACACTTTGGCAACCTCACCCACCATTGCACCCAATGTGTTTTGACTATATGCATTTTTGGGTTTATGTGCTTTCTCCAGAACATAACCCCTACATAAAAGGTAAAAAGTAAAGGTAAAGGACCCCTGGATGTTTAAGTCCAGTCAAAGGCGACTATGAAGTTGCGGCGCTCATCTCACTTTCAGGCTGAGGGAGCTGGTGTTTGTCCACAGAAGGTAAACAGCGTTTCCGTGTGCTCTGGTTTCCGTCATGGTGTTCTGTTACCCCCTGCATACACTAAGAGTCGCCTGTAAGCAGAATCGCAGAGTGATTCTGCAAAGACCAAAATGTGGTAAAGCCATACTTTCAAGTTATCATCTGGATAAGCTGCTAAAGTAGATAGTACTGGGCCAGATGAAACACTGATTTCTTCAGTACAGTATAAAACAGCCTATAACATCTGGTTATCAGTATATATTTTAGCTACTGCACAGACTTCCTTGGTGTGGACAAATGTTTGCTGGCATAACATTTGAGCGAGTCCTGGAAATGGAGAATGGTGTCACTGTGGATGTTGTTGGACTCAAACTCACATCAGCTTCAGACAGCATTTCCAATGGCTAGGGAGAATGGATTTGTGGATCAACGATATTTGAAGGGCCACGTTCCCTTTTTCTGCTTTAAGCACAATACAGCCTATGCAGTAAGTGGCATCTTGCATGTGCAAAACTATATTAATGGGGTTTAATGCAATAGAAACAGCTGTTTGGAACTTTACCTCCATTCTAGCATGGGCAGCAATTTGTCTTCTCTTTTTTGTTTGTTTCATTCTCTTTTGCTTGGTTGGTACTCTCTTTTTCTCCCCCCACCCCTGTAGTTCATATTTATGGCACATAAAGTGGATTGCTTAAAATGCTTACAAGAGCAAGTCAGGCAACAGTTTAACCTTTGACAAAGGGAGCATTTTTAGATTTAACTGAAAGCACTTAGTTAAGAAAAATCTGTTTCCACTTTGCTGATGAGATATTTTTAAACAAATGGCAGGTTACAGCTACATGTGGCAAAGCTATGGTTTTTCTAAAAGCCTGAACTTCCATTCTTTATTCCTGTGAAGTCCAGGGATGTAATCAGAGTCATATGACAAAGGGTACAGATTACACTTCCAAACAAGTTCAGAAATGGTACTTCATCACAATGCATGCCCTACAAATCCATTAAGTGTCCTCTGATTCTTTCCCAGTGAGACTATGAATGCAATCCTATGCATACCTAAACAGAAGTATATTCCATTAAGTTCAACAAGACTTTTGCCCAGGTACATTAAGTGTGCCTAAGGCAGCAATCCTGTGCCCACTTACATGGAAGAAAGCACCACTGAACTCAATTTGGACTTTTAAGTAGACATTAACAAGATTGGGCTATAACTCATAAGACTGATGCTTAGTAATCCAGCGCATGAGTCATAATGCAGTCTTAATATACTAATATAAAACCCTGCAGGTTGGATTATATGTGTGTTTGATGTAGGTGTTCTTGTAGACCTGTTGAAAAGCCAAGAAAATAAAGATATTACCTGTCAAACAGGTCAGATCTGGAGAATGCAGCACATCCAATTTGCATGGCCAGATCACTCTCAAAACAGGAGAAACAGAAGTAACTCATTGTTTCAGCTAGCTATGTTACATCTGAGTTAAGGCACAGGCTTTCCTGGATATGAAGGCTTCTGGGACCATAGGTGTTTTTTTTAGAGATACAGCACTGCTATAACATAGATATCTTCAGAATTTTTATCCACTTTGTTCTGAATTCCTGTGCAGTTTCTACTCTACATAAGAATGCAGTCAGATTTGGCATTTGGGAGGCATATGTTCCAAGTTATTTGAGAAGCACCAGCTTACTCCATTGGAAGACAACATGGAGTTGTACAATGGCCACCACCCTGGTTAAACCAACATGCTCTGGCATATCTGCCTTGTAGGAAGTGTGGGAGGGGGTAGTTGGGTTATTGGTTTTTGTTTGTTTGCTTATTATGTATTTTGTATTTTTATCTTGTATTTTTATGCTGTGAACTGCCCTGAGATTTTTGGATGGTGATAATAATAGTAATAATAATAGATTCATTATTTACAGTGGTGCTGTAAGGGGTTAGCTGTGGGGTGTGTGTGTGTGCTGAGCCATGGGTCCCTTGCAGTGGGTCCCAAAACTACTGCAGGAGATTTGCTTTCTCACATTGTCTCAGTCCATGGATTTTCCTTGTAAAATTCAACTAGACATGGAACACCCCCCCCCCCCCCCGTGCAGTGTTGTTGATGTTGTTTTGAACTTGCAATGATCTGTCAAGGAATATGACTTATATGTACTGAGGGAAAACATTACATCAGAATCTATTCTGAGCAGCTGATTCCCTTTGAAACATATCATCTTTGTGTCTCCATTTGCACATGCAGCATAAGCAGCTGAAGACGCATCTCTTAACACAGAAATGATTTAAAAGATGCTGGGAGTGGAATGGAAGGAAAATCTGTGTTACTGTCATGCTAAGCTGGAGTGTGCAACGAATGATCCCATCCTTATTGGTATTTGGGATTCAGAACAGGCAGAGCCAGCTGTTTAGGAGTGTTGACTTTTTGAGTGTTAAAAGACACATTATGCCTTCTTCTGTGACCTCCTTCCAAAATTGTTCTTACTGTTCTTAATATATCCAAACCGATAGCGCTTAGGGAATTTGAGGAAACTATTTTACTGGTTTGCATCATCAAGCAAAAATGTATTACAATGCAACCCAGTGTGTGCCTATGCAGAAGTAAACTCCTAGGTGTGTGTATATTTATTTTAAATTTTTGTTATTATAAAAACACATTTTTAAACTGAACCTTCATTCAAAACATGGATTCCGATACAGTAGCAAATGCAGCAATACATTAAAAAAAATCAAAACAATATATCTGAGAAACAATAGGATGTACAGAATTGCAACTTTAGTTTAATTGTTGTGGAATCTTTATTTTGAATGCTGACGAGAACTAGAAAAAGGGTACTGGGCATGAAGTTACAGAATTAAGTGGTACATAAATGATTAAAGCAAAACAAGCAAAAATATGGGAAGTTCTGGCCTTCACGTTCAAGCCTCGGCCTGCCGTGCATCTCACTGCCTTACAATTGGATTTCAGCCCAACCTGCCTCGAACAGTTGCTTTTGCGATGAGAAAATGAGATAAATATGACAAAGTGCTTTAAAAGGATTATGGAAGCAATTAATAATAACCCCCTCCCCAAAGTTAGATTATATTCACAAACCTATAGAGCAATTCTATGAATGTTTTCTCAAAAAGTAAGCAGAAGTAATTCTCTTCAGTTAAACAATACACTGTAAACCAGACATAAAACATACACTGAATTCTTCATACTCTTAATGTGAGGATTGGGGCAGTGGGGTGGGGGTTCTGCTGCCAAGAGCAGTGGTGACAATGACAGCCACTTGCCATTTGGATGGTGGCAGAAGTCACCTGCCTTTTCACAAGAGCTAAATGTTACTAGGAAAATAACCTGGGGTGTGTGGTAAACCAGACTTTTCTGCGTAAATTTAAAACTGAAGACCATTAAACAAATGCATATCCAAACTAGCAGAAAAATGAGTCTGTGGTGTCTGGTGGTGTAGAATTGTGTTGTTCTCTTTTAACAGGAAATTGTCTGTTTAAATAATGAAGAGTAAACCTGGACTGAAGAAAATCTAGATTTCCTGTTCACTGCCGCTAACTTTAAAATGGTTTAAATAAAAATTACAGATTGTAGCGAAGTAAATTTTACTCAGAGTAGACTTATTGAAATCAATTAACCTAATGTACTCCTTCATTGTCTCCTGAGGCGGACGGATGTCAACAACAAGAAGTAAGTCATGTCCAGTAATTTCAAGGGGCCCGCTTTGAGTAGGAGTAACACTAGATACAGCTGTGTATTCCTCCACATTAACCTATATACAGTATTGGTCCTCAGTACGCTTACATTAATGCAACTACAGCTATTAAAGCTTCAAAATTAACCAAATTTAAAAAGGATATTAACACATCAGATCAGCAAAAGAAAAAAATTAAAAGTGGGGGGGAGGGGAGAGGGGGGGAAAGCTCTACTACAGTAAACAGAACTATCTTTGCTCGAGAATTGACCAAGCAGGTCTCCCTTGGCAGGGAATTCCACGAAGAAGTCTTTACAACTTGAGGGGCCTTGCCACCAAACATATACTGTACCTTACATGCAAAAAGTCCCAGAAACTCCAAGTAAGGCTAAGCCTGGGAAAGACTCTATGAGACCCTTGGAGAGCTGTTGCCAGTTAGTGTGGGCAGCACAACAGCTGATGGACCATGTTCTGACTCAGTATAAGGCAGCCTCCTAGGTTCTTAACTGACTTAGAGACAGTTCACATTGTACTGTTTTTCCTAATGTAATAAGTCCTTGGCTGTGTGCATGTGGTCACAGGGAGAAATGTTGTGATACAGGGAGAAGGTGGATGCAGTCAGACTTTTGTCCAGCTGCATGGATCACAGGAAATGCTACTGACTGTGTTCATGAGACCTGCTCCCTGTTTTCAGTCCGACTCACGTTCCACCTGGCCTGGAAGGGCCCTCACTGACTCCAGCTATGAAGTCTCCTGCTGCTGCTGAAGGTCCTTAAGGACCATCTAATAGTCAGCCCTTCAAGATCCGGTCCCTGTTCTCTGGCTCATTTCCCTCCAACCTAGCCAGGGGTGTGGGCAATTTGATGTAGGTGTTGCTACTTGAGGCAATGTTTACTTTGGTTTTAAGGTTTATGTTTTTTGTTGCTATTTAGATTTCATTTTTGTATTTCTGTTATTGAGTCTTAGTATGAATGATCGTGATTGTTTCATTGTGTGACAGCTCCGTCAATAGAACATGAGAGTCTTAATCTCAAGGTTGTGGGTTTGAGCCCCACACCGGTCGAAAGATTCCTGCATTGCAGGGGATTGGAATAGATGATCCTCATGGTCCCTTCGAACTCTACAATTATATGATTCTGTGATCTTAGTGCACATTTGTTAACATGAGACGGCTTTTGTAACGGTTAGGGAATTATCTTGAAATACTGAATTAAAGAACCTTTTAATGAGGGTGAAAGAGGAGAGCACAAAATATTGTCTGAAGCTCAACATTAAAAGAAACCTACCTCCTGGCATATAGAAGGGGAAGAAATGGAGGCAGTGAGAGATTTTATTTTTTTTGCCTCCATGATCACTGCAGATGGTGACAGCAGTCACAAAATCAAAATACGCCTGCTTCTTTGGAGAAAAGCAATGACAAACCTAGACAGCATCTTAAAAAGCAGAGACGTCACCTTGCTGACAAAGGTCTGTATAGTTAAAGCTATGGTTTTCCCAGCAGTGATTTATGGAAGTGAGAGCTGGACCATAAAGAAGGCTAATCGCCGAAGAATTGATGCTTTTGAATTATGGTGCTGGAGGAGACTCTTGAGAGTCCCATGGACTGCAAGAAGATCAAACCTATCCATTCTGAAGGAAATCAGCCCTGAGTGCTCACTGGAAGGACAGATCCTGAAGCTGAGGCTCCAATACTTTGGCCACCTCATGAGAAGAGAAGACTCCCTGGAAAATACCCTGATATTGGGAAAGATTGAGGGCACAAGGAGAAGGGGACAACAGAGGATGAGATGGTTGGACAGTGTTCTCAAAGCTACCAACATGAGTCTGACCAAACTGTGGGAGGCAGTGGAAGACAGGAGTGCCTGGTGTGCTCTGGTCCATGGGGTCACGAAGAGTCGGACAAGACTAAACAACAACAACAATAACAATATTATGTGAGCTTTTCTAATGCTGTGAACTGCTTTGAGCATGTTTTACCCTGGAAAAGTACACTGGTGGTAGTGATGTGTTGTTTTCAGTGATGATTTGCTCACACGTATAAAAAAATGTCATGAGGCACTGGAGTTTCTGCTGCAGTTAGTCTCATGCTGTATCATCCAATTCCACTTGACATGAAGACATATTAAGGTTCATGTTTGGTTTAAGATTAAAATCTGCTGATAGTGGTATCCAGTACACAGCACTCTCTTCCCAGTCTACCACAGACCTGACGTAATCCTATCTTCAGGTAAGCAGAAATCAGCAAATAATTAGCATAAATATTCCCAGCTTTGAAACACACAGAGACCTGTGTCCCCTTTACAGGATTTCCTTACCTCTACACAACAAATAAAAACATATATATATATATATATATATATATATATATATATATATATATCCAGAAACTTAACTTTCCATCCAGGACAGAAGCAGTGAAAGCAAGCAGACATCTTACTTGCTACTAGTGTTAAACAAGAGCAAGTCCCCAGCTGCCACACTGCATTGTATGGGGATATTTCTGCAGTTTGTTTTGTATGGGAACCCAGGTTTTATAGCCAGATTTCCTGGCAGCACGCTGTGCAGGTTGCATGTGAAATCTGATTGAGGTGAGTGAATTAATGTGGTGGCGGTTTGGAATGTCGTCCAGCTGCCAGTTAGAATTATGTTTGTTTGCCTTTGGCATAAGTGTGAACGGAGCAGCCATACATTTCAGAAGTGTGAGCGTACATTTTTACATCTCACACTAATGAATACATTTTTTTGTATCCTTCTCACTTGGGAGAATGCATTTGTGGCTGTTGTTTACCACTTGTGTGGTACGGGGTGGGGGAACTTTGACCTCAGATTTAATGCGGCAAATACAGCACTAGATAGATGAACAAACTTAATTATGTCTGCAATTAAAAACATAAATGAGGCCATGAGATTTAGGGCAAATTTTGGATGGCTGAAAGGCAGTTTTTATAAGAATAACAAATCTTTAGAGACAAAGTTATTGAAAGATTTATTTATTTATTGCAAAAAATGTATTTTCTTTAAAAATAAAATAATAAATCACCAGTTTCACATGCACACCCTATGTCTCATCCTCATGCACAACCTCTTTTATCAACAAGCTGATGGTAATGCAATTTACAATGTGTTTTTCATTTGGAAGGTGCTATATAAAATTAAATTGCTGTTGCTGCTGATATGGCCAGAATTTTTCCCCCAACCAAAGCTGTCAATAACTGACACTAAACCAATAAGTTACAAAGTACACTGCAATAGTGTCAGACACCATTGGCTTCACTCTTTATCCTAGATAAACTATTTTCTTTCTTTCTTTAAACAGATTGGAGGGTCAGTAGGAGAGGTTACATTTATACAGTATATGGTATAACCAATTTTCATCACCTTCTAATTAATGCATACAAAATCCCCTCTTTTATGTGTTTTGTTGACATGATTTTTCTTATATAATGTAGATGTGTCTGCCTGGCCCTGCCTAAATTACTTCAGGACATGAACCTGGGGATTTGAATATGTAACTTACTTTCACAACAGCTGACATTCCAAACTGTGTAATAACAATTACAATTGGAAATAAACTTTGCTTGCAGTTCTTTACATTGAGCAATTATATGCAGTGTTTTCTTTATTTGTTTTTAATGAGGATTTTTCCTGTGTACCAAGTGTCAAATACTTGTAATCAGTTGTGAAGGACACATTAATGTGTAAATCAGCAGGAGAGGATCATGTCCTGGCCTTCATACATTTTAGAGATTTTAGAGAATGTACAAATCTTCAGATATTAGGTGGGGCACATGTGTTTTGGTACTCAGATTTGTAGTACAAGACTATAAAATGTAGAAAGTCCTGTTCAGACTGAATGCTTTCCAAGATGAAAAGAGGGTTTGCAATGTTAAAATATACTGCAGTTTAAAACAAAATGTGTTCAGTACCCAGTAGAAGAATAGGTAAATCAATCACAATAGATATAAACAGAGGCAATTTTGACAAACATGTTCTATAAAATATGTACAAAGTCCATTGCTTCTCCCATGTAACTATAGCTCTGGAATTTTTGGCACTTTACCCATCATTCTGTTTTCATACACAGAATAAGTTGGGGGGGGGGCAATATCTCCAGGTATTTGTCTTTGACTCCCCCCCCCCCAATTCATTTTGGACCAAATGTGGACTGTTGACCTATGAAAGAAAGCTAAAGTTGCTTTAATATGAAAATAGGGACATTTGATTGATTTGGAACATCTTCATTTTCATGCAGTGTTGGAGAGTATGTGATTGAGTGATAGCCGAGAGGTATATAGGCAGATCCTGTTAATTCACAGGCCTGTGAAAACACAATTTAAGGACTGTAGGACCACATGATAAGAGATTCATCTTCCCACAATGAGACTGATCCAAGTCCCAGGTATGAAAGCACTTGGAACTGAGGTCAAAATCAGAATGCAATGTTTCCAAGAATTCGTAGTATATGGAACTGATATTTAGATTTGATAGGTAAGTCTCAAAATGCTAACACTGTGGATTCCATTTCCCCCTTTTCATTTTTCCCCTTCTAAGTTCAATAACATAGTGATTATAGTGTGTCTCATGAACATGGGAACTCCTCCTACATATCCTTTCTTTAAATTTAAACTTAGACCAATCCTCCTCTCCTTGAGTACTTCCTTGTTTTTGCCAAAATGGCTGCATTTGTTGGCAGCAAAACCTGAATAGAATTTTTAGCTGACCTGCTCCCTCTTCTGGCTGGCATCTAGCTTTGCGGCACCAGAAGGAAAAATAAACAGACTACACGTGCATAGGTTTCTTTAAAATAATGTTTTGTGTTTATTTCTTCTGATTATCCGCAAGCTTAGTGGTTTTATTTTATTTTTTATGAGAGATATTAATCTTGAGCGTGACAAGAGAGGACACTGGTGTATGGGTTGGAGTAGTTCAATGGACCATCAGGTATATGATCTTTAGTTTCATTTTTTTGAAACAGTGAATAAGTTGAGGTGTAGTGCAAGATGAGAAGTCACAACTACTGAGGACCTGTGACCAGTAGTGGCTAATTTATCTTTGTTCTTTACAGGTCTCTGTTTGGGTTCCTTCATCAAAAACTCCCTTTCAAAGATGGCAGATTTCAGTCCCACTATGTTTTAAGGACACCATAGATGCTGCAGTGTCAAGGCTTCCTGGACATCCAGGCAGCTCGTCCCCAAGGACCATTCTCAGGATACCAGGCCCTATACAGCCCCTGCTTCAAAGCTAGCTCCTCAGTCCAAGGAACTAAGCTCTGGAATTTGACTTCTGCCTAGCCCCTGCTCCGTATTCCAGGTTGCTGCTTTGTCTGACCCCATTCCTGCTTCTGGCTCATTTGGGTGGATAGTCAACTCCTGAAACCTGATGGGCCAGATCCAACTGAGGCCAGAAGCACATCAGACCGTGTATCCTTTTTACTCAGCTTGAGATTAAATGATAAATATTTTACAGAAACAGAACAAATAGCTGATTCAATTCTGTCAGTAGAGCTGATAGAGAGTAGGTACCTGTGCGCAGGGTGGTGAACCAAACCTGCAATCCTGAGGCAGATGAGGAATAAGAGACTGTCTTGCCTCTTCTAGTGCTCTGCTGGAAGTAAGAGAGAATAAGCACTCTTGTGCTTCTCTGTAGTTTCCCTGGTTTATATATATATATAATTATTCACTACCATTGGGAAGACTCAATATATTCAATGCCCAGCTATTTGAATACACTGAACACTTTTCATACAATTTATATTGTATAATTATGCGGTGACTGAATACTTAGGATTTCTTCCCACCCCTCTACCCTCACTTATGCTGACCTCCTTTACTGTTTAGCTCCAAAGTATAACAGTAAGTTAAAAAAACAAAAACACCAGAAGTTGAAAAATACATGCAAACCAATGTACTGAATCTGCATAATTCAAAGAACAAATTAATACAATTGCACACAGACAGAAGTGTATTCTGTGTATATATGGGCCAAATTAGGATCCCTGTTCATATTAAGCATATTAAAGCAACAAGAAAATAGTTACTGCTGGTCACTGTTGTTTCCCATAATTATTGTATTTCTAACAGTGTGCTAAATTTGCAGATTACTAGGGTCAGTCCCAACCCATGCTTTTGTAAAAATAAAAACTCTTTCCATGTATTTGGCTGTAGCCTCCATAATTTACATTTTTAGTGAAATAACATTTATTGAAACTGTCCATGTTCCAATGGGATTGTTCAGAATGGAAAACAAAGCACTGTCATTAGAAGCACACAATTAAGCAGATGGAAAACAAAGGTATTGCTGTTGTGTCAGCATGAAATAAATCTGGTTAACTTCTTCACCGCTCTTGTGAGATACATGTAGCCTGTTATACAGCACTTCTGCTTTCCAAGGTGTCAAATGCACTTACTGCCTTTTTCTAAGAAGCCTGATGTTTCTCCACAAAGCTCATTTCATTGTTTTTGGATAAACTTGGGTGGCGTCAGTCATACTACAAAAAGACATTAAGTACTGTACCTCCCTGGAAAGCAACAGAATCATGCATATCATGGAGTAAAAAACTCTTTTCAGATATTTGTATTGCAGTAGGATAGGAGGAGGAGGAGGTGCTGCTCTGATTAGAAAGGAGTAGGAGGAGAGCAAACCATCAGGATGTCAAGTCCATTGAAGAAGAAAAGGGAAAAAAGAACACATCTGTTCTCTATTCTCCTTCTCCCAGTGTCTGGAAACACACAGATCTAATTTCTCATTGCAGCTGGCCACAGGGAGGTCAATTTGAGTGTATTCCTATTCTCTGAAGATTATCTCTAGAATTCTTTGGTTCCAGTCCCAATTTCTAGCTGTCTTCTGCTTTCAGCCCAGTTTGCAGAGTGCATTTTACTCAAATGCATTTTGTTGAAATTTGTATGTGATTCTTGAATCCACTACAAAGTTGACTCCTGAGTTCCGCAGAGAGGAATCTAGTTCCCCCTTGTTGGTTCACATGTGGCTGTTGTTTCATATGATTGCCTTTAAGCTCTCATCCCATGTGATTCTTCATGAATCACTGCCCACTTAGTTGCTCTTAACTTCCTCTGCTTTATGTTTAGATTTTAATCATTTTCCTTAGAATGTTACAAGGGGTTCATTTGTGCTCCTGAAAAGGAACTCTCCAAGGCTATTGACAGGATGTTTTGGTATTTGGTCAATAGGTTGCATTTCAGAAATAGGCAGAAAGAACTCTTGTCCAAATAGCACATGCTCTGAGCTGATTGGGTAATGTCCCAAAGCTCGCCTTGTTGAGGGGGAGAAGGCTCAGCAACGGACCAAATGACTTTAGCGTGCATGTATTGGTCCTTTGGGATTCTGATTATTTTTAGACTTTCAGGTTCAGATTAGGCATACTGGAAGAAGATTAATGAAACTTTGGAAGGGTGGTGCAGAAGAAAATTTGCTTGTAAATACTTATTGGAATTATGTGGCCTCAATAGTTCTTTCCAGAGTGATTTCTACATATTTGGCTGCTTGTATTCCAAAAGTAGTTGAATAGACATTTTCTGGTTTTGAAAGGATAGGCCCACCAGCACAACCAAATACTTTGCTGCCCCAGCCAGTATGGCCAATGATCAGGGATGATGTAATAATAATAATAATAATAATAATAATAATAATAATAATAATATTTTATTATTGTCAGTTGTATTGCAGCAGCATCTGGAGGGCATCATATTGGCTTACCCCTGGAACACCAAAGTGGAAGTTCTTCCTTTTTGAGATTCTAGTTTGACCAATCATATCTAGCCGGAGCCTCTTGGCTCTACTATAATCCGTTTAATAACAATATAACCTATCAATTGATTCAGCTGGATAAAGAAAGTATGGGTGGCTGGGAGACAAAATGTCTTAATGGATGGATTTGCCTAGTTTAAACAATATTTTTGAACTGTTTGGCATTAGGGTGAAAGAATAAGAGCCAGTAGATGTACGGTGGGAATAAAGATTTTAATTCTTTTTGGGTATCAATTTATGATACTGTCAGGCTGTTCTTAGCACTTTTGGCTCAGGAGAGGAAATTGACTTTAGTCTAACCTTAAAGACTTGAGATTTGGAAAAGTCAGCAGTTCCTTAATGTTTGCAGCTCACATGGGAGTTTTAACTGTTTGCCAAATTAGTGAAGCAACCCTTTCCATCTTCTTCTCTAAAGATGGCAGAAAGTGTTTTGTTTCTGGAAGGAAATGAGGATGTTGACCCTATGCATTGGAAGCATTTTCCTTCACCTCCTCTTGAGACATACACTTACATATGAGCAGGATTTACACAGCATTGTAGGAAGAAATGGTCATGCAAAAGCAGCATTTTTGAATAAACACAAATAAAAATGTGAGATCATTGCATATGTAATATTTCAATAAGAAATCTACTATTTCTAACATCTATGTGATACTCTTTGAAAACAAATGGTTTCTCAGAAAGAAGCTGCCATTCATGTTTCACCATGCGATAACATTGTGCAACTTAAAAAAAAAGAATATTTAATACTGGTAGAAATGTTTCATTCAAAATGCCAATTTCCATTTGGGAATAATATTCATTTGTTGATGCTCAAATCTTCCCAGAATATCTAAATAAATGTATGTATTTGATTAAAAACAGGGTAAAGCTGTTTTTGCAAGTTCACAGATTTTATTTCTTGTAAGACCAAGGGCATAAATCTGAGGACATCTGGAGGTTACAATAAATCATGGACCGTTAAAAAAAATATTTTAAGGCTATTTATCATATTTGTACATCATATAATGCAACCAGAAACACTTTTGGGTGGATGCTTCTTGGTTTCAGAAGTATTCACTCATGAGATGTTCAAGTGAAAGATGTTTTGTCAAAAAAAATTCCATTTTGTGTTTTATTGTTGTAAAACACAAAATGGAAAATTGCAAAATGACTTCATACACTTTGGTCACGAATCTGATAAAAAGGTTGAGAATTACTGTGCATATCCTTAATCCTCACAATCAATTTTATGTTCAGGATTATTTTGCCAGCAACACATTAAAGCATAGCTCCTGGAATACTTTTTTTAATGTTTGATTAAGAATAAAGATGTTTATGATGTTTGTTACAGTATAACATCATAAAACACCCCTGTAGAATTGTGGTTCCTCCTTCTCTTTCCACTGCATTCATGGATAGAAGACTGAAGGTTGTAAAGACATTATCAATAAGCTTCCAAAGTTTAATGCTTCAAATGTCTGTCAAAGGGAGTCATATCTGATAACTTTAGTCTCATACATGTTTTAATAGTCTGTTATGATGTCCAAATGTCCAATGTAGTTTAAAGATAATCTGCCTGTCAATGATATTAGGTGCAGAAAATAAAGGACCACCACCTTGTGTGAAATGTTTCTGGTTTTTCTTTTCCATGGGAAACCTTAATATTCTGGGTAATCTGGAATACTTTACTGCATTTCTAATCAAAGTTGCAATATAAGAAACGACTGTTTATTGCTGGCATGACACAGCAAAATCTAAAAGATTGAAATTCAAGATACACAGTCTAAATTATAAGTTATGTGCAGTACTACTTTTTAGGAGTGTGGAGGAATCATATTATTTCCTCCACGTTAATATATTTTTTTTATTTTGCATAAAATGTAAGGATTAACAGTTCTGTAAAATGTCTTGTGTTCCTGCTAGGAAATGTGGAGATACATTATGTCAGCAGGAGGCCAGCAAGTTGCCTCAGTGACCATTGCTTACACTGTTTTAAATATTAGATTGTTATATCTTCTTATTCCTCTTCCTCAAGTTACAATGGTGTTTCAAGGCCAAAAGAAGATACCCTATTATTGCCACCTACTGGCTATAATATAACATAATACTTCTCAATTATAATTGCCCATAAACTATTATTTTCTAAGAACTTCCACAGCACTTGACCCTAAAGATTTTGGTCCTGAAATATATGACCCAATGCTAAATTTAAATGCTGAAGTTATTCAACTTGCGGAAAAGAAACTCCCTCTCACCTCTGCACCTCAAATAACCCTATACTGTACTTAATAATCAAAACAAAATAAAAAATTCCTTCCAGTAGCACCTTAGAGACCTACTAAGTTTGTTCTTGGTATGAGCTTTCGTGTGCATGCACATAAAAGCTCATACCAAGAACAAACTTAGTTGGTCTCTAAGGTGCTACTGGAAGGAATTTTTTATTTTGTTTTGTTTTGACTGTGGCAGACCAACACGGCTACCTACCTGTAACTGTACTTGATAATCAACTTGTTCTTCTACCCTGAAAACTTTGCAAAGTGCCAACCTATCCAACAGTGAGATAGTTATATGAGGTTATATAAAGGAACCAAGACATCAGAAGCTGGTAAATTCTAGTTGGCCAGTTGGTTTGAAGTAGTAGTTAAGAGATGTAATACCGTGCTGTCTGAAATCCTTCGTTTTAAAACAGCACTTTCCCCCCTCTCCCTCCCACCTTGCACAACCTCAGGTCCGGGCAGGAAGCCGTCGCCGGGAGCTCCGAGCGCCCCTCTCCCTCCCTTCCTCCCTCTCAACTGCAACCCTTCGCGTCCCCGGCTGAAGCCTCTCTCTGAAGCATTCCGCCGGATGGTGTCACCGCCAAATGCGTCCGGCTAAACGGAGGCGGCGGCGGCGGCGGCGGTTGTTGTGAGGCTGGAACCCGGAACTGCCTCGGCGGCCGACCAAACAAACCTCAGTCTCTCTTGGCCCTTGGCGACGCCTTCTCGGCTGCTGAGCATGAAGGGCCGAGCTGAGGACGGGGCGCCTCGCGGGGAGTGAACCACCACCGGCGAGCCGCTAGTTGCGTTACGGGCAGGAGAAGCCCCATGAGGAAGCCGAGGCCGCGGTACGGTGAGAGGCGTCTCGTTGGGGGGTGGCAAAGGGCGCTCAGCTTGGGGGTGTCGGGGTGCCTCGCGGGGAGCGTTGAAGCAGGAGGAAGGCGGCGGGCCGTGGGGCGGGGAGAAGTTGTTTAAGAAGCGTGTTGGAGAGAGTCAAGGGTCCTGAGCCTGGGGGGGGGGGCATGAGAATCAAGGGATGTTGTGGTGGGATGTGGGGTGGTGAAAGTTGCACGGCGCCTGGTTGGGTTCCCCGTGGCAGAATACTCGCAGGGCGACTTGCCCTCTCGGAGCCCACGTGGAAGAAACTGCTAAAAGTTTACACCTGGTTGGTTTGGGTCGCGTGACAACAAGGATGAAGTTTGTATGATGGTGTGTTGACCTTAAGAGAGAATAGCAAAATAGCTTACAGCTGTGTCACCTGTGACGCCGTGTGCGAATGCATTGGTTGTGTTTAGGATGAAGGAGGTTTGGGAAATTACAATAATCCCATATGTTCTTCATGCTAAACAGAACCAACACACCATTATTGTGATAACCTGCAGTTTGATAAGAGTATATATTTAAAGTAGGTGAATAAATGAGGAAATTAAGTTATTTTGGATACGCAGAAGATATTAAAAATAAATTTAAGGAACTGCAGAAAGGTGGGAGTCAAGTTTTGAAATGTTAAAATGATTGTAAAATTAGTGAAATGTATAAACCTGAAAGCATAATTTTTTAAAAATAAAATAAAATAAAAAGAACATTTGTGACAGAAATGCCACATCCCATAGCAATAGCCCAGTGAGTGGCTGGGGAAGCCCAGCCAGATGGGCGGGGTATAAATAATAAATTATTATTGTTATATATTGATGGAGGGCACAAGGAGAAGGGGACGACAAAGGATGAGATGGTTGGACTGTATTCTCGAAGCTACTAACATGAGTTTGGCCAAACTGCGGGAGGCAGTGAAGGATAGGCGTGCCTGGTGTGCTCTGGTCCATGGGGTCACGAAGAGTCGGACACGACTGAACGACTGAACAACAACAAATTGTTATATATGTTTGCATGCGTTGCTTCAGATTTGTTCTCTCCTACTAGGCACTTTAAAATGAGTTGTTTTAAATTGATACGATAGATGCATTGTTTTATTATTATGGGTCGCATACAAAACTTATTATATTTGGGCTGCAAATTGTCATCAGAAGTGATACACACACTGGTGGTGAGATTACGAGAGCTACAAAACTTATAGCTTTGGAATTGCTGCTTAACAGCCTGTGCTGTAAACAAGTTAAGAGAGAGAATAATATTATTTAAGTGAATATTATGTTCAGTCACCTGTAGGTATACTTTAGTGCTAAGATACAAAGTTTAAAGGGGCCTGCTACGATAGACTAAGCCTGTGAATGCTTACTGGAAGTCTCCTGTATTTGCTGTTCTTAGTATAAACCTCACTGAATTCAGTGGGACTTCTCAGTTGAAATGCATATGATTTGAATGATGCATAGCTGTTAAACTGCATCAGTTTAAATCCAAGTACAGTACTCTGATTTGAAAGTTTCTGTCAGTCGCAGTAGGTTTGCTTTCTACAGTATTTTTATGCATACTAGGAAGATATAACGTGAGTTTTTATTTTTTAAAGGTTCCATCAACAAAGACACAATGCTTGAGTCGTATGTGACTCCTATTCTAATGAGCTATGTGAATCGCTACATTAAGAACTTGAAGCCTTCTGATCTACAGCTATCACTCTGGGGAGGAGATGTCGTTCTTAGCAAGCTTGAGTTAAAACTTGATGTACTTGAACAGGTATGTTGTTCTTTGTGCTTAACTCAAATAAATTAATGTACTGTAACATTAAATAAGCTGTCCTGAATTTACTTTGGGTGAATGATACCCATTTTTAGCATTATTGAGACTAGTGTATATTCCATGTTTCTCGGGAGTAAAATCATGTGAATTTAGGGTGCAAACGGTGCCTTACTACTCTGGCATACTTTTCTATGATAATGCATATTTCCATGTTTGTGAAGCCTGGCCTCCATTCCTCTCTCAAGGCCCTCCATAGCTCTGTCTCAGGCTGCCTAATTCTATATAGGTGGCATTTCTTTCCCACAAACATCAAGTACCTTTGTACTTACATCTTCTGTTGCTGAGTACTCAAGAGGCCTTGGGATACAGAAGCCACAAATATTGTGCTCCCATTGCTTGATCTAAGGGCTTCATGAAGGATGATCCTTCTTCACATAACATATTGTTAATAGAATGGACCTGACATTTTCATGAATTTAAAAGGAGCTCAAGTCTATTTCTGCATTTGTCTGAGGTAATGAGCCACCTGCTATATTAACATAATTATTTACAATTAAGTATAGTAGACAGCACTACAGGCCACTTGAAGTTGTCTTCCTTGCAGTTTGTTTGAAAAGACACACTTCATATTTTCAGCTGAAGCTTGCTAATTTAAGCTGTTTCTCTTCTGAATATTGTGCTGAAACGATAAAATGGACTTTCTACAGAAAATACTTGCACAATATAACAACAGTCTTGTGTTGAATGTCAATAACATCTTGTTTCTAAAACTGATGTTGCATCTTGTTGACTTAGGGAAAGTAACTTTGGTTAGGATCCAGTGATGCAATGTATGTATACCTGCACCTGTTGCTTGCTTTGGTACAGCAGTTCTATTGCTGAAGAGACAAGTTGCAAATCCTCAGATGTGGGCATTGTTGCATCATAACACAGAAATGTAGGGATGACTCTGCGTGGTTCTCCTGCTATGTGTGCAAATCTTGAATATTACTTCTTTCCTCTGGAGCAGTGTTAGAAACTGAGATATGAAAGCTAGGACCTAAATGGCATCTTAAACCTAGGTTATGGGCGCAACAATGGAATGTCTAGGCACACTTTTTTATAACAAGAATACAAAGCTGAAAATGAATGAATGCAGCTAAAAACGTATGTTCATTTTTCACATGGTCCTTATTTGAAGACTGCAAAAAACAAAGCCATGCTTCTTCCCCTGCCCGCCTCCCTAATAGGGTGTCTTCTCCAATATTCAGAGCGTGGCTGGAAGTGGGGAGGCAGAAAAAGGTCCTTTTCTTCCACTCTGCAGACAAGCCCTGGATTCTCCCTACACCCCCTTTCCATCATATAAATATATCTTTTTTGGCACCACAATTAACACATATTAAAGGCCTACACAACTGATGGCAGAAACACCCACCTTGAGTGTCCAGTTCGCAAACCTAAGACCTATCGTATTTTTCTGTGTATAAGACGACCCCTAGATCCATTGGAAGCCTAGCGGGGAGGAATTTCCAACACCCTCAGCGCCAACAGTGGCAGTTTTAATCTGAAATCTTAGGCGCAGTATTGCGCCCAGAGCTCAGAAATTCCCTGTTGCAAAACATGCCTAGAACAATGGGAGTTTCAAACGCTGCTCTGGAGAATAAACTCTGTTCGTCAGTGGATATTACTCCTGACTCACTGTGCATTTTTATAGTCCTTTATAATATAAAAAACTTGCTTTGGCTTACTTTCCCTGTACATTTATCTAATTACTGTTAGAATTAATTTGATTCAGTGTTAATTGGTCATGTGTTGTGTGTTTTATGATTTTTAGATTTTTATGATTTTTATGATTTTTAATTATTTTATTATACAGAACCATGATATACTTTATGAGCTAGAAGTTTATAAATTGTTTTATAAATTATATATATATATATATATATATATATATATATATATATATATATATAATGCCTACATCATGTTCATGTGATTAAAATGAGCAATACTTTTTATCTCATATGGAAGTAAAAAAGATTAATAGATGAAAATGACCTTTGTTGATCAATGTTTATGAAGTTTAAAATTGCCACACACTGGTGTATCTGAAACACAATATAAAGAGCTACAATAGAGCTACATTATAGAAAGGCTTTTGAAATTGAGAAAAAATTCAAGATCAAGTGTCACACATGGTGTGGAGGAGGCTGCTTTTTGAGGAATATGCTCTGTGTTCTAGCATAAACATTAAAAAAATAACTTCTGAAGGATTCTCAAATTGCTTGGCTAAATTGAACATATTTCTAGACCTCGAAATGAGTTTTAGAAAGAATGTGGGTATGATGTATCTGTTTAAACTTGCCTGTCATTAAAATGGATGTACACATTTGTTCTATGTAGCATCAATCAACATAATAAAGATAAATTCTAATGTAAGATGTTGGACTATATTCTTTTTTGACATATGTATTCTTGGCAATCTTGCACTTTCAGTCAGCATATTAAAGAAGCTCTCTTCATCTAAACAAGAGAGAGCATACAAAACAGATGTTTTGTTTACTCAGGAGTAAGTTGTTGTTCAGTGGACTTGCTCTCAAAAAAGTGCATTGGATTGCAGCTTTAAGTGGTGTCTCCTGGGTTGTCAGCTTTTGACATCTGACTTGATTCTATATTTTGACAACTTCACTTCGTCAAAGTGAAAAAAAACCCACCGACCTGTATTTATACAACAAAGAGTGAGTCAGGCAGCTGTCATAAAGGGCAAACAAGTTGTTTTCAAAATTTCAGCAGCTTTCTATTATCCACTTCTATGTTTTCTTCACTGTTATTCTCTACCCTGATGGAGGCTGAGCTCCTGTGTTTCCTCTTGAAGCATTATGACAGTGGCATTGAATCTTCTATCTTTTCAAAAGTTGTGAAATCGCTACACAATAGTAGTAGTTCATGGGAACCTATATATCTTAAAACCTAGCTTATAAACACAGTGGACCTGAACCTGATCTCGAGAAACAGTTGCACATCTTTTCATAAAAACAGAATTGAACAGTAGCCCCTAAAGTAACTTCTGTCCCCTGCACCATGGTGCTATCTCACAAACTGCTGCTGTAATATTGTGCAAGGGTTGGTGTGTGTTTGTGTATGTACACACACACACACACACACACACACTGGCCTGTGCATGTGTACACTCACACCCTTGCCTGAATGGTTGCACATATAGATGTTAACATGTTTTTAATTATTTTAACTGGTTTTATGTAGTAGATCTCATTTCTCATTGGCATTGCTTCTTGAGTACATGCATTCCTTGTTCATTCAGCCTCTGTTACTCAATTCAACAAACAGCAGTTCATATGCCAGAGTGCTTATGGATCAAGGCAATTTTATGTAGGATCAGAATATAATGTTTCCCCTAGGCTTGACTATACAGTAGCTTCTAATGTTTGTTGTTACATGACTTGTCTGGAGTTCCTTTTATATGTCAAAAGTGAACTGCAAACGTGCAATGCAATTCACAGTGCAACATCCCTTATTCATGACACAGTTGTGGAATAAGGGGCTGACTTGTTATACATTATTGAAACCTATTGGGTGAGCTAACTGGGCCTCACCTTACTCAGATTGGCCTGCCTGAGTATTTGGTGTGGCACCAATCCAGAGGGTGGAGGGTGGTTGCTCTTGGGCGGGGGTCTTTAATATTCAAACTGAGTCCACCTTATTAGGACCACCTCAGAACTTTATGGCCACCTTAACAATTGTGGGGCTGTCTCAGTATACCATTGACCCAGCACATATTGCATGTATGGCAACTGATCTGGAATTTGCTACAGAGTAAATTTGGAATTACCCAGTGGCTGTGCGGAGTTTGACCCTGTTGTTGTGGGTGGAATCACTCACTGGTGAGGTTTGGATTGGCTGTGGCTGTCTCCTCCTGTGGAGGTGTGGCACCCATTAAGATGGATCTTTGAGCAATGAATCAGACCAGTTCATGGCTAGGTCTCAGGTGGTACACATCTCAGAGCAGCTACAGCCAGGCAGAGGTGAAGGTGTATAATCATGCCTACCATGTGGCAACATTGAAAACACCTGTTCCACAACTGTTGCCTCCTTTTTTTAGTGGCGAATGGTCTGGTTAAATCAAGTTTGGTAATAAAGACAGATAATTGTGGAGGATGCTGAATGCTGTTTGTGCTGACTAGTAAGGAGGAGATAGACTACTGCCAAAGCCATAGGTATATTGTATGAAGCTTTCCAAGGAGGAGCATGATGGGAAGTTGGATTTAATTACCTCTGAAGTTTTATTTTAGTCACTGGAGAGTAGAGCATACAGGAAAAGGTTGCCTCCTCTTCTGGAAGGTAGGGTTAAAACTGGAACAAACTGTTAAAGGTGGCAAGACTGACAAAGAGGGAATCTTCTTAGCAGCCTTACAGGCCTCAGGGCCTGTTAGTTTTTTCAGGACAACGGAAAAAGGAGAGAAACACCCGCTCAGGCATATTGCCACCTTTCTCTTTTTTGTGTGTTCTGTTTCTACTATGGAAAAGGAGTGGGAGATCTTTGCTGTTTATACTTGTGGGCGATGATTCATACCAGTCAGTATAAGGTCCTGGATGAGTTGGAGAGTGGGATGAAAGTTGTTAAGTTGCGCAAAGGTCACAAAGTAGAGTGGGGACTTCTTTGTGTGACTATCTTGCTGGGTTTTACCCAAGGTATTTTATTAAATTGAAATTTGTAATTGCTACACTTATTGCAGTTGCTTTGTTTGCATTATCATGGAACTGTTTGTTGTTTACTGGGTCTGTTTATATGATTTTGTAACTGCTGTACATGGTTATATTTTTCTGTATGTCATTTCTTCTTTGTTCTTTTGTTTCCGCACTCTTGGATTGAAAATATTCAATGAATAGCAGGTTATAAATATTTCTAATAAATAGGTAAATCACTCAGAAGCTCATTGTGGTTTATGTAGCACTTTGAAGGCAAAATTGCTCATATTTGCTTCAAACTTGGTGTCATAATTGTAGCAAGCCCATGCTTTTAAAATCTGGAAGGAAGGCCTTGCTTTGCCCATTGATGGGGATGAATCCATGTGCTGATTATACAAGGCAAGGACTCCTCTGTGGCAAATGCCCTGTATGTGGAACTCCTTTCCTGGGGATGTTTGGTTGTTCCCTTCCCTTGATGGCTTTCAAATGCCAATGAAAGATGTGCATCTCATCTTTAGCACATGGTTGAGGAAAGTTGTGTTATGTTTTTATATTTGTACTTTGATGCAAAATTTTAATTGATCTTCTGATTATGGTTGTGAGTATATTTTTGAATTCTGTTAAGTATTCTGAACTCCCTGGGGAGGAAGGGTGGCATAGAAATTTGATAATAAGTGTTTTATTGAAGGCAACCTCAGGATCCACTTCCTAGCTTGAGAATTCCTATTCAAGTTTACTTTAAGCCTTTTGGTATCATGTGTTTTTTTGGGGGGGGATTAGCAGTGTAAGACCATTTTATTCATTCATTTATTTTTGTTTGGATTTTAGTGGCCATAGATAATTAGGCAGAGGAGCCGCCCAGAGTGGCTGGAGAAACTCAGCTGGATGGGCGGGGTATAAATAATAAATAATTTTTATTATTAGAAGTTTTGATTAACTGTATATAGTGTATGGATTCTATGTTTTATAAGTTGTGCTTGTTTTTTCAATAAGTCTTTAAGCTTAGAACTGAATAAAAGCCAAATGAATTAATGCAGTGTGTTTGTGTGTGTGGTGTGATGTGTCAGAATAGATACAATTTGACACAGATTGGTTATGTTCTTGGTTGATTTATATGAATGAGGTAGTTTCCCATTATCTGGGAAACTATTTTGAAATGCACCAAAATTTATGCCAGACAGTTTGCAGCAGAAAAACTTGCTAAATTGTATTTGGATAACTAACTATATGCTCAAGACGCTCATTTTATTTCATTTTGTTTTTAATAGCTAGCTTGGTAATTTGATATGACCTTTGTTTTCAAGGAGCTGAAACTACCATTTACATTTTTAAGTGGACACATTCATGAACTGCGCATCCACGTACCATGGACAAAGCTTGGTTCCGAGCCAGTTGTGATTACAATAAATACAATGGAGTGCATTTTGAAGCTGAAGGATGGAGTCCAGGTAAGAAAATAACATGCAATCTTTAAAAAGACAATATATATGAACTTAATGGATTTTACAGGAACTTGGATACATGGTTAGTTTCCTTAGCAAAAGGCTACTATGATGCTCATCTTATCATGGGGTTTTCTCTTGAAAGTCACTTTCTATTGCTGTCAAGTCGTGATTGGAAGCTCAGTTTCTTCTTGATTCCACTGATTCTTCGAAGAAGGTGAAATGTGTTTCTTGCTGTAGCGATCTTTTGGACTAGCTATAATTGTTCCAGTTTTCTTTTCTTTTTTTTCTTCAAAAATTTATTAGTTTTTTAAGAATACATAAACAATACAATCAATAAAAACATTACAACAAAATACACAAGAATTTTTTAAATAAAAACACTTATTTAAATCCATCTATCCTTCTTTTAGAACATTGTAAATTGACTTCCTCACACCCTCTCCGTCTGTGTTCCTTAAAAATCATCTTTAGTAATTTCTTTACCGTTTTATATTCTCATATTAATACACTAATCATCTTCTCTTATTTAATAACCTTAACATTACTTCCTCTATTATTACATCTTATCTAACTTCTACTAACATGAGTTTGGCCAAACTGCGAGAGGCAGTGAAGGATAGGCGTGCCTGGCGTGCTCTGGTCCATGGGGTCACGAAGAGTCGGACATGACTGAACGACTGAACAACAACATCTAACTTCTATATCTGCTGCCTATCTAATCTTCCTGCTTATTTTAAATACTAATCTTAGCATAATTCTTCAAATAACCTTTAAATTTCTTCCAGTCTTTCTCCACCGCGTCGTCCCTCTGGTCTTGGAGTTTCCCAGTCAGTTCAGCAAGCTCCATATAGTCCATCATTTTCATCTGCCATTCTTCTATCATTGGTATTTCTTCCAGTTTTTTTGCTAATAAAATGCTTGCTGCTGTTGTGGCATACATAAAGACTGTTCTATCATCTCTTGGGATTTCGTGGTTTAGAATACCCAGTAAAAAAGGCTTCTGGTTTTTTTTTACTAAATGTGTTTTTCAACACCTTTTTCAATTCATTATATATCTTCTCCCAGAAGTCTTTTACTTTCGGGCACGTCCACCACATATGAAAAAATGTCCCTTCTACTTGCTTACACTTCCAGCATTTATTAGATTGTCCATGATACATTTTTGCCAACTTAACCGGTGTTAAATACCACCTATACATCATTTTCATGACATTTTCTCTCAAACTATTACATGCTGAAAATTTTATACCTGTTTTCCATAATTTTTCCCTGTCCTCTAATGTGATGTTGTGCCCTACATCCTTTGCCTAATCAATCCTAAAGTACTAACTATAATTGTTCCAGTTTTCTACTAACTAAAAATCTGGATCTCATTGCTGGAGTTGAGTACTGGCATCCTTCCAAAACAAGGAAGTGATGTAGGGAAACTAGTAGTTTTTCATTATTATTATCGTGCTTCAATATTTTCATACCAGTGCTCTTAACAAATTTAAATTTTGCTTTTAATTTTTATTTCAATTTTCTTCTTTGTCATCCTGGAATTGATCTTCATAGTTGAGTTTTTTTCCTTAAAAACAAAACAAAACCTTTCCCATCAATAAGATGTTGAATATGCAGAAGGAATGGGAGGGATGTTGAGATGAAACTACTACTGCTACTGCTACTGCTACTGCTACTGCTACTACTACTTTATTATTTGTACCCTGCCCATCTGTCTGGGTTGCCCCAGCCACTCTGTGCGGCTTCCAGTATAGTGAAATAGATTCTGGTGTTGTGTAGTAGCCCAAGTTTTACTTTCTCCTATCTGCTAAACTTATGAATATGTGCTTTTGCACAATGGTAAATAAATATTGCAGGATTTTTAAAAATAAATAAATAAATAAATATAAATAATACTGATTATGAAAGAAGGTGGCCAAGGAGTGGAGCAACACATGAGCTTGGTTTAAACCAGTAATGCACAAAATTGTGTTTATTTAATGAAGTTTAAGATTAGAGGTCTCTGGTACATTCCAAAAGTGGGAAAGTACCTGTCCCCTAATATCTTTCTTCAGTTCTGCTATGCAAAGCTCCTTCTTCTACCTGTTCTGCCCACACAATCCATTTTTGTAACCCACAATAGTAAAGGGGAACTTTGTGTTGAGACGCAGTACATCTCTGAATGCAAGACATGTAGTGGGGTGGTGGAGGGAAGATTCTTGGCTTCATTCGCTGCTTGTAAGCATCCCAGAGATGCTGGGTGGTATCCAACTAACCTGTCCTATCAGCAGAAGGAATTACGCTTGTGCAATGGAATGTCTACCCTCTCTTCCCCGCACCTCTCATTGTCCCCCTGCGCAGAATTGCAATTAATCTCTGGAATTCACCATCATAAGGTGTAACAATGGCCACTAGCTTTGATTACATTATCTCCTCACCCCCTGATTTATGGAAGATAAAAAACCGCTAACAGGGAGTTTCAAGGTGGTACACCACTAAAAAACAGATGCTGGGAACTAATGGAGAAAGGCCATTGCTTTCATGCTCTGCCTTTGAGCTTCCACCAGCCAGACACTGTTGGGAGCAGAACCCCAAATCACTCTTATCCCTCATATGCACTGAAAAATACTTTTGTCTTTGAAGATTAGCTTTCCACACAGATTTACTTAGAACATTTTTACTCTGCCTTTCAATGCAATAGTCTCAAGACAGATAATAAAAATAAATGTTCATTTACTCATAGTGGTGGTTCTCTCTCCCCCCCCCCCCCCCACCGGGAGTTTTGAGTATATTCTGAAATTGATGCAGTGATAAGGCAAAAAGTGCAAGCATTCAGGTGCACAAAGACTTGCATTCCTTCCATGCAGCAAGCTCTACAATAGCAACCAACTGGAAAGGCTTATAAAATTCCAGTATTTCCGGGATGTTTAAACACTTCTGGAGCCACTTAATGTGGAAATCTGGCTAATCAAACAAAGAAAGCAAAGGGATGGGTTAAGCCAGAAACAGTTTGAATCCTTTTTCTAAATTACAGTATGCTATTCACTTATACATTGTGGCACACTAAAAACACTTTTAGGTTGTTGCAGTATATTTAATGACACATGAATTTCTTACTGGATAGATATAATTGTGTCCAAGTTTGTTTTATACCTGTTTCTGTATTAGATACCGAGTTTCCCCGAAAATAAGACAATGTCATATATTTATTTTTCCTCAAGAAGACACACTATGGCTTATTTTCAGGGGATGTCTCATTTTTATTACGTCAGTTGCTGCCCGTCTTCTTAACTGCTCAGTACACTGCATAGCCACGCGTATCACTATGTCTTATTTTCGGAGCAAACGCTTAGAAATCCTGTTACGGCTTATTTTATTGGTATCTCTTATTTTCGGGGAAACACAGTACATATATATTGCAAAACAAACAAAACAAACCCCAGTGAAATAAAAGGTAACCATTTGAAGCAGCAATGAAAAGCAGTGATTGCAACTATAACTTGTATATTTAGTGGTCAAAAGTTAAGCTGAATGAAAATATTTTAAGTCCCTGAAAAGGACTGTGCTGCTAGATTTGGCAATTTCTTGTGGGAGATGGTTCTATATTCTCAGGGCAACATTCTCACCTGTTGCCACTAATTTTTAGAAGGCAGTTGAAATGCTATTCTTCAAATATTCTACACCTAGGCTTTAAACTTAACTCAGCATCTAGAATCAATCTGGCATCTAGTTGATTGTGTACTTTATTAATTGGTTTATTAAATCTATTTACTCCATTATATTTTCTATCCTTCAGTCTCTGGTTTGTATATGAAGCTGGAAATTGCCCACATTTGTATGCTATGTGAGAACTGATACTTCCTTTTGTTTGGTTGACACACTGTGTACATTGATTAAGAAATTGCCACCATGCTCCCTCTTGAACAGTAAAACCAAAATGATCAGATGAACAGGAATGGAATTACTCCAGTTGGAGTTCTCCTCCATTGCATGAGTTTAATGTATAAAATTGCTATGTGCTGTCCTTCATACTGAGAACTGTAGAAGTGCAGAAAGCTCAGCATAGAGTTGCTACTATTTCTGCTAGAGATGAATTGATTTCAGAAATGATATTCATATTTGGACAAAAATATCTATTATGTGCCCATTTTGTAGCAAATAAGTTATTCTGCAGAAGGTGAGAAGAACCTATGCAGGGAGATGATATGAAAGGTATGAAGATGTATCACCATAAAACTCTACTACAAATGGGCTGATGATACCTGATGTACTTGTGATGGCTCTGAAATGCTTTGATATTCTTATGATTTGTACTGAGATACAGGAAAGCATCTTCATGTAAGTGCTTATGCACCAGTATATTTGGATCAGATAGCACAGTGCCTTCATTTTCTTACAGTGAAAAATGTATTGCACTAGTAGGCACCACAACATTTTGCTATCCGTTTTAAAAATTAGGAGCGCTACCAAATAAATGCATCTATATGTCCTATATAGGTGTACATTTTATTCATTTTGTATTTGGATTATCTACAAAGTACCAGTGCTACTGCATACAATGCTCTAATCTCCTTAACAGAAAAATCTGACTACCTCTGAAACATTATTTGCATACATTTAGATTATTTAATATTTCTGCATAATGATATAAATCTCTGTTTAAGAAGTCTGGTCCTAGTTATGCCACCCATGCAGTGACACAAACACACATATATTATGTATTTAAAATATTCAGAACACTAAGTATTTTTTCAATGCAAAAGGTAGACGTTTCAAGGCCAGATGTCCCATAAGAAACACATTTTAGAAGCAAATTACAACTAATTATAGAAGCTGCAGAAACAGATTTGTAACACATGACTTTGTGCAACCCAGAACTAATATTTGATATTGGACCATGCAGATGGCTACTGCTGGAATGATCATATTTCCTGCTTGCATGGTATTTGAAACTTGAATTTTGTGGTGCATACGGCAAAAGGTCAAATGTCACAAATGTAAAGCACTCTCAAAACAAGTATTTGTTACAGATGTTTAAGAATCTATAGTAAGAGGGGGATTTTGAAAATTACAACTGACATTTGGACAAATTATTCCATGGTATGTACAACCTTAGAGAGTAACATTTGGATTTATGCCAATGATAGGATTTATCTTTGTAATAATAAGAATGTAAATGAAAGCAATCTCTTCTCTTTTTTGAACATGTATTTAGGAAGTTATAAATTCACTTCATTTCATGACAAATAACTCCTTTTGGATTTCTGGTTCCCAAGCTCCCCCCCCCCCCCCGTCTGCCTTTAAGAACTTCAGGTACCAGCTTAAGCCCCTCCTTTGAATTTTATAGTATAATATATCTTAAATTTGTAAAGGTTTTGTAAAAGTTGATTTATGCCTTTGGCTTCCATGTAGCTCTTTACCCTGATAAGAGATATAATATCTCCAAATCCACTTCCATATTATTTATTTATTGTATTTCCCTGTTGGAGAATAAATCTGATTAGTTCATAGTTTTAAACATCTGCACCAACAGATTTTTAAAAACCCGCACGTCTGTTTTATAGTTAATCAACATTTGACTTTATGTCACCTTTTGACTATAAATCAACTTTTGAGTATATAAGATAGCAAATAGCATTGTGTCAAGAACCTTGTGGAAAATTACACAAGTTAATTGGCATGAACTTAGTTAAAATTTGGCTAATTTTTAATAAGGCTATCATATCATAATACTTTATGCTGCATTTTTCTACTTGTTCATGAAGCATATTGTTGTCATAGTAAAGTCTTAGTATGCAGTATAGAAGGAAGGAAGGAAGGAAGGAAGGAAGGAAGGAAGGAGAGTATAGATCAGAGGTGGAGGTTTATCTTCTGTGTCACAGAGGTTTATTTTCCCCAGCACTCATGGCCCATGGTTGACAGGTGGAAAGGGCCACCCACTTGTTAATCACATGATGTCACAATATCATCAGATGACTTGGTTTTGACCAATCAGTCATCTGATTGTAAAGTGCTGCAGATCCTGATTGTTGGCAATGCGCTGTGCACAGAATTTTTCAGGTGTCATTGATCACCTTCAAAACCCCATTTGACACCGAGAGCCAGTGTGGTGTAATGGTTAAGAGCGGTAGACTTGTAATCTGGTGAACCGGGTTCGCATCTCCGCTCCTCCACATGCAGCTGCTGGGTGACCTTGGGCTAGTCACACTTCTTTGAAGTCTCTCAGCTCCACTCACCTCACAGAGTGTTTGTTGTGGGGGAGGAAGGGAAAGGAGAATGTTAGCCGCTTTGAGACTCCTTCGGGTAGTGATAAAGCGGGATATCAAATCCAAACTCTTCAAACTCTTCTTCTTTACCTGCTTCACACTTGCAGGCCAGGTAGGTGTGGCTTAGCCAAAATGGCGCCCCGGACCAAATTGGGAGGTGTGGAGGGACTAACTAGGCATGTGGACTGGAGGTTCTTGTGATCTATATATTAATAATGACTGAAAGAGGACCGTATGGGCAAGCAGTGAGAGTGTGTACATGTTTTCTAAATAGATGACTTCTTGTTTCTTTATTTTTCAAGCCTAATGTTTTGCAGAAAAATACTCAAGTGCTGGGGGAAATAATATTTAAAAATGGGGGGGGGGGAATCACACATGCTCTAAACCTGTAGATATGACAGTGGTTTGCTTTGGTCTTCAGTTGCCTGTAGGTCATCCCATTATTGTTATTGACAGTTCCTCAACCATGAAGTTTAGGGTGGGTATCGTGGGAACAAATGGAAGTGAGCCGAAATCTTCATAGTGACATTTATTAATGGGTACACACACCCTTACTTCAGACCATTTCCCCAGGGTTTGAGTGGGGATCATGTGTGTACTTTCATCAATTTTACTGATGACCTTTTTGCTGGGAAGTAGAATAGTCAGGGGTCCCTTTACCTTTAGAATATGGAAAGAGAGTGAAGGAGTGTTCCCAAGTGAGGTGGATCTGCAGAAACCTTACAGATTTCAGCTAACTAGTATGCCAGTCATTGCAATCCAACCTTACAACCTTCTCCTGTATACAGTATAGCCTACCTACTATGATTATACTTCCTGCATCTGAAGAAGTGTGCATGTCCAAAAAAACTTATGACATATTAGTGCCATAAGACTCCTTGATTGTATATGTGTTGTGAGTGCTAAAGGTGACATTTCTCAAGTCCTCATTTCTCTGTTCTGTTACTAAACTTACTAAATTGCATGTAGTTATGATGTTGGAACACAGACTTGGTTGAAGTTCCAAACGAAATGAATACTTCTGTAACATCTATCTCCAGTTGTTCAATTTGCTTTGGATTTGTTTTAATATGTTGACCTAGTAAACAGTGATGAAAGTTGTAGACATTGTAATAATAAGCAAAATGCATACTTTATGGCAAACCACTGATTCCTTCTCCCAAGTTCTTTGGTAAAAGCTTTCAGAGTAAGCAGTGCTGTCAGGAGAGGACAAGAGTAGCAATAATTTAAAAAGCAATCAGCTAAACTAGTATGTCCATCTGCAGCAACATAGATGTTTTGGAAGAGAAAGTAACCTGCATGTTGCAAAACACATTTATCAGTTCCTAACACATGAAGGGTGTGTGGTTCCCATTTATGGGGAGGGGAATGCTATCTGTGCCTACAGCTCAGGAACCAGTCTGCCTCAAGCCATTACACCAGGCAGCTGAATTCCTTCATCCCTTTTTCTTTTCTCCTCTGCCCCAGCTAGCATTTAAAATGCTATTTTTTCCCTGTGTAGTTTCAGAGTGGCTGGAGCAACCAAGTTAGATAGGTGGGGTACAAATAATAAAATTATCAAAATTATTATTATAAGAATGTAAGAAGGGGCAATATTTTAGTTGCTAAGATAGTGATACCCAGTGATGTCATACTCAGGTAGACTCCTTGAAATCAGTGGATTTGTCTTTGAATTTCATTGAGTGTACTCTTGAGTATGATTCATTTGGCTATAATCCAAATCAATGCTTTATATAATTTTATTCTGGTTGTGTTGCTTAGGGGCAAAGAAAGTCACTTGCTGAAGTGAAACAGACTGGGCACTGTCAGTACCAAGTTGGGAGATGGTTTGGGAACCCCTTGTATGCTGTTTTGAGCTTCATGAGCGAAGAAAGGAAGGGAACATGAATGTAAATAAGTAAATAAATACCTCTAAGTTGTCATATCTGCATAGCTAATAAGAGCAGGAAATGTAATGTCCCCAATACCGTGGCATATTACAATGTATAGTACTAGCATTGAGTCTTCCCCATCCTTTTGCTGTGCGAAAACGCATACATGAACATATGTTATCAATGATTTAAGGTTGTATTTAAGCGAGTGCACAAAGTGACATTATAAGCAAGCCTATTATGTCTGTATTTAAAGATTTCCTTTTCTTATCAATATAGTCAGGTTACTAGAAGTAATGGGAGGACTGTTCAGAATTAGACCTAATCTTTTTCAAGCTTAAACTTCTAAGATGAGACTACTTTTTTTTAGCATGCTATGAGGCATGAAAATAGGAAGATGCTTCCAGAGGAAAAAAGAGAACTTCATCAGGAGTTCAACTATAAAGGAAAAGAATTAATTCACTACAGTAATAAAAGAAAAAAGAGTGCCTCAAATAATTATTGTAAATTTGCAATGGGTATCTCAGAGGGGAACAAAATATGATCCAAGAAAAGAAAAACAAACAAAATCAGCAACAGAAAGTGAACAAAATTAAGGAAGGAGGAGGGAACAATTCAGAGTATAATTACATGCTTAAGTCTTTACAAACAAACAAAATCTGAAACACATGTAAAAAATGAATTTTGCAAGAATATAACTTGGCTTGAAGAAGTGAGGGAATTGTGTATCATAAAAGCAATGTGAAAGAAAAAAAAAGTCCTAAGGACCCTTAAAACATTAACACACTTTGGTTATGTAATTTTTCCAAGAAATCTTAAACGTCAACCAGTATGGGATGCACTAATTTAAACTACACATTTAGCCTTCATTTGTATGTAAAAGTTAAGCAAAGTTAGTATGACTGTAGTGCTAAGAATGATAGCATTTTAATAATACTTACATATATATTTCTCTTTTATTTTTGAGGTACTATTGCATTTTGTAATCATGTTCACTTAAGAAGGATTTTGTACTATTTCTTTCTCTTTGGGTCTGTGCAGACAGAATGCTGCTGATTGCTTTTGGTCATGGCTAAACACTAAATACATGGATTGAATGTATGGGAATGGTTCAAACTCTCCCTCCTTGTTTGCTTTTGAGCCTAATAGTGAATTGCATTACTTTGGCAGCAGTGTTTATCACAATAAGGGGAATCAGGAGCACTATTCAGGTGTTAACTGCAATTGCATGTAAGCAGATCTGGGATGGGGAGTATATTATCAAGTCTTGCTCCTCTGGCATATTGTCCCCATTCTGTGTACCACAAGCCTTAGGGTGAATGTCTGCAGTGGTGAGTTGCCTCTGTGCAGGAACATTCCATGTGTGATTTAGATTAGGGTTTTAAATTGTGTGGAGTCTGATGTAGGTCTTCATCTGCAAACATGGGGATGACTGTACATGGAACAAAAATTATGTGACCGGGTTGGGGGGGGGGGTTTGGCATTGCACCCCCTTGTGTTATTGCTCACATGCAAGTGCAGTCAACGCTTGAATTGGCTAGGATTTCTCTTAACAATGAATTCAAAAACCCAGGTTAAAGTTGATTTTAAAAAATCCACTGTTCAGTGGAAATCCCTTAACCATGGCTGATATTGCTGAGTTAGAGCTAGGTGGGGTTTCCGTTTCACTGAGGACAATGTTACTACCAATGTGGTGGTTAACCCAAGTTAGATCTGGTAGGAGAGGATTCACACCCAAAGAGGAGAGAATGGGAGAAAGAGGGGCATATCTTTTTGTAGCCTGCTTCCCATTCCTTAAACATGAGTTGGCCCTTTCCATTTTGTTGTTCCAATAAGCTCCCATTAAAGGGACTGATAAGGACGTGGGGTGGCGCTGTGGGTTAAACCACAGAGCCTAGGGCTTGCCGATCAGAAGGTCGGCAGTTGGAATCCCCGTGACGGGATGAGCTCCCGTTTCTCGGTCCCTGTTCCTGCCAACCTAGCAGTTCGAAAGCACGTCAAAGTGCAAGTAGAGGTACCACTCTGGTGGGAAGGTAAACGGCATTTCCGTGCGCTGCTCTGGTTCATCAGAAGCGGCTTAGTTATGCTGGCAACATGACCTGGAAGCTGTACGCCAGCTCCCTCAGCCAATAAAGCAAGATGAGTGCTGCAACCCCAGAGTTGTCCGCAACTGGACCTAATGGTCAGGGGTCCCTTTTAGCTTTTAAAGGGACTGATGCCCCTCCTTAGCTTCAGTAGTTCTGTGCATCAGAGATTCCCATTTGGCTCTTCTTAATCTCATACAATCTATCATTTTACTTCTTTCCTGTGCCATGGACTCTGCTGTCCAAAAACCCAGAACATTCTAAAACAATGAACTTATCAATAAACCTGTGGTATTTTATAGCAGTTCAGCCAAAAAATATATGTTGTATTGCTTCATTTTTTTAAAAAATTGTTCTTCTAAAGAAGAAATATTTTTTTTGGCTCAATATGCAGTTGAGAAGAAAGACTATTAAAAGGGAAAAAAAATTAAATAAAGTTTCCTTGACTTGATAGCTTAATTTTCTTGTCACTTGCCTAGCCATAGCTTTGTGCAGTTGTTCCATACATTAAAAGCTGAATCATGTCAATCTGTTATTTACTGCAGTGCTTACAATTTCCACGTATTTACTTGCTTTGTAGGCTCTACTAAATCTTGGGTGTATTTCCTTTTATTGGTTTTAGGAAGCTGCCCTTGGGAAAGAATGTATAGAATCTTCTTGAAATTTAAATTTATTTCTCTTGCTGGAGAACATTTTATCAAAGAGGAAGGTTTTGCCATATGCCCTAACGTTGCTTAAATTCCAAGTGTTTGAGTTCCTAGGGGAGAGCATTCTGTAGCTAGATCCTCTCAACCGATAATGCTTTAGCTCCGGATCACATGCATTTGTCAGGAATTCATAAATGTCATTGTCCCACAAGAGTGCAGCTGTCTTGATGGGTCATGGGGATGTATTTGCAGATGTATTGGAGCCCTAATTAGTGTATGTTATTTTATGTAGTAATTTTAAATCTTAAATGGAATACATTGCAAACTGTTTATGCTGAGCTGATTTGTTCATGAAATAATGATTGCACTAAAGGAATGTATTTAATGTTGGCATTAGTTTTAGCATTAGTTCAGTGGAAAGCAACATAATGCATCTTATTTAAATAACTGATTGGTGATTAATAGCATAATGCCATTTTTTTTTTAAAAGGAGCATGTCAACCTCCATATATGGTACAGGTTCGTAACAATTTTGTTGATTGTTAAAATAACCTTATTTGCAGTCCCATTGATTTTCAGTAGGATTTAAGACTGCAATCCTAAACATAATTGCTAATGAATAGTTCCCATTGAACAAAGTAGAACTTAACTGTTTACTCAGAAATATGGAATTGCACTGCAAGCATTCCAACTTCTGCGCTGTACTGAGTCTGCACAGTCCTTTCAGCTTTGTGTCTGATCTGACCAGTTGCAGGTTTTTGTGCCCTTGCTATGAGATGCAGGTGTTCCCAGATCCTTTGTCTTGTAATAAATTTTATTAGTTTTCAATTACAGTCCAATAATAGCCTCATTATAACAATACCGATTTATAATACAATTATTAATTGCAATCATTCAAATATTGAATTACATAATTTAGTTAAAGTGCATACTAGATTTGATGGTTTGATGATTTTCTTTATTTCTGCATTCCAAAATCTTACTAGTTTCAATTATATTCCGGTCATAATAATAATCCCTTATACAGCAACTGCAATACTAATAGCTTCTATTCGTGTTGACACATTGAATGATTTATAAAACTGCAAGTGAAGAACTCATACTATATCCTTGTTCATCCTATGTGTGGCAATTATTCTGTCCGTGGTGTTTCTTCCTGTCCTTGTAAGATGTTATGTCTTTCTTTCCCCTGATTGTTGCTGATATCCGTCATGCCTTGGGCAGAGCTGATATCCCATTGTTGTTCCAGAAATTTATCCATGTTCCCAGATCCTTTCTGCTGTTTTCCTGTCCCTCTACCTTATCAAAGTCCACTATCCACAAATGAGCTAGCGGGACCTACTCAGAAACAGGAGGGGGAGGGAGGAGGATGTGTTATCACTGTGGACAAGAGGAATTGGAAACAAGTGGTGGCATCTTCAAGTAGGAAGGGCAGCAGCAAGGAGGTAGTGCTGGGCTTGCCTATGACACAGTTCTGTGTATGCCACATATTACTTTAGCCAGTTACTGTTCATGGTGCTCTAGAGATTAACATAAGTAATAGACAGATGCCCGTTTCTTCCAAGTTTAAATAGTGCCAGATGCAGGGAGCATGGAGACAGCAGTGAAGGAAAGCCAAGGGCATTGTCTGCTATCCAGCTTTTAACTGTGAACCACTTTGGGTGGATAGTTGGAAGTGGAGAATCAGATCTACCCACTTTTGTTGCCCTCGTATGCTAAGTTATGCGGCCTAACTATTAATACATTGTGCTGGAAAAATATATGACACCAGATACTGCAAGTTTTATAATATATTATAATATACTGCCTCTTAGCTATTATAATAGATTGTCTTTAAAGCAAACAAATCAATTGATAGCAGACAAAACAGTTATTGCATCTGCTTTGCATGCCGAAGGTCTCTGGTTCAATTCCTAGTATCTCCATGTAGGGCTAGGAAATCCCCCTGCTTGAAACTCAGGAGAGCCACTGCCAGTCTGTGCTCTGACTTGGTATAAAGCAGCTTCCTGTGCTACTAAATTCTTGTGCTTGCTTAACTTACATCAGGCACCCCCAAACTTGGCCCTCCAGCTGTTTTTGGACTACAACTCCCATCATCCCTAGCTAACAGGACCAGTGGTCAGGGCTGATGGGAATTGTAGTCCCAAAACAGCTGGAGGGCCAAGTTTGGGGATGCCTGACTTACATAAAGGAGAACTATGCCAGAGGTTTCATATTTGGTAGTTGAAACAAAAGCTGCAACTAAACATTTGCATCTTAACCAAAAAATTTAAGTGTTTCAGTAAAAATGAGTGCTTATTGGCAAATTGTAAAATGTTCTGAAAAGGAGAGCTGAAATTCTGCTTTGATTGAATGTAATCTACGTAATATATTTCCAGGCTGAACATTTTTTGTGTGATTTCAATCATCAAGAAGTAGGTGGGATAGAATAAGAATTGGAAAAGGCAAAATAACACCACTCTAGTCCTTCACAAAGTGGTTTGGCAACAGCAGTAGCCACATTTTTCATCTGTTTTCTACTTTGAAGAGACAGTAAAGTACACATTGCTGCCCCTTCAGCCTTGCAATCTCTTTAGAGATATTGCCATTTGTCCCCACTGATTTTCTTCCCCTTTTTTGGCTGGGTATAGAACTTGCAGAGGTGAAGTTTGCAGAGGATGGTAGAACTAGGCACCCTTCTTGACTGAATCCTAGTTTTATGTGTGATTTTGAGGACCCCATTAATCATGTAACTTTGGAAATTGCTTTAGTTGTGTGTGTTTTTGAATGATAGTGTGTCTTAAGATCACTCCAAGGAAAGAAGTGAGTGTCTATTTACTGGCAGATTTTGAAGGGGCTAATTTACTCTCTTGGCATGCTTACAAGAATTTCATTCCAAGATTAATGCCTATTATTCTTGTGTATATCTTCAGTGATTTATACTGGAATTATTCCAGATTTACATTACTTCAGAACAGATCAAATTCTGGCCCTTAGTGTCCCATTATATTTTGCAAAGGCCTTAGATTGGTGCAGTTTAACATTGAAAAGGTGAGGTAATGCATTTAAAATTTTACCTCTAGAGAGGAAGTGGGTTTTCCTTATTTGATGATAGATTAAAGAAGAGTTAAATTTCTGGGAGTGTGTTTTTAACATGTTTCTATAGCAGAAGTGGTAGTTGTGCATTAGGTATAACCACATATTTTTGCAGTAGGGAAAAAGTGTAATGTGCCTTAGTTTAATTCTTTAAGTGCCTTCTACAGATCTTGTTACAGGTCTAGATATAATTTCCTTATACTTGAGAATAAAGTGGGTAATGACTCATTTCTATACCAGGCCAATATGATTCCCTCTTTCAATTATAGTCTCTTAAGACAGTGGGGTGGTGTTCTCTTAACCATTGTTAAGAGATTGGGTGGAAGGAAGTGCTTATATTGTATTTGGTTTAATTTCCTAGTAGACCTATTTCCGGGCATGCAACTGGTGCTCTTTAACTCATGGAAGAGCTTTTGATTCAGTGGATGCTTTCGCTAACAGAAGTGGGGTGTAGGTCATTTTTGCTGATGCATCCTCCCAACAAGTGCCCCTTGAAAATTGGGGAGGGTGGTGTGGGGCTTCAGAACAAAGTGAAACAAGCAAAAATTGGCACCCCTCTTCTGTTCATGGATCAGAGCCTTTCAGACAATAGAAGGGCATCAATTGTAGTTCACTGTCATTGTATTTTTCCTTGTTAGGAGGTGGTAGCCTGGCTAATAATTAATACCGTATTGGCCTGAATATAAGCCACACCTTTAAAATTCAAGGGGGGGGGGAGAAAAAGAAAGACAATACCCGAATATAAGCTGCTCCCTTAAAATTCTGCAGGCACTCACACCCATTATGTGTTACCATATGTCTGTTTCAGCAATGATAACATAAAAGCCAATTTTTGTAAGGTCACAGATTTAAGCCACACATTAACTCTTCACGGTCAGAATTTGGGGGAAAAACTGAGGCTTATATTCAGGCCAATATGGTAATTTGTTTGCTGGCAACACTTTGGTGGGTACTTGATGGAGCACAGTATATCATAGAATTGTAGAATTAGATGGCCATGACGGCCATCTAGTCCAATCCCCTGCAATGTAGGAATCTTTTGCTCAATGCAGGGCTCAAACCCACAAGCCTGAGATTAAGAGTCTCATGCTCTACTGACTGAGTTATTCCAGCTCTGGTCTGTCCCAGTCTGTCATAACATTTAAAGTAGAAAGGTCATGGAATGTTGAATAAACACAAAAATGAATCCCACTCTCCCCATAAGCATGCATTGAAAGGCTGTGGGGAAAGTTTAAAAAATAGTAAAACAACAGGAAAGTTTTATTCCCTGGACTTAGATATGGTATGGTTAATTCATGATCCTTGTCTGCCAAATGCCCATTAATCATCTGATATCACAATGATGTCAGGTGATTGGTTGCTTTGAAATCACTTAACTATTTGCAGTTAAGTGATTAGATGCACAAGGGGGTTCCTTGTGCAGAACTCCCTCATGCAGGGCGCTTTGTGCAGGCATTATGTAACCGAGGGAGTTCCTTTGGGAAGCCAGTGGGTACTTTCCCCTGCAAATACACAACCAGGAGAGCACTTTAATGTAAGGTTACCAATTTTTTTCAATTAATCCGGGGACACTTTTCAACTTCAATGGATTTTGTATGGGGACTGATGTGTAAGTCTGGGGACTGTCCCCGGGAAATGGGGACGTCTGGTAACCTTACTTTAAGGCTCCTAATTTTTATTGACAACCATGTATCTACGCACCCCATACTGATATCACATATATATCCACTATTCATTTTTCACTGTATGCTGAAGATGCACCTGTATACTCTGGCCCATGACACTTTTTTATGACTCACCTAGTTATTGTGTTTGCAATTTGTTTTTAATTGCTTTTAGTCTTGAATTTTAAATTGTTGTGACCTGCCCTGGAACCTTAAGTCAGGTAATAAATAAAAAAATAATGGCGGTTAGGTGACTGTGGAATTTGAATCCCTGGCAGACATGGTTTAGCCTGTGGGCCAGAGCGCCCCCCACTTCTGGTTTATTGTAAGGGAAACAAGCCTGGCATGCCTAGATTCAGCATGGAGTGGTTTATTAACCATAGTTCTCATGATACCCAAACCAGGAAACTTTGTTTTAACCACTCATCACAGAGCAAGATATTTGCCTGATGATGATAATAATAACAACTTTTACTTCTATCATAGTGTCGCTTCTTCATGAATGTTGCACATACGCATGTATACACAGTCTTCTATTCTGGGCTACACCTGTGATAGACTTAATGCAGGAACTTAATATCAGGACTTAATGCAGGAACCTGTTTCCATTGCTGGAAATTGATTTTAGAACACTGTAGGAAAGAAAAAAAAATAAGTTTGTAGCTGGTTCTGTGCAGAATATTCTAATTTTATTGCTGAATAAAAGTAACCATTCACGTAAGACATTTTAAATTACTGGTTCCTTTGAGAGTGAACAATTTACGTTTCTTAATATGTTCTGCTTGCTTAGAAAACTGTGGTTTAACAAACCACCATATGTGGGCAAAAGCTAGGTGTGAAAGACAGCACATGAGAACAAGGCTTGTTCTGTATTCCGTGGTGAAATTTAAGAGCTATTTAAGTAGCACTTCAGTGCTAGCGAAAGATGTAAAACAACAGAGGTGTAACATACTAAGGGAATTTTCTCTTTGCAACTGAATTGGCTAAGAAATTTAAGAATCAATGTAGATAGATGCAAAAAATAATAATATGTTAGGTAACAGTGATTTTCTTTGAGATTAAATGTATAGTGCTTTGGAAAATGTTTCAGCAAACGTAATAGTGTTTTCTATGCTGTTTAAACATTGTGGAATCTATTTTTCATGAGACTAATAAACTTTAGTTTTATTTGCCACACAGAAATTATTGTAACCACTGCTTTGTCTTCAGTAAATCAAAAACCAAAAACTCTGCATTCTTTTTGAGGCTGTGGTAACTAACAGAGACCCACATCATTGTGAATAACATGGTAATGGCCTAATTCAAACCAACTTTTGAGAGAGAGAAGCCAGTGTGTGCTAAGTGAGGTATTTGGAGACAGTAAATGATGTGACTTAATGATTCACTGCTTTAGAAAATGAATCCTTTCCCACCAGTAGTGTCAGGATTCAATTAATATATTGCTAAAGTAGGCCTGTGGTGTTCATAGAAGCATGTGATTTATTCAGACTCAGATATGTTACTTTAACATTTCTAGTTTCGATGCGTGCGTTCCATTCCTGATAAATACAGAAGATTAATTCTCAATGTCTTTGTGAGCTTTTGCTTCACTTTTTATACCATTCTGTGGCATAGCTGTCAACTTTTCCCTTTTCTTGTGAGGAATCCTATTCGGAGTAAGGGAATTTCCCTTAAAAAAAGGGAAAAGTTGACAGCTATGTATCTGTGGGCTAGGAGAAACCCTTGAATCCCATGGTGTTTTGGCAGGTGGAGTGCAGCTCATCAAGGATTTTCGAAATGAAGAATTCCAACCCAAACAGGATGACTCACTGGAGATCTGCAATGGGATCTCCTGTCTCTCTTACGCTGAGGGCTGATAAAGACATGAAAAGCAGGATAGATATGATAAAATAAAACTAAAATTGAAGCAATGCCATGTCTTGACAATTTTTAAAGATCTAATGTAATTACTCTTTCTGTGGCTATTGGTGGTTCTACATCTTAACTTTCTAGCAGTGTTGGCCTTATGCATTCTCAGATTATTTTTCTGCCTTTACTGGTAACACAATCTTTGCTGGTAATAGTGATCAGCAAGCATTGTACAAAACTTAACCTTTTTACAGAGAAGGATGAGAGGCTAAATCTGCTCTGCACTATGGGGGCCTAGGAGATCTTGCAGCTCTGGAGTTCACAAGGCCTAGAGTCTAAGAGGAATTTCAAGAGAGAAAAATATATATGGAAAATGAACAGTTACCAGAATCCAAATTTTGTAGAAATTTTACGCTTTTTAGGCAAGGAGTCTGAACCCACCTACACACTACCCATAATTTGAGGCCATTCATTTTCATGGTAGAACAGATCTTCAGGCCAAAGCAGTGTCCTTATACAGGTATAGTCCCTGTAAATCCATTTGGGAATCGTTAGGACCTGCTTGGAGATAAAAGGGGTTTAGGCTGCAATCTATACCTTCCTTTTGCTCTCCGCTCACTTCAGCTGGCTTCCTGCTGGATGATCATATCTCACTGAGATGTGGACTCATAAGCAGATAGCATAGGCCTATTCCAAATGGATATTTGCAAATTTATGGGAATTGCACATGAAATAAGAAAAGTGCATGAAATAACTTGCCCTCCAGGAAAGGATACTGTCAATGCTAACCAAAATAAGCAAGGTATATGACATCCTTTAGCTTTAAAATTGAGACCTTCAGTATTTTGGCAATTATTTGATGTGTAGGAGAATAATTAATTAATGTTTGTTCCTGCCTTTGATTTAGAGATCTGCCAATGGAACTATTTGATTTCTGGCAACTCGGCAATAGAGTTGAGCTTTACAGTGCTGCATATATAATTGACTGAAATGCTGCCATGGGATGCCTGTGGGAGTTCTTTTCATACTAGTTGGTTTGGCTGCCGCTCAGGGAGTTGCTTTCAAAACTGTTTCAAAACTATTTTGGTAAACTTAAGGATCATATGAATAATGAGTCACATTGTAAAACCGAGAGCCCCGAACTCTTGCAGTCAGGGGATCACTTCAAAAGTGGACAGGAGAGCATTAAAGGATGCAAGATCACTTGTATTCTTGAATCCAGTGTTTTGATTACCTTCATAAAACTCATTTTCTTAACTGAACAAAAGCTTCTGCTTTATGCTTGGCCTTCTAATTGTAAACTTGTTTATATTTCGCTAGGGTTTTTTTTGAGACACTGAATCCCACAATCCCTCTCACAAAGTAGTTGCTAAAGGTTATCATTTAGATTTTTAAGAGTTTGGTGACTGTATATTAAAACGTAGAGTGGCAGTCCTTCTCACACATTGAATTCAATAGGACTTGTAGGGAAGACTTACTTCTGAATAGGTGTGTAGGCTAGCACTAATAGCTACAAAAATACCCAGATATTGCAATTCTTACATGTTTGGTACTGTACACATTTTAGATCATCAGTTAATTTTATAACAATAGCATTTAGCATGTCTGTTTGCATTCATGTTGCTCTTACAGTAGATCACAGAAAACTATCAAGCAAAATTATTTTGCACCATGCTTAATGCTACTATTACTGCTATTTCCATTATAAATTGCTTCCCATGAAGTATTCTGAAGCAATTTACAATATAATAAAACACAAACACACACACTGTGTGCAAACCTTGGTTATAGCTCATGGATTGTTTGGAGTGAGACAAACCATGAGCCTGGTTTCGATAGTGTCTTAAGACAAATCATGGCTTTGCTCATGGCAGTGAAGCAGCAACAGGACAGGAGGAAGAGCAAAACTGCTGCAGTCTCCCATCAGGGAGTCTGTATGCTTGCATGTTCATACCAAGACATAGATTGACTTAGCATTGTGTGCAAATCAGCTCACTGTGTTCTATCATTTAAGGCTTTCCCCTCTCAAATTATATTTTTTTATAAACTATAAGAAACAGGTTCCTAAATCTTTACTCCACATTTAATGTGCTGTTATATCCTGCAGTATCTTCACATAGTCTCCCTGCAGATGTAAGCACTATTAACTTAAAATTCTTTTGATCCAAATCATCCTCCAGAGTCATGTTTAAAGCACATTTTTACTACTCGCTGTTGCTAAATCTAGCAAAATATTTATTTTGGGGTAGAGAAACATGATCCAGCATTGGGTTTATCAAGATTTGCAGAATTTGCTTTTCTGTATTTTTGGGGGAAGGTTCTCCATACCTATACACTACTGATTAATTTTCCATGGCATTAAAAATATTCCTGACTATGACAACCTAGAAATATAGAAAGCCCAAAGCTGAGGTTCAATAACCCATAATTGCGTAAAGTGATACAGATTTTAAATGATTTTGGTATCCAATTAAGTCAGGAGTAGACCCATTGAAGTAAATGGACTTAAGATCATCATGACATACCACCCTTTGTTTGGGCTTTTGTCATCTTTTGATACTGCATGTTCTCATTTAAAATATCCTGGTAAATGTTCTAGGTTTATGTTATGTCTTTAGTAGCTGTTATAGCCATTCTAATTCCAAAGCCCATGATCCTAATTTCTCCATTTTGTTGCTCCAGTATAAATACCTCTGATTTGTCCCCCTTTAACCATACCAGTACTTATTAGTCTAAACTCCATGAGCTATGACTTACCTGTTAAGACCCAAAATATTTTATTATTATTCAGTGTGTTTGTTTCCACTCCAAATTATTTTAAAGCTCTCCTGGGGTACATTATGAATACTTACATAGACATTTCACCTTGCTTTTAATTGGGTGTGCTGTATTCCTTTCCAACAAAGCTTGGGATCTGTGTAGACTACATGCCTATCCAATTGCACCTGGTTTTCATACATCATTATCTCCTTCCGACTTGTGAGAATATTACTTCTAAGGTCATGCCATTTAGTTTCTGGCCTTATCCTTGCATTTCTACATCAACTGTATTTGTCTGAGGAATTAAGTTACACCAAAGGATATGAGCCATGCATATGCATGCTCAGCAGAATGTTTGCTTTTCTTTTGTTTGTTCCTTTAAACATGTGGCTCTGTTGTTGCCTTGTAGAACCTAGAAAGCAGGAAGCTATTCCTACCCCTGATTTACGTACATACAATGGGAAATCTAAATTAGATTCTTAACCTGGACCATGGAGAACTTTGTGGTACCCCAACAAAGATGTATGTGGGAGGAGTCAGTCATGTGGCAGAATGTCAGTATATAACATGAATTAAAGCAATTTTAACATATATAACGACAAAATAATAGTATAATAGTAAAATTTGGCTCTACTTTTGCTATAGACTATTACCATGGTTTGCTTTAATTTGAAACTTTACATTATTTTCTCTGTAAACACTCAATACTCCCTAAGCTGCTTCTATCTGGCATTATGTATGAAAATTGGAAGATGCTTCCAAAATTTTACTTTCCCACACTTCCCTTTTCCCCTATGTTACTTGTAAATCTTTATTACTCCATTCTGTTCACCCTGCTTTCCATATTTTTAGTAAACCACCTAATACTGGAAAGCAACTCAATAGTTTTTTTTTCCTTTTCCTAAAGTTTGAAGATCCCCTATACCCATTCATCATCTTGGTTCATCTGAAATAAGTACTTAATAAAAGAAATTTATTTATTTGCTGTAATTATGGCAAAATAATCTGGATAATTCTGTAGCAGAGAGTGAATATTGCTTTTCATGTAGGCTGAAAAATCTTGCAACCTTGTGCATAAATTTTCAAATGAAATTATTTACACTTAATGGATGATTATGTATCTATTTAAATTATGTAGCATCCAAAAATAAATATTGTAACTTTTAACAATTTAGAGTGCAGTAATCAAGACTGGGTTGGATCCAGAGAAGAACAAGCAAACTTATCTAATGCAACTGTTTTCCTGGCTCCTCCTCCCCAGTGAACCCCAGTGAACCCTCCCCAAACTCCTATTTTGCTTGACTGACACAATTTCAGAAGTATATTGGCGAACCAGAACATATTCAGAGAAAGGTTATAATGATGGCTAAATATCTGACCATCAACTTATATCAGAAAAGTCTGAGGGAATTGGCTTGGGAGTAAAAAAAGAAAAAAAGAAAAAATGGATCGGGTTCTTACCTCAGTGCTTTGCCACACCTCAAAAAACTGAACAAGGACAGCACAGGAAGCTTTCAGCAGGTGGCTACAAATGATGGCTAGGCTTGATAAGCAAGTGTTGGTTTCTGCAGGTCAGCTTGTAACATCCAGTCCCACCATAATAGCACAGTGACTGATGTAACTGTTGATATTTTTAAACAAAACTTTTTATCTAAGATTATTTCCACTGCTTTTGACATGGTTTCCCCCTTTCCAATTGTACAACTATTTTTCTTCCTGCCCCCCACCCCCAAACAAGCCCTCCACATGTTTTACACAAGTTAAAATACTGAACAACATTTTTGTTCCTCTTTTTGGTACAGCCACAAAACGTCGGAAGTGTGGCTTGAATTAAGGTAGAATACGGAGGATTTCTCCCATTCACCCCTTTTTGAACCGAGATCTACATTGATTTGTTTTAAATACATGTAAAAATATTTGCTGTTATGAATGTTAATAAGTGGAAATGCAGTTGAATCAAGCTACTGTACAATGCAATATAGCTTTTCTAAGCTGCATGGACAGAGAGTTTCAGTGATACAATCAGGGAAAAACTGCCTATAGAAGTAAACTCTAGCCTTAGCCTGCGAAAATTCATGGCAATTCTAAACACACCTCCTAAGAAGTAAGCTACACTGGAGAAATTTGAACTTGCTTCCAAATAAACATGCACAGAATTTTTTGTTAGTCTTCAAAGTGCCACAGGACTCCTTTTTCAAATGCAGCTCATTCTAATGGTGAAGCATTGCCAGGATTGCAGGATTGGACTTGATGTTTCCCTTTACTTTTTTAATAAACAAAACCTAGGAGCACTTACTGCACTAATAAAAACTGCTTGTAACCAGTTTGAAACCAGAGTTTCAGATATTAAATGGGGTGTGCATCCTCTGGGTTTGTATTAAACATGGTTCATGCTGCTGCAAACCATGATGAACCATGGCTAAGGACAGTGGGAGGAAATTCCTGTGGGGGTGGATAGGGGTTGCAGAAGTGGATTCGTGACCCTGGGACCAGCTTCTAAACTTTAACCCTGTTAAGGGCCTAATGACATTACATCTTTATTTCACTCTATGCTGATCTGTATTCATGGGACAGTGCCATTTGAAATTGGTGTGTTTAATGTGCTTCCTTGTGATTTATATTTTTTAGCATAGCATCAAAATGTTTAAGCCTTTTAAAGTACTGATGATTATTTTTCCAAATGTCTATGTGTGCATTAGCTTTTGGTGTTATTTTTGGCAGCAACAAAGCAGAAATAATCTTGTTTTCAGTTATTTGATTTGTATGTAATCCAGGACATTTTATTTAATGTTAAGCCACTTAAAAATGCTACTTGTCTCTGCTTACGACTTATGAAGGAAGTACCAAGGCCTGGCTCTATCAACTTGGGGTTGAGGCCTTTTGGATCTTAGGCCAAATTGATCCACTGAGGATACAGCCTATTGATTGCCCTTCCCTTATCGAAACCGCTTTCTGTCTTAGGAAACATGGAGGAGGGGAATAATTATTAGAGGATGCAATAGGAAAGAGAAGGGGGGGTACACATGCATGAAGAGGGGTTGGTTCTTTAATGCATATAGATAGCTGTTTTTCCTGCTACTGCCTCAAATCTACAGAATGATTTCAGAAACTTACTGGGACCTGTGCTAACCCAGCAGGATAAGATGCTGGCATGTGTGGGCATAACACTAACTTAGCTGAAATATCAGATCAACTTGCAGCCCCCGACTCTTCTTCACTGGCATCTGTCTTAGGAGAGCACTTTGGAGTTGCAGAAACAAATAAATGTATATAAATATACAGTGTTAGATTGTGTATTTATAATATATATGCAAATATATACAAGTATAATATATGTAAATAAATAGTGGGCAAAGTAGCATTATTCACCTTGGAAACCAGCTTTTCTCCTTCGTGAGCTATCCCTCAAATACTGGAAGCACTGACATCCCCTTTATCTTCTCTATATTTCCAATAATAATCATGCAGACAGAGAAACCTTCCCTTTTACTTACTAGCCACCTTTCATCAGGTGCCAGTCCCAGAAGTGTCAACGTAAAAGGACTTTAAATATTTATAAAATTAAAGTTTGTCTGTTGTTTTTTAAATTGCTTCATCATGAATGCCATAGTTACAGAGGGAAACTCGGCAAAAGTAAATATGAGAGAGGTGGATTGTGAGACGATTATAGGAAAAAAGTATTTAGAGTTCTTTCAGATTTAGGCACCTACAATCACAACTAAAGTTTTTTTGGAATAATTCCTGCAGTTATTGAAACTTTTTCTTTTATGAAATCCTCTATTTGAATTCAAGCTAATAAAATGGATTTTGAAATGGGAAAATATCATTTACATTTCTTAAACTTTAAAATGTTTGTCATATGCTGTGACCTAGATTTATTAGACTGTAGTAGTTTTAGTGCATTTTGGCTGGGAAGTGTGTCATGACATCAGTGTAATCTATGCAGTATGTGATTTCAGTTGGTCCCAGTGTTAAATATTTTCATAATTATGCTGGTTTTGGCAGTTAACTTGGAACTTTTAATGAACATGTTTTATTTCTGGGCTTGTGAGCAGCCACATATGTTTCAAAAATTAATTGTGTGTTTTCAGAGTTAACATTGAGCAGAAATATGTTTGACTGCAGATTGCTTTGACATAAAAGGTCTAAATAGCAAAATAGTTCTTGTAAGGTCATGACCACATGAGTTGTCTTGTAATAATTAGGGTTTACGTATTGTGTTAAAGATATCATTAGCTGTTGTTAACTTAAAAATATATATTTTCAGAGCTTTGTTTGGGGTGATTCCCGCCCCCCCCCCCCATATTGATAAGAACAAGCATAACTTGGTTTGCATATCACATGAGCCATCATCTAAAACAGGTAGGAAAGTGGATCTGGCTAGTGGGTCTTGTTTTGCCAGGTGGTAAGCTGTGCTACAGAAGAAAATCCAAGCCAAGCAAGGCTTGAAGTTACCGCCTGTGGTGGTGACTCAAGCCTGCTTTCTGCAGGGATCAGCTGTGTGACTGAGTTCTTCATGGGGTTCGTGGTTGCATGGCTGACCCAGTGGGCTTGGAATCACTGCCTCTTAGCTTATAGTTGGTGACTTCAAGCCCTCTTTGGGCAGAAGTCAGCTGTGCTACCCAGCAGTCTTTGTCTCAGTGCCAGTCAGCCAATCAGCAGTGACAGCAAGTCTTCGTTGCCAGTGAACCATCAGGAGTACTGTTTGAGGCTTTTGATTTTCTGTTGACAGCCACATCTGTGCTTGCCCCACATATGACATCCAGTTTGGGGCAGATGTGCATGGTTTGTGGGAAGACTGTCTCACATATTAAATTGGGATCCGTGCTGGGCCTTATTAGGTCTGTGGGGCAGAGTGTTACTATAGCATTCTGTAGAAGCCAGTACTTTTGATTTCTTTCTCTCCCAAACAAACCACAGAATGAGGTCAAGGACAAACCTTAGCTGCCTCTCATGGATTGCTTTGAGAGAAACAAAGCACAAGTGCTTTTTTGCACAGAAGACTAAGCTAGTGCTGCAGTTAGTTTTCTCCTGGTTTGGCAAAAGTAGGTGTGGCGTGGCTACACTTTGAGCAGCATGCACTTGTATGCTGCTCTTTCATGATAAACTATAGTGTATTTTAGACTATGGCTTCCTATGATGTGCAAACAGGGCCAGAATTTGATTACCTTAAGATATTCCTTTTGAATTCCACGTTATTCAAATATTAATTAAATCGAGATAAACATAAATGCAGGGCTTTTTTCAGCCAGAACTCACCAGAACTCAGTTCTGGAACCTCTCTGGTGGGCGCCATTGACATTCTAAGGGAACAAGGGAGTCATTCATGGTGCGTTCCGGCTCCTTTTTTCTAGAAAAATAGCACTGCATAAATGACTTTTTCACATCAACAAATACAAAGAGTTGAAAGAGGTGTCAAAATACCAAGGTTCTTTCTTTATTACATTAAATAATTTTATATTAAAAAGAGATATTTCCATTGAAAGGTAGAATTCTAGGCATCTTACACTGTATAGATGTATTGCTGTGAACAAGTACAAACGGCCATTGTGGTGGCCATGTAGTTGTAGTCTGAGAAATTTAAGCCATAACCCCCTCTGAACATGCATATATGGTTCTTTGAAACTGTTCTGTCCACCAACTCAACCATTATAAAATGTTTAAAATTGGATAAGCAATTATAGAGCACAGTTGTAAAGTTGTTAGCACTTTTGTTTGTTTTCATTATCTCGTGGTCAATAGCTTTTGTTTCTAAAGTATTAGACCCCAACTTATCCATTCTGTTGTTCATTCCTTCTCGTATTTAATTACTTTATATCTTTCTTACCTTTGTTACTTTTTACCAGCAATCTGTTTTTTATTCTTTATTTTCTTTAAAAAAATTAAATGATTTCCCCCCACAATTTTTTTTTGACGTTGTGGATTCAGTATGAACATTTGTTAACTTTTATAGGATGATCATGAAAGCTGTGGTTCAAGTTCAACAAATCGTAGTACCACGGAAAGTGCAAAAGCAGCAGTGAAACCAAGAAGAATTCAACAGACTACTCCTGACCCAGATTTACCACCAGGTGCTTTGTGATTAAAAAGAATATATTTAGTTATTTTTAGGACTCTGTTCTTTTGGTGATTGTTAGTTTGCTTGAAGCACAGAAAGCCTGATGTTTTGTTTTATTTAAACACTTGATATCTCTTCAACTGGCAATTTTATTTTTTTCTGTATTTGGCAACTTGCTAGTAAGGCTCCCAAGCAAAGGGTTTAATAAAACAATGATTTCTTTTTAGGCTATGTACAGAGTTTGATCTGGCGGGTTATAAACAATGTCAACATTGTCATCAATAATCTCATACTCAAATATGTGGAGGATGACATTGTTTTGTCAGTCAATATCACTTCAGCAGAATGTTACACAGTGGATGAATTTTGGGATCGAGCATTCATGGACATATCTGGTAAGCAGACTATTGAATTCTTAAATGACATTGTACATTTTTTTTAGATAATGTTCTAAAATAATTTTGCAGAAAAAGTGACCAGAGAGACAAATATTGATTTATTTTAGAGGTGAGCTTTATTTTCTGAGTTTCCCCATTTAGTTCTTATAACACAATGCACTGTACAGCTTCAAGCTTTTCAGATTCTGCACAGACTTGAAGTAGATACCAAGTAGGCAGCATTTGAAACTTCTTCACTCCTGCAGTTTCTCCAGTGTTTTACATAAAACTTTGGATATGTTAAACTTGTGAAGGGTCCTTTAAAAATATTTCTATGTATTAAGTAGTGCTAAATAAATATGAGCGTTTGCATAGTATTTGCTTTGTCTGCTAAGAACTGAGCAACATTTCTTTTCCTTTTGAAAGCAACCGATTTGGTCCTAAGGAAGGTGATAAATTTTTCTGACTGCACGGTTTGCCTAGACAAAAGAAACGCTAGCGGCAAGATTGAATTTTATCAAGATCCCCTGCTTTACAAGTGTTCGTTCAGAACTCGTCTGCATTTCACTTACGATAATCTTAATTCTAAGATGCCATCCATTATTAAAGTAAGTAGCTTTCTAGATCTTTTAAATTTCACCATGTACTCCTAAGAAAAATGAAAATTGACCATCTAAAACAGATTAATTTCTGCTCTGCCTTTGGGGATCACTCATTTCTGAGCCTCCAGATGTGAACATTGGGTGGCTATAGCCATACCAGGACTTTGTGTCCCAGGAAGAGTAGTTTGGCTGTTAGCGGGTTACTTCAACCATTCTATACATTTTTTGAGATGCAGCTTCTAGCATCAGTGTGGCTAATTCATCTTACTTTATTTAGTCACTTCTTCATAGTGTGAGCTTTTGCATACTTAATTCTGGTACTTGTATGGATAATAAAAAGGCTGACTGGATAATAGATAAGTGAGAATTCAAAAATATTATGATGTAATTCAAGGTACTTAATAGTCTTTAATGAGATTGTGTATTCTAATCTACTTCAAGAGAGGATGCACATATGTGGGAACAGTGGTGCCAGAGCAATCTAAAAGCTCATAACAGCATGTACTGTGGATGTTTTGTGAATTTTTGAAATTAGATTGAGAAAGCAAAGTATTGTCTGTTCTGAACATGTTTCCAGATGTGTCCATGAGTACTGTAGTTTATCTGTCCCTGTGTGCAGCTAATTATCCTGATACTATTGATGCCAGATGCTGCATAGGAGTTGTTTTGCACATACATTTATCCAGTAGCATGTGGCTGTAGGGTCTTAATTCAGACTAAAAATTCATTAGTAGGTACTTAAAGCTATTCAGTTTAGTTTCAGTTTGTTTAACTGTAACAAACTTTCTACTGTTTCTAAGCCAAGAATTGGAAACGGATATCCAGAGCGGTTCGGGATCTTTCTAATCAATACAACCTATCAATCTAGCATTCTCTGTGGCATTTATCCAACCTTAATGTTCTCTTAGATCAGGCATAGGTAAACTCCAGCCCTCCAGATGTTTGGGACTACAATTCCCATTATCCCTGACCACTGGTCCTGGCAGCTAGGGATGATGGGAATTGTAGTCTCAAACATCTGGAGGGCTGGAGTTTGCCTATGCCTGTTTTAGATCTTCAGAGTTTGCACTGCATGCTTTAGTTTCTAAAGACTAAAACGGGGGTAGGGAACCTTCTGCAGTCCAAGGGCTGCATTGCCTCACAAGCAACTTTCTGGGGTTTCATCTTGGCAGGCAAGAACCATTATCACAGCTCAATAACACATTCCAGCCAGGCAAAAACAGCCAAGGAGGGAATCTAGCTTGGCCTAGGGAGGAGTGTTGCCTGGTGAGAGTATCAAGGACCAGGCACTCAGCCCCCAGCCTGAGTTCCTCACACCTGTCCTAAAGTCTATGACAAGCACTATAGACAAAATTACTTGTCAGATTCTGGAATTGATATTTTCTCAACTTGTCTACAACTTTGCTATGCATACTGTAACACTAGATGGAAAGAGATGACAGCTAAAGTCATTTTGAGATATTTGTGCTCAGCAGCTTCTGAAACACAAACAGGTTCTTGTCTTCTATTAATCATAATAAACTCTGACATGCTAAATGCACTTCACTACGGTACTATGTGGCTATTGTAAGTTAGCAGAATATTAAATCTTGGCCGTCTCTCTCTCTTAATCTTAAAGTTTGCCAAATTTTTTGTTTTTGATCGAGGAACGAAGTTCAGTTGTGGGCTTGATCATTAACTTTCATGCCAGGTTTTAGCAGAGGGGATATTTTAATGGCAGAATCACAAACTTCTGACAGCATATAATGGAAATATTGACACAGTCTTCACTAATGTCAATTGGTGCTGTGCTTCTAATAAGGAACTCTGTGTTTTCTATTCCTTCATTACTTATATAGATGGTTTTAATGAATTCTGAGTTGCCATAAAAAGCATGCCAGGGAACATAGATTAGTGTGAGCATAATTATAATTATGTTTATAAATAACTTGCCTGGTTATCTCTGTTGGTGGCCACAGTTGCTCATCAGGGTACCCTGGAATATCTGTCATTAAAAATGAAATTAACACAATGTTTAACATACTTCATAATTACAATCTTCATTTGCCTTAGATGTATATTATCATTTACTTTTAAAATCTGAATTTTGTCTCTTGTTGCTTATGTGGAGCCTGGTCCTATATGTGTGTTTAAGTCTGTGCTCAATAATTTATCCCTTATTATGCACAGGTCGCCATCTAAGACTGCAGGAGAAAGGCACTACTGTTTGTGCAAGGCAGTTCAGCTGAATTATTTTAATTTCCCTGTCCTACTGCAACTCCAGTAGCCCACTTATGCTGTTCCAGAGGATCCATTGTTGCACAATTGGAGTTCCATTCATTCTTCCTTTCATGTATTGTAGGGGATTGGGCCAGATGACCCTAGGGGGTCCTTCCCAGCTCTACAGTTCTTCAGATCCAACTCAGTGCTTTTCTCTGTACTTGCAGATCCACACTTTAGTAGAAACCCTGAAGCTCTCCATTACTGATCAACAACTCCCTATGTTTATTCGAATAATGCAACTTGGAATTTCACTCTACTATGGAGAAATAGGCAACTTTAAAGATGGAGAAAATGAAGACTTGGTTTGTCACACTAAGGATGTTTTGGGGAACATCTCAGGTAAGACAGATTGAATTCGTTCACAATCCTCCAAAAGCATCAGAGAAATTGCAGTTCAAGTGCAGATAATGCAAAACTAGTTGTTACCCAGGTTCTTGGGCAATTTTGTAGATTGGTTTGAGACAATTTAAAGACATAATCACAACTTCATGTTTAATTCTCTTATTATGGTTTAAACAATAAGTAATTATTCTGTTAGCTTCCTAGAGAAGCTAATAATAATAATAATAATAATAATAATAATAATTTATTTATACCCCGCCCATCTGGCTGGGTTCCCCCAGCCACTCTGGGCAGCTTCCAACAAAATATTAAAATACAGTAGTCCATCAAACATTAAAAGCTTCCTTAAACAGGGCTGCCTTCAGATGTCTTCTAAAAGCCAGTTGGTTTTTTATTTCTTTGACATCTGATGGGAGGCTGTTCCACAGGGCGGGTGCCACTACCGAGAAGGCCCTCTCTCTGGTTCCCTGTAACTTGGCTTCTTGCAGTGAGGGGAACCGCCAGAAGGCCCTCGGTGCTGGACCTCAGTGTCTGGGTAGAACGATGGGGGTGGAGATGTAAGATTGTGAAGGCAGAACAAATGTCCATATAAACCATTTCATTTTGGTCTTTTATGGAACAATTTTTCCAAGGTTAAATTGGAACTTTGTAATCCATTCAAACAATAACATTGTGTATTATTTTTAGGGCAATGACAAATATTTCAAATTGATTGCAATCTGTGTTGTATTAAGGGCTTGATTCTTTTCTTGGGTTGGTTAAAAGAGCTCTGTAACTGAGTTTGAGGGCCTCTGTACTAAAGGATTACCATCAGTCATTTTCAAAATACGTACCAAAACATGAAGTAAACAGTTCAAAAATCTTTCTTATTCTTACCTTAAAAGTACCTGGAATAATCTTGCTCTGATACTCTAGATTATTCTGTAAATCCTATATTTTAATTTATTTAGAAGTGGTCAGCCCTCAAGTCACATCAGCTAACTTTATTAAAGAACTGATTTAATAAGTCAGTAGAGCAGTTTTCATCAGAAGCTATGTACTAAGTATTCTTTTTCATTATTTACAACACCTCATTAGTATTAATAATTATCTAAAATGCAACATGACTTATGTAGGCATGGTTGTTTGCCACAACCTGCCATTTTTGTGTGTGAAAAAGAGATATTTGCTAGAAATAATGTAGTTACAGATTGGTGTGGTATCCCATGGTGCCTCCTCTGCTAACAGAAAGCATATCTCAATGGAATGGGGAAGGAGGTGGTTTTTGATGATGATTCCTGCAGCCCCATACAGAAGCCCAAATTTATTTAACAAAATTTATATACCGTTTGATTGTAGTAAAACCGCTTGAGTGGTTTACACAAAATGTTAAGATTATTAACAAAAAGTTAAAAACAATTCAGAACATTTTGAAATAATTAAAATTAACAATAAAAGGTAAAGGTAAAGGTACCCCTGACCGTTAGTTCCAGTCGCGGACGACTCTGGAGTTAAGGCGCTCATCTCGCTCTATAGGCCGAGGGAGCTGGCGTTTGTCCGCAGACAGCTTCTGGGTCATATTTATCTACTTGCACTTTGATGTGCTTTCGAACTGCTAGGTGGGCAGGAGCTGGGGCCGAACAACGGGAGCTCACCATCGCAGGGATTCGAACTGCGACCTTCCGATTGGCAAGCCCTAGGCCACAGCGCCACCTGCGTCCCTAAATTAACAATAAAAGAGATTAAAACACATTGACAGCTACATGCCTGGATAGGTTTCCCTAAACAAAAATGTTTTAAGCAGGTGCCAAAAAGTGTACAGTCATACCTTGGTTGTCGAACGCCTTGTGACTCGAATGTTTTGGCTCCCGAATGCTGCAAACCTGGAAGTGAGTGTTCTGGTTTGCAAACATTCTTTGGAACCCGAACGTCTGATGCTGCCTCCGTGGCTTCCGATTGTGTGAAGGAAGCTCCTGCAGCCAATCAGAAGCCGCACCTTGGTTTTCAAACGTTTTTGAAAGTTGAACGGACTTCCGGAATGGATTCCGTTTGAGAACCAAGCTACGACTGTACAAAGAAGATGCCTGTCTGATGTCAAGAAGCTGTGAGTTCTAAAGCATAGGTGTCGTCACACTAAAAGATTGATTTTATACAGCAGTGGAATGAGTATTATGTGGTATCTGTAATAGTATCAGTTATGTGAATCAAAGCAGTTGGGGTAAAGTTATCCTGTAAGTAAACTGGTCCCAAGCTATTCAGGGCTTACTGAAGAGGGTTGAGGAAATCCTCTGGGACAGATTCTTGAGGCACTACCAGTCAGAGAACACAATCCTGGCCTAGATGGTCTGACTCCCTGGAAGGAGCCCTTATATATTTGATTTCATTGTCCCAGTAACTAGGGTAGGTTGGCTACTTTCACAATTTACATTGCCTTTATTTTCATTGGTCTTTCTTATAGGCTCTTTAAAAAGCACAAGATTCTGGAGGCACAGTACTTTTAAAGGGTTTACACATCTTGCAGAAAAATTACGGCCTGAGGCATCAGTTTGTCCGATTAATATGCCATGTCACTCTTGACATAGGAATCAAAAATAATCCCTACAGTTCCTATCATGTTTGGCTATGAGACCACCAGCTAATTCAGACTAATATAGCAATGTTTTATTTGCGGGGAAAGGGCATTTATAACAATGTGAGCTTTTTCCTTTTAAAAATATGCATCTGGACGATAGCTCTGAGCAATGCTTTCATTGCAGTGGTACAAAAGCCAAAAGCATCTACTTTGGTTGCTACTCATGTAGGAATGTGTTGTTGAAAACTTTGTCTGCTTTTATTATGACCTACATTATAATATTAAATCCAATATAAATATGTATAGACAGGACCTGTGCCTAGGCAAAATATCACATACCATTCAGTCTGTACAGCCTCTACTTTTTGCATTGTTTATACTGCCTTTCTCATAAAATAGAATATTGAGTAAAACAAAAATGATAACAAAGGAGATATTAAGATGCATAATTGATTGTGCCTTTTCTCCCAAATTAATAAAGTGTGCAAAAAAGTTGCTTCAGGTATCTATATGGTGGTGGTTAGTAGATATTTTCTTGTTGTGCTACATATTCTATGTTTACTCAAGTGTTTCATTTTTATATTAATTATAATTGCCTAATTTGATAATCTTTGTGGTGTCTAGTTTGTATTGGTTAATGTTAGGGGGAAGAAACCAACTCTACTTCACTCCTACTCAAGTGGAGCTACTGGTATCTGTGGTTTGTGAATATGCTGGTTCAGGCTCAAATGCAAACAGGACCCCTACCAAAGCCATCTCCTGTTCTAAAATGTTCAGGATAAACTCTGCCTGGATATTACAGCATTAGGATGGTACTGCTGACTATCCCAACATAAAATGCGCAATCCCAAAGTGTCTGCATTAAATTCCCACCATCCCCTTCCCAACCTACTTCCAGATGAAAAAGATACCCCAACTGTGGTGAATTTGGGAAAATGGCACACATTATCCACAGTTTTCCAGGCTCCTCTGCAACATGTCTGCTACAAACCATAGTTAATTAAAAGTTCACACAGGTTTCTGAAGGTATGGATTTGATAACGTTATCCATCAGCAAAAGGTGACATAAATGAAACCTAGCATTTTCCTGCCAGTCACAGTTGTCAGTACCTTGAAAGGGATAAAATGGGAACATTTCTGCTGTTGAAGGAGGCCTGTTTGGACATAATATACTTGAAATTGTTCAAGAACAGTTAATCCTTGCGTTAAGACTGTGCTGGTGATGCTGCCAAGGCTGGGGTCCAGCTTGTGTTAACAGCCATGTAAGCACTGATTGCATAAGTTTAGGGATTTTGCCTGATGTTTGATATCAAAGAACCTTTTAAGCATTTGCAGCTCATTTGTTTACTTTTCCTGTTCATCAGCTCTGGAAACGAAGTAAACGTTATCAGCTATATTAGGCAGGGATGTTTTAAAATATTTCTAAATTGGTATAAAACACAGGTTTTTTGCCGTGTCTCCTCTGAAGAGAGTTTAATGTAAATTGCTCAAGTTCACTATGAGAATTCTAACAAGGAATGTATTTCATGACTTACTGAAGTGTATAGGGTGTCTTGTAATTTGCTGCTAATTTAATTCTGCAGTTTTTCATTATGCTGGCTATTGTGTTCAGAAGTACATTTCTTTTTTGTAGTCCATACATTTCTCCGCTGAAAATAGGGACATTCCATTCCATAATGATAATTTTACTGTTTATGCCCTACACATATTACTGGGTTGCCCCAGCCACTCTGGGCAGCTCCCAACATATATATATAAAAAATTAAACATAAAAAACTTCCCTATACAGGATTGCCTTCAGACGGCTCGGGGGGTCGGGTAACTCCATACCCACCAACATTTCTCCAGTTAAAATAGGGACATCCTAAGGAAAAGTGGAACAATCTGGGATCAAATCAGAAACTGGGGCGGCTTCCCTAAATCAGGTGTACCTTTATAATTTGGATCAAAATGGATGATTTAGGACAAAATTAAAGCCAGATTTCATAATTTTAATTAGCATTTTAAATGTAAATTATTTAGTGTTCATCAAATATGACTTGGTTTGAAATGATACCAGGAATGTAATATAAAAATATATTATAAATGCAGGGCGCCCAATCCACATACAGTGTACTGGGCCCAGGAAATCTTGTTGGCATCCCTGTTCATACTGCAAGGTATAGCATATATTGTTTAAAATACATGTTGTATATAAGTATAAAATAAAATGCCTCTTGTTTCTAGCTTGTGGCTAATACTGTATTTCAAGCTGAATAATCCCTGCTTTGCTTTTTTTAAAGGTGCAGAAGATGAAATAGGCCATGATATGCAATATATTTCTCCAGAATCTTATGTTCAACAAGATGATGATCAACAGCAGGGATGGGTGTCATGGGCCTGGTCGTTTGTACCTGCTATTGTGGGTAATGATGATGAAGAGGGAGACTTTCTTGGAACAGATGATGGAACGACAATGAATCAGCATAAATCGCCAGCAGTTAAAGATCCCATTGTTTCTATAGGATTTTATTGTACAAAGGCTACTATTACCTTCAAGGTAAACATATATATATATATTAAAATAAACAACCATAAGTATATTTCTAGTTGTTTTTGCTAAGTGCTAGGACAACAATAATAGATGGCAGTATATGGTCATTAGTTCTCATTGCGGGGGGAAATTTATGCTGGTTCACATATAGTTGAATACCTTTAAGAGTGCAATCCTACATATGTCTATCCCCCTGTCCCCCATGATGCCTACACACGTGTGGATCATCTGAAAGCCAACTTTGTTAGTTTTCAGATGATCCAAATATGTTGGCATCAACTTTAATGCTTCTAGTCACGGAAGCTGATTGATCATTGGGTGTTCACAATAGATCTAGGTTCTACTCTGGGGATATGAAGAAGGGAGCAAGTATATTTTCTCCCAGAGCACCAGTCTCAAAGCAATGATTCTTCAACATCAACTTCGTTGGACTGTTCATGTTGTGCAGATGCCTGATCATCGTCTTCCAAAGCAACTACTCTATTCTGAACGGCATTTGTCTAGCGGAAGCTGCCCCGCTAGACGAAAAAGTCTATGGGGCTGCTTCGCAAGACGAAAAATTTTTGTCTTTTTTTTTTTCGTTTAGCGGAGCGCGGCTGTCATTGCCGCTTCGCTATATGAAAAACCCACTAGACGAAAATTTTCGCAGGACGAATTATTTTCGTCTAGCGGGGCACCACTGTATGAAGAAAGGAGCGAGTATATTTTCTCCCAGAGCACTCACGTTCTTCACTATGCATGGATTAGTTCGTACCTTTGTTATTTTGTAGTTGCCTGATCCTGTCAGTCACTTCTTACAGCCGACTTGTAGGATGAGCCTGCTCAGTTCAAGAGGAAAAGGGCACTGCAGCACTTTAAAAAAGATGTTTTATTTATAATTTAACATGGAACCCAGTGGCCTCAACTCTAGTTCGGATATTATTCCCACTAAATCTCATAATAAACTGCTAGTGTATACAGCGTCCTTTGCTGAAGTAGGTAAAACCCCTTAAAGGAGACTTTGTTTTTATTCTTGTGCATTTAGCATTATACGTTACAATAATTTTACCACATCCTAACATCTTGAATGCTATATTTTTTACACTATAAAATGGTATGCATAAGAGAATTATGCTGGCACTTAGAAGGAAAACATTAGAATTCATTGTTCTGCTTGAATGCTAAGAATGTATGGAATTAATTTGTGGTTCATATTTTGGTCAAAAACAAGCTCAGGTTTCTGCATTAGCATTCTGAATAGCTGATACTACTCCAGCTTAAAAAAAAAACCCATGCCAAATTAAATGTTGCATTTTCCTAATAATGTCGAAAATTGTTCTTGCAATGTTTGAGTTCTTTTAATCAATTAATTGCTTTTCCTCTACAATGATTGCAGACAGCTGAAGGGCGGGTTTTTAAATCCTGTTTTACTTGAGCATTTGCTTTATAGAACTTAGCTTCAAAACAGCAACCATGTGTACAAACAGTTGGAAATAGCTAAGTAATGAGAGCTTCTAGGAATTTTATGTTATAAGAAAATTAGAAGGAATTATTTCAGCAGTTAAAGATGCCAGAGTTAGGAGCTGTTAGGGCTAAACATTTAAATGTTTCATTATTTTGCCCTTGTTTAATGAATGATGTTGAATAGTCAAAAGTACACTGTTGATCTCTTCTTGCTGCTTTATTCATGGTGATCAGAGTATAGACAAAAAGGTAGTATATTTACTTATGATTGAGGTTCGCAAGGGTTGCTTAAGTACATCCATCTTGTGAATTACTTCCTATGCTATTATAATAAACTGTCAAGTTTATTCTGTCAAGTTCATAAACTGAGTTGCACCTGCGTATCTGTTAGATTACCTTTTATTCATTGTTTATGTAACCGAGAAACTAAAAATGCTTCAGTGTTGTTTTTTTGGTGTTTTTTAAAATTGTGCCAATACATAGATTAAAGTTGTTGTTTTCCAGTGTGGATAATATATTGCAGCTGTTTTAGTGCACCTGTTTCCTGCCCAATCATATTCACCAATAGTAAAATTTAATTTGTCATCATCTTTTCTACACAGTAATAATAGCTTATATGTAGCTAATACTAATGTTGACTAATGGTAAGTGTTTGGCATATTGTTACACAGCTCACAGAAATGCAAGCTGAAAGTAGCTATTACAGCCCACAGAAAGTAAAATCGAAAGAAGTAATATGCTGGGAGCAAGAAGGAACTACAGTAGAGGTAATTTTCCATTACTTCTATATATTTATAGTAAATTTTTGGCATCAGTATTTATTTCATCAGAATCATTACTTTGCACTGGCAGTTGCACTATTTATTTTATATTCACCCATTATTGGATGACTATAATAAAAACATAACTGAAATGGAGCCATTCTTGGACTTTAGCTGTAGTACTCTTAGGCAGTAAATAATAAGCTCTCAAATTTAGTGTACATTACTATTGCTCTTCTACTTCATTGGTTTCTTAATTAAGTGCAAAAACTGACCACAATCGTTCTGCTTATACGTTGATACACATAGATATTAATTTCGGATAGATACCGGTAGGTTGCAGTTATTTATGTATGTATTAGATTCAGACCCTGCCCTTCATTCCAAAGGTGCCTAAGGTGGCAAACAAGGCATAAGACGATAAAAACATATTTTAAAATTCTTAAAAAACAATTCCAGACTGGGAAAATCTCAACTTAGAAGATTTGTTGATAAAGGAGAGTCTTCAGTAGGGACCAGAAAGACAACTTAGACAGTGCCTGTCTAATATTCAAGGGAAGAGAATTCCACACGATGAGTCTTGATTCTCATTTTTCTCTTCTGTCCTTGTCCCTTGTCCCATTTGTTTTCTTTTCTTTTAGATTGTAAGCCTATGGGTAGGGAATGTCTTGTTTTGATTTTATGTAAGCCTTTCTTTTGGAGCCTTTTTAGCTGAAGAGTGGAGCACAAATGCTATAAAAAATAAAAAGGCGACAACATGAAAGTTAGATAGGTGAGCCCAACAATGTGTTGGTTCTTGGCTAGAAGCTTAACTCTCTTCCAGTTTCTTTATATACACCCTCAGCATGCTAACATTATTTTTCAGGTCCTCATGAGTGGAGAACCTTTCTTTGATTGCCAAATAGGCTTTGTTGGTTGCCAAGCTCTTTGTCTCAAAGGAATTATGGGAATTAAAGATTTTGAGGAGAATATGAATAGAAGTGATGCGGTAAGTACAAGTTATGCTTTGCTAGCTTGCAGACGTGCACACAAAGACGTGGTTTACACAAAAAAGACAGGTAGCCGTGTTATTAGACAAAGCACGAGCCTCGACTCACATGTAATACTAAGCCAAATCATGGCTTAGCTCTTGGTAGTGTGGCAACAGCAGATGCGGGGTGGTGGTGTAGGGGATGAAGAAGCTGCAATTTCCAGCTGTGTACCAGCAAACTTGATTGTTCATGCTTAGCTGTGGTTTGGCTTATTGTGCAAACAAGACCATGGTAGGGAGGGGGGAAATGGTTTTTTCACATACCATGTTTATAAAGAAGAAATCAAATTGCATGTTCTTTTGTTTGTTATGTTTTGTTACTATCTTTCTACTCCCACTGATATATTTCCCCCCCTTTTATAAAAGGAGGCCTACTTTTTCAACTGTGGTGAAAATCTGAGCACAAAAGGGATGACATACCTTACCAATTCACTATTTGATTACAGAAGCCCTGAGAACAATGGTGTTCATGCAGAATTCATTTTGGATGCAGCCGCTCATAAGGTCTTAAATAAGTTTTCTTTTAAAATTTTGTAATTACGCTCAGTGTTCATAACCTGTCGCTTATTTTGTCCACATCTGATTATGGAGTCAGTGTTAACACCTTATTTCTACTAAAGTATTTTGTCACTTAATGAGTAGATGAGTTATGTCACAATGAGCTGCTTGAATTTACTTTTATTGCACATTTTACTTGAATGCCCAAATGCCATGACTAATTTAGACCTTAGTCTTCTTAAATTAAGCCCTATTGAGCTAAGTTGGAAAATGATTATTTGATAGCTGGGATAGCTCAGTTTGTAGAACATGAGACTCTTAATCTTAGGGTCATGGGTTTTGAGCCCTGCATTGGGCAAAAAGATTCCTGCATTGCAGGGTGTTGGACTAGATGGCCCTTGTGGTCCCTTCCAACTCTAAAATTCTATGATTCTATGAATGAACCACTTTTAGGGCTTCCGCTGAGATAGAAATTTGAAGAGTAAATAGATAAGAGTCAGTCTTGAGTAGTGGGCAAATGTACAGAGTGTTCAGTCTGGAGAAGAGAGACCATGGTTCAAATCGCCTTCAGCTATGAAGCTCACTGGCTAATTATTGAAGAGTTTATCTCTTTCAGCATAAGCCAGCTTTAAAAAGTTGTTGTGAGTAAAAATGAGAGAACAGAGAAAGCTGCCTTGAGCTTCTTGTAAGCAGGGCCGACACCTGATAAAAATGAACGTAGCCTTAGGGCTTATTCCTGCTATAATTTTTTGTACTCGGGTATGTGTATCAGAGTACAAATTGCACAGGGTGGTATTCAGCTATGTTTTACTCAGAGTAAACCCATTGAAATGTATTAATGTTGACTAAGGTCCATTTATTTCAATGGACTCTGAGTAAAACTTAGTTGAATAAAGCCTCCAAGTTTTCACTCAAATATAAAGAGGTAGCAGAGGTAAAATTAGATACCTCTTCTTTTAAAATATTCAGTAGTATGGCTCAGATCTGTTCCCAGTTGCCACTTGCAAATACTTTAGATAACTGCAGTTGATAGGAAACTGTGAATCTATACTCGAAGTCTAAAATGCTGAAATTAATACGTTAAAAAAGAGACCAACTCTTTAATCCTTAGTGTGTTTGCACATTGAACTGGATTGTGCTACATATTTGGTTTCTCTGTTTTTGTTTTTTTAATGAGATGTGCCCTTGTGAATTGAACTAAAGGTCAATTTAGTCTAGCTTCATGCAGTGGTAAACCACAATAGCACAAGCAGGGCAAAAGCTTGTAAACTACAGCCTTCTTTTGCTGTGGACCCCCAGCAACTAGAATTCAGTAGCATACTTCCTTTGAACATGAAAGTTCTATATAGCCACTGATAGATTTGTCCTCTGTGAATTTGTCTAATCCCTTTTTCAAGCCCTCTAAGCTTCTGACCATTACCACATCTAATGGAAGTGAATTCCATAAATGAATGATGTGAATAAATACATTATTTTGTCTGACTTGAATCTATTACTTATCAATTTAATTGGATCATCCTGAGTTATAGTACTATGAAAGGGAGAAAGACTAAACTTTTCCCACACCATACATCACAACATTATGTTGTCCCTTTAATTGCTTTCTCCTGAAACAAGAAAGCTCAATCTGGTTTAGCCTTTTCTTGTAGTAAAAGTGTTCAGCTCCCGAGTATTCTGGTTGCCTTTTCTGTGCCTTTTATAGCTCTATGATACCTTCTTTGAGTTGGGGTAGTCAAAACCACATATAATTTTCCAAAAGTGGCTGCACCATAGATTTCTACAAGGGAATTATGATATGGGCACTTTTATTTTTAACCCCTTCTTAATGACATCTAACACAAAATGTACCCTTGTGGGGAATCACTCTTTTTTTTAAAAAAATAATTGTGTGTTTATATTATATACTTCTTTTTTGTTTCCTCATCCTTCATGCAGCAGGAGAACAGAGAAACACTGAGAATTCCATCATTCACGTTACTGCCCAATAAACTCATTTTGTTAAAGCTGTGAATTCTCCTTTTATTGGTAGTAATAGATTCCATTTACTTAAATGTCAACCTTCATGTCTAATGACATGATTAGAATGTTACTTACGACTCACTGCTTCCTATGAAGACAAGAGCAAACAAATACCTACTGAGTCCAAATAAATCTGATTGTTTTCTAGCTAGATGTCCTAAAATGTTTCGGAAGTTGCAAATGTTAGATATGAAGTTTGCCATAGTCAGCTGGTTTACTAGTGAGTGAGAGGTCAAGCTGAAATAATTGACTCCGCTAAAGATACTAATTAACTAGCTGCTTTGCAAAAGTGGACAAAACATCCAGAAGAGTTATAGATGTCCTTTTGTGTGGTCTAGTCTAGATGTTGCATTAGCTATCTGAAGGATGAATTCTTTGGCTAACCTCTGTCCTTTGTTTTGATAAGGTTTACCATGTATTCATGCACAAACCCAAACAAGTATATATCTCTAGTACTTGACTATAGCCCTGATACCATTGGGTTGTAATCTCAAGATTCTTTCTTAAGAGAACATTAGTTGTATGTACTTTGCTTTGTTGGTAGGAGATGTACACAGAGATAGCTGGAATGCAGAGGTTTGGGGCTTTCTACATGGATTATCTGTACACAATGGAAAGCACCAGTGGCAAAGGTACTTCATTGCTTTGTTTGCTTACTTTTTGAATAACAGAAACAAAGGCTTCTTCAGAGGCACCTGACAGTCCTTGACCGACTGTCCTCAGATTTACCTTTTTGACCTAATTTAAAATCTGGATAGACTTGCTGAAAATTCTGAATTCTAGCGTGCTTGTTTGCTCATATACCCTTTTTCTGACTTTGCCCTAAGAAATACAGCAATGTATGATTTGATATGACTGCTTTGTAATCATGCAACGATTTAGCTTTAGAAAATCTGGGTTCAAATTGCTGTTCAGCAGGGTTGTTGTGAAGGCAAATCTGGAGGAGGGCAGAAGAGGACCCTTGCTGATTCTCTTAACCACTGTGCTACACCTTGCTGTACAGCAAATGTATTTTAAAGCAGCTTTGCAAGCTTTATGCTGTCTTAAAGGAAATAATCTAGTCTGCAAAGGAATAAACTGTGATGATTATGGTAATGATCAATTAAATTTGTATACTGTCCATTTAAGATGATAGGGCAGTTTACAACATTAAAATGCAGAATGAGAACACAAAATACCCAACAAAAACAAATAAAAACAAACCAGTAACCCTCTGGGGAGAGCATTCCACAAATGGGGAGCCACCACAGAGAAGACCTATTCTTGTGTTGCTACCCTTCAGACCTTTTGTGGAGGAGGAACATGAAGAAAGGCCTCAGGTGATGATCGCGGAGTTTGGGTTGGTTCATATGGGGAGATTACATTAGAGAAAGACAAAAGCTTCTCTTCTCTGTGTTTATATTATAGTTACAATCAGTGCTTTTTCTAGAAAAATAGGTGTCGGTACTCACCATGAAGTTGTTACAGTAAGTGCCACACTTTTTAACAACAAAAAGAGGTGCGAGTACTGCGTACCTTTGAGTACCCCCTGGAAAAAAACAACGCAGGTTACTATATTACTTACAGTGGCATCCTATGCATGTGTAAGCAGCAGTAAATAATAGATGCCTTCACAGTATCAGGGCAGATGAATATAATCTGCTTCATATAAAGGACAGGAGTCTAATAATCAAAGTGAAGGACATGAACAAGCCTTGGGCTTCCTTGCTTGCTTTCTGCTTCCCTCTATGAGGAGACTGGAAGCTCCCATTTCTGTTTCAGGTTAACCAGAATTTAGAGCCCTATCTAAACTATGCTCTTAGTCCACCTCAGTGTGCGAGGGCTCTGCGTGATCAGAGCATTCATGCTTATGGGTGTTCTAGTTAATGTGGAGTCCCTGCACATGAACAGGGGTTTGCATGTTGGGTCTTCTTTGTAGACAACTGTGTTCAACATGAAGCTGAAGGGGGAGACTTGATATGTACTAAAGGCATGGCCCTGCTTTCAATTAAGTACAGCATTGCCCTATATCTGAGTAACATAAATAGGGCTTAGTACAGTGGTGGGAAACTTTTCCTAGCCCAAGGGCTGCATTTTTTGCAGGGGTTGCATGACACACGTGTGCAGAGCAAGTCCTTCCAGGGGCAGAGCAACAGATGTGTCTTCTAACTTTGTACTGTAGGATACATTCAATCAATGCAGAAGTTCTGCCCCCCCCTTTCTTTGTCCTCTAACAAAGCAAACGAGGCATTTTCACAGCTTGAGAGCACATTCCAGTCAGGCAGAAGCACTAAGGAGGGTACTGAGCAGAGCCTGGAGACAGCCTCAAGAGTTAGAGAGAGACCTGGAGGATCCACATTTGACTCCCAAGCCTGAGGTTTTCCAACCCTGACTTTAAACATGTTGTAAATTGTGGTTAATCTTGACTGTGACCAAAGTTCTAATGAACTTGAAATCAAAGCAGCTTTCTCATCCCATTAAGTGGTTATTTAAAAACACAGCTAAATTGGAGTTGGCAAAAAAGCATGTGCACTATGGATATGGGTGGTTTAAAACCCTGTCTCCAATTTTGAGTATATAGTGTAATACAGTTGTTGAGAGCATGTGATTTGAGCTTTAAGCCCCCGGTTTAGTTTTCAGCTCAATATTGCCATTCACCGCCTACTTCATCTTTCCTTCTGTAATGGACATGAAGAAAGAAAAGTGGGCCTCCCTGTGAAAATGCATTGGTGATCTTGCTTGTATTAGTTTATCCTAAAGAAACGAAGTGCAGTTAAGGCTATTGTGTGAGTGTTTATAGCTAACCACTGATAATTGCAAGAAAATGTTTTTCATAGGTAGTTTTTCCCCCTCCACCATTGTCCCAATCAGTGTTAGAAACTGAGATATAAAAGCTAGGAGCTAAATGGCACCTTAAACCTATATCATGGGTGCAACAACGGAATGTCTAGGCACACTTTTTAAAAATAACAATAATACAAAGCTGAAAATGAATGAACTGCAGCTAAAATCTTATATTCATTTTTCACATTTTTCACAGACTTCTCATCTGAAGTCTGCAAAAAGAAAAGCCATGCTCCCCCTGCCCACCCCCTAATATTCTTAGAGAATGTCTGGAAGTGGGGAGGCAGAAGAAAGTCCTCCTTCCACTCTGCAGTTTTTAATCTGAAATCTTAGGCGCAGTATTAAGGCCAGACCTCAGAAACTGCTTGTGTTAATGAAATTCCATGTAGCAAAACGTGCCTAGAACAATGGGAGTTTCAAATGCACGTATTAACTATCTGTAAAAATATATATTGTAGTTTTAGTGTCTGGAAACCAGCCAGATGTGACTTCAGTAAAGAGTGAAGACTTTGGCCATGCTCAGGAGATGTCTACAAAAACCCTTATTGTGGGCCCTCTCAGTCTTCGGCTTGACAGCAGTGCAGTGCACAGGATTATGAAAATGATTGTTTGTGCTCTGGAACATGAATATGAACCATATAGCAAGTCTAAGCAAGGTATGTCGTGATTTAATTCTTTATTTTTTATTTTTTTTTTACAAATAAAGTAGGAGAGCTTCAATTGAAAAATGTTAACTGCAAATAATATGTGTGTGAAAAAAGGAAAGCTTGGTAGTGGTTTATTTGAATCTTTTCATTGTTGTCTGTGGCAAGAGCCCAAACAGAATCTGTTTGTGGCACTGCTGATCTGACCAATGCAGTGTTCGGTTAAAGTAGCCATTTGCAGCACTTTTTGAGAGGGAAATATGGCATGTGATACAATAATAGGCAAGTTTCTCCCAATGGCATCATGGGGTCACTGGATTGGGCTCTGACTCCACTCTGATCAATAGCAAAAACTTCTTGGGAAAGTGGGTGGCTCCCAGTCAGATTTTTGCTCCTGCCTGATTGAAGCAGTCATGTCACCTTTAGTTCCCATTTTTCCTACTCTTACTCAGGCTAGTTTCTTCAATCTTATCTTTATCTGTTTCCTGTTTGCCTTCCTTGCCTCTCTCGTTTGCTATCCCTACTACAAAAATATCATATTTTTCTGTGTATAAGACTAGGTTATACACGGGTAGTGCTGAGGGGTGTTTTCTTAATTTGGAATCCCCCGAAATAGGTGACGTCTTATAGACAGAAAAATACGGTACTTTACATAAAAAGTTTTTCTTTTCCACCCACCACACCCCTCTGTTAGTTCTGGTAGTTCTCCTAGTTCCATTGGTTGTTATTATATTTGGGGAAAGTGGACTCCTGTTATTTCCTTAATTATGCTGTCTCAATGGACTGTTTGAGCTTGGCAAGTCTGCAAAACTTTCTCAAAGATTCTTTGTTCCCGCCTCATGATCACAGTGGAGTCAGAGCCCACTCTGGTGACCCCCATGATGCCATTTGAGATCCACACTTCAGATGAGTCCCAATTGTACTTTTTTAGGAAACTGGAGAACAAGCAATCTCTAACATAGGAATATATTATTTACTTATTTAGCTAGTGGTATCACACTTTACAACAAATAGGAGGTCCTTTCCCAAAGAGCTTGCAGTCACACAGGGGATAACCAAAAAGCAAACAACAACAACCCAGAACATCTGAAGAAGTGTGCATGCACACGAAAGCTCATACCAATAACAAACGTAGTTGGTCTCTAAGGTGCTACTGGAAGGATTTTTTTTAAATTTTGTTTTGACTACGGCAGACCAACATGGCTACCTACCTGTGTCTAACCCAGAACTAAGACAGTCCCCACCCTCAGGTTCACAGTCTAAAAGGATGTGGCACATGAGGAAAAATGGTGGTAGAAGGGAAAAGCAAGCTCAAGCAGACGTTCTTCCAAGTTAAAGTTCTTATAACACAGTTATGGAGTTCTGTCTATGTGGAGTCTGGCTGTCTAGAAGAGCAGGAACTCCTCACCAATGTCAGTGGTAATTCTGTCTGTCCTGCCCATTCTTCTTCCAGATCAGATTTAGGAACAGAGCAGGTGACAATGTCCAGGCCAGAAGGACAGGAGAGCTCCTGCTGCACAGTTCTTCCCTCATACAGCTGACTTGATGGCAGTTAAAATGAACTGTGGTGACAATTTAAAGGCAAATATATAAAGAGAGCCGGTTTGATATTCCTTGTGGGAAATGCAACAATGTAAATCTCTTTGCTCTTTTGACACAGAGTGATCAAAAGAAAATAATAGTTACTGTATACAGTGGTTCTGGAGGTCCGTTCTTAACCTGAAGCACCACTTTAGCTAATGGGACCTCCCGCTGCCGCTGCTCCGCCAGAGCACAATTTCTGTTCTTATCCTGAAGCAAAGTTCTTAACCTGAAGCATTATTTCTGGGTTAGCGGAGTCTGTAACCTGAAGCGTATGTAACCTGAAGTGTATGTAACCTGAGGTAGCACTGTAGTAGTAATTATGGAAAACTATGTACATTCCCATTGATAATTACGTTGATTTTGAGTAATAAATTATAATTACAGATTCTGTAGATGGAAGTAAAGCTATGCCAAGCCTAGAAGAAGTAGCAGCTTTGGAAGAATATATTCCAACTCGGATCACAAACTTCACAATTCTGAAATGCACTGTGACAATCCCTATGGCTGAATTCAACTTGCTGGGCCACTTGTTGCCTGTTATCATGGGTCAAAAGGTACTATAATGTATTCTGTCATGAACTATATTTGGAATTAAAACATATGCACCGAGTCAGTTACATATGCTTTTTTCATATAGGTTAATTTAGTGTGTATATATTTGCATACATGATAGACTGATTAAAAAAATAGACTGTGCAAACATCTAGAATGAAACTTTTTTTAAAGTTAGATTTGGAAATGTTGGGCTGTATTTTTAAATGTATGGGGTGTTACATTAATTTGGCTTGTATTTCCCCCTACTATATTACCTGAAGAGTTCAAGCAGCCTCTTAAATACTACAAATCTTCAGCCTTTGCGTCCTCTGCCTTGTATCCAAATACTGGTGGACAAAATGGCCCTGGAACACTCCATGCCAATGTATGCTGAACAACTTGTGCAGACTGTCAGCAGCCTTAGCCAGCCATCTGATAACTTACTTCACTATTGTTACTCACACTGCTATCTTAAGGTAAAACATTTTCAATACTTTTTGTTAGTATATTGAAAATTGCTAAGACTACTCAGAAACATTATTACAGAGCGATCCTAATTCTGGCAGGGAAGCAGCAGAGTGGAAAGAAGTGGCAGATCATCCACCACATTCCAAGTCCTGATGGTGATGGTTTTCTATTCACTGTTCACTGTATCATTTCCAAGCTTGTGCAACCGAGGACTCAAGGATCAGGCCTCTTGGATTAACCACAGGGCTTTGGATACAGTAAATTCAAAGGCTCTGGCATCTGAGACCTGACCTTGGGATCATCACCTGAGGCCCTCCTTTGTGTGCCCCCTCCACGAGAGGTCTGGAGGGAAGCAACACACAAAAAAGCCTCTTCCACAGTGGCTCCGTTTGTGGAATGCTCTCTCCAGGGCAGGGGTCTGCAACCTTTAAGACCAAAAGAGCCACTTGGACCCGTTTCCGAAGGGGGGAAAAAAACTGGGAGCCGCAAAACCATTGCGACATTTAAAACAAATATAACACTGCATTTTATTTTTAAAAATCCGATTTAAATTTTAAAAAATCCGATTTAAATAAAAAAAATCTGATTTAAATTTTTAAAAAATCCATTTATTTTTTTTGAAAATCATTCATTTTTATCCACCCTGGGGACCACTACCAGGTCACAGCCTGATCCAAGGTGGGTTGCAACAGCATACAAATATTTGATTTGTTGTTGTTTTTTTTTAAAAAATGAGTCCTCAACTGCACACTTGTGTTAAATGTTTGTCCCATGTCTTATTGAAGACTGCTGGCTTTTACAATAATCTTAGTGTCTTTTACCCTTAATATTCCAGACCAGAGGCTATGTTCACCTCTTCCAACCTCATCTCTTGCTAAATAAAGCACAGAATTGCACCAGAGAAGCCTGTGATGTTTGTGCTGACTTGCATACAGGTGGCTGTAGTAGGTCGTAGTGTTCAAACCTTTTTAGGGGAGTTCCCTGCCGCCTTAATGACAATGGCGATAGATTTTGCACATGAACACAGATCCAAGTTAGGACTCCTCTCTTCCACGCCAACAGGTGCTTTGTCAAGGCTCCCCTAACACATACTCAGGACAGAGGAAAAACTGCAAAACGTCCCAGCCTTGCTCCGGGGTGGAGAGAGACGCGCGCCCGCGAGAGCGCGGTCTGAGGCTGCGAGCGGAACCAGGAGCGAAGGAGGCAGCGGCAGGGAAACAGACGCCGCTTCCTCGATCATTTTTTAAAAGAGGGCTTCCCCCCTCGCCCGCCACCCGCCGCCCCTGGCCCAGCCCGCAGCTGCCTACCTCGTCGTCGCCTCGACGCAGCAGCCAGCAGCCTTCCGAGAGGAACCGCGGCCAGCCCTCCCCCGCGGTCCCACGACCCAGCCGAGGAGTCCTGGCCTCCAGTGCCCGTGCAGGGACGCGTCTGAAGGCCCCCTTCCTGCCCCCATCCCGTCCCGCCTCCCAGCTGCCTCTGGATGCCGCGGGGTCCCACATACCCGCCGACCCCGGAGCTCCCCTGTCCGCCCCAAGGCCGCCTCCCACGCTAGGAAGACCCCCGGAGCTGGGCAGGGTTGGTCCCGCCAGGCAGGCTCGGGGGGCGGCCTCTCCCATGGGCGCCTGCTTCAGAGGCGGAGGCGGGGTCTTCAAAGTTCCCCCTCCCGCTCGCCCAGCTCCATCTCTTCCCGAAGGAGCGTGCGCGCCTCAGGCGCGCTCCCCGCCAGAGCCCTCGGCTGAGCTGCGCCACCTCTACTGCGTCCCCACCGCCTCTGAGCCCCGCTATTCAAGGCCAGGTGATCCTGGGTACGCCCCTGAGCAGCGCCCTCAGCCTCCGGAGGGCGGGCCGCCGGCCAGCTGGAGAGCGGTCGCTGCCAGCTGGAGAAGTGGGCGGGCGTATCCGCCCCGGAGCTCCGGAGCCGCGGCAGCCGTGTAAAAGAGCCGCATGCGGCTCCGGAGCCGCAGGTTGCTGACCCCCGCTCCAGGGAGACTTACCTGGTCCCTTCATTACATAACTTTAGGCACCATGCAAAAACATTCCTCTTCTCCCAGGCCTTTGGCTAATTAAGCATTCTATGTGGGGGAGGGGGTTATTTTTGTTTTGTTACTATGGTATGTATTTTTGTGTTTTTATATTGCAAACTCCCTGTGATCTTCTGATGAAGGGTGGTATAGAAATTTTTGATGATGATGATGAGCATAATCATCCCAGGCAAAAGCCCCCTGTTTTGCAGCTACTACAGTGGTACCTCTGGTTACGAACTTAATTCGTTCTGGAGGTCCGTTCTTAACCTGAAACCGTTCTTAACCTGAGGTACCACTTTAGCTAATGGGGCCTCCCACTGCCACTGTGACACAATTTCTGTTCTCATCCTGAGGTAAAGTTCTTAACCCGAGGTACTACTTCTGGGTTAGCGGAGTCTGTAACCCGAAGTGTTTGTAAGCTGAGGTGTTTGTAACCCAAGGTACCACTGTATTGGCAGTAGCCCTCTTGTCTGCTAGGACAAACCTGGTGCCTCCACCATGGTGGAAAACTGCCATGGCACTCCTTTCTACCAACAGATACCTATACTGCTGCCCCCCAGAGTGGGTTGTTAGGATTGCACTGTTATACTGACATCATGATAATATGTAATTATAATACTCATTGTGGTTTAGATTTGTTAATGTTTAGTCAGTTGTTTTGAGTCAGTAGGACATACTGTCTTTGTGATATAAATTGTGTGTGTTTTTAAAGAAACATGATTTTCTATCTTACATTTTTCTTGGGGATGAAAAAAATTGGCTTTAAATTGACATTGATTTATATTAAAGTAAAATAATTTGTACTGATATTTTTTGTTACTGTACGGCTTGATGTTTTGGTTTGTTTCAGATATTTGGTTTTCAGGCAGGGCTGTCATCACTGGATATTAATGGATCTTACAACTCGCCAGTTTCAGTTGTTTCTCCATTCAGTACTGCTGTTTATGGCAAAATGCTTAAGCTTCCTAACTACTGGTGAGTATTAAATGCTTTATATCTGCAAGCACTCTACATGTGGGTACATCATAGGTACATTTTTATTTTTACTGTACTATACTGCATTATATTATACACTTCTCCCTTTCTCTAGATACAGATACATACACACATACACATATAAAATTTTCTGCATTAATATGTTTTAAATATTGGTGTCTCTGACCATATCGCTTAGACTGCCATTACCAAAAACATTCTTTTTCTTGTTAGAATTTTAGACCAAAATGTTTGCTACTAATGGATGGATATTGCTATAGACTTGTTTTCATTTGTTCTGAAATGAATACCATAACTTATAGGTTGACACCAAGAAAAATGTGTTGAAGATGTCTCTTCTCATTCAACAGAGTATCCCTTAACCCTGAGGGCTGATGCCAGCTGCAGCAATATCTTAAGTAATCTAGAGAGATGTGCGTGTTCCTTAATCCAGATATTAGTAGTGTTTTGCCATATTTTCATAACTGTCACAAAAATCTTGCAATCTACTCATTTTCGTCATATTTTGTATGGGTCTTGTCATATTTTGCTTCATTGGATAGTTCTTCTTGTTTTATTGAGTAAAACCGTTGTCCATTCAGGTCTGTGGACAAATTCTGCTGTAAGATCTGTTACAATATCAGATATTCAATGGACTATTTCTGTATAATGACTAATAACCACATTTGAACATGAACAAATAGTAGCAGTTTAGACTTGGAACAAATACTGCCTGTTTAATTTTCTTGCTTATCTGTTTCATTGGAAACAACAATTAATGAATTCAGAGTGATTGCTTTCCATTCAGCTACTTTTCTTTTCTTAGTAAAAGAGATGCTTCATGCATTCAAGTTTTTGAAATTATGTCAAAGCTGAAAATAGTATTTATCTTTCTTGTGATGTGTATGAATACAAAAACTACTTTCCAGTGGATTTCAGTTCACTGCACATACATGGATTTGTGTGTGCATGTAACATCTTTGTTTGCCCAGACATTTATATATTGCTGGCTTGTTTTGCCAATCTTTACTGTGCTAAGTGATTTCTTACTTCTATTTTGATTGTTTTAATATAATAATGTTTTAGTCATGTTGTACACTGCTTCTGTATGCACATGAAAAGTCACATAGAAATCTGTTTTTATAAATCAATAATATATGTATATGAATGATTAATTCTTATTGGTTACTGGTATTTTAAAGTTAGTAAGAATAGTGCAGTGGAGAAAAACATTCCCAAGCTGTATGTAACAGATGCATTAGTTAAGCAGAGGGAGAGATTAATATAAAAAAGATTAAACCTGATGTTTGTAGCTAGTGCAGTGATAAACTGGATTAAATCATTGCCTTTTAATATATGCATGTACAAATGTGTGTGTGCATGCACACAAACACACACATACTAAGAATGTAAACTAAGACCAAAATATAATAATTTGAGGATAATTAAGTAGAAACAAATGAATACTGCTGCCACATTGTTAAATGAAGTGCAGTATGAAGTGAATAAAACACCAGATGAAATACATCAAATAGCACTTGAACTAAATCGAAATCAGCATGCTGACTGAGAGCTTCATTGAAGTCATGAAATGAGTGGGAACTAGTCTGGTAGAATAACCTGGTAATGTCATTAAACTTCCACTCTTTTTTTCTCCAAAAAAATTATAGCACCTGCTTTATTTGGATTTTGAGATTTCACATTCCAGAGTTGCCTAAAGTGCACACATCTGATGATACATATGTTCTATATACACAACAGGTCATAGTTTTTAAAAACAAAGACACTTTATGAACTGTTATGGAATCCCCTAGGTAGTATGTTTTGAATTAGCAGTGAAAATCTCAACTTTATTTCTGACATAAATCTGCAAAAAAGCTTTCATTTTTCTTGTTTAAAAATAATTCCAAACGATATACATCCAATATATGGTATTACTGTAATATTTGCGCTTTTCAAACTGTATTTGAAAAACTTGGATAACATACTTCATTGCCTAGATGAAATAGCGTCATTAGAAAGGAGCAATATTAACTTGTTTTTAAAATCAGCATAGAAAAAATAGTTCCATAAAGTATACTACTTGCTACTATAGCTTTCGGTGCTAAGATATACTGAATATCTCAGAACAATAAATAATGTTTACAGCTATGACTTCATTGTCAGAATGACAACACTTGCCTTACTAATTCCACATTTTATATATTTGAATTTTCAAACACTAAGCTCATATTTTGCAGGCAAGAGAGTTGCTCCCCCATAAGCCATTTGAGTGAACTAATATTCAAGATATATTACACCTACCAATACATAATGACGAGGGAACATCTGAGTAAAAACTTGGATTATTTTTTGTTTCTCCAAGGAAACATTCTCAATTCTCACAGGGGAGAGACATGTCCAGGTTGCTTCATAGACTTTTGGCTCTCTTGAAATGAAGCTTGGGTCCTTCCAAAATAGAACGTCTTTTGACTAAACTTTTAAAAGATGCAGCCTAGGTTCTTCATGGTGAGAAGTGATTCCCACACCTTGTTTTATATCAGTCTTATTCAGCTTCAGTTGTGCTGCACTGAGGCACCCCATTACTGGAAAAGCCAGATGTTCACCTGCATTTTTACTTTCTGCATAATAATGGGAGCTCTAAGCCAAATCTCTGGGGATGCAGTGTTTTCACTTTTCCCCTGAAGCAGGCCTACTTTAACAACAGGAATTTTTTGTGAACTTGGGACTGGTGTATATGATTTGCCACCAACATTGGTACAACTGAGCCTGCCTAAAAGAGCAGTGGAACTCTCAATGGCCAACTACTTTTGGGGGAGAGGCAGCAAAAAAGGAGCATGCCCCACATGCTGAGGAATGCTGGATTAAACATTCCAGGGCAGAAGCACCATCTTTCAAGATGCTACTGCATACCTATGTCACCTTAAAGACTCCATTACTATTTAGTATCATATAAGTAATCAAATACATTTTTTTTCATTCCATTCCAGGCTCTCTCACTGATATGAGGAATTGTTACTGTTTTTATTTACATAAAGAAATTACCATCAGTTTATATATATTATTTTATTCATTTATAACGCTTATAAATACTTCTACACCATTTTCTACTGCAAATTCAATATTGATAAACAATATATCAACACACTTAAAGTAATTTTGGAATCCTCCAAAATCAGTAAGGGCCATCAGTTAAAATTTAGTTGGTCTTATGCTATTTTTCTTTACGCTTGGAAAGCTAAGAGTGCATGTTTCTTAGGTTCATTCACAAATTTTAGCTCAGTGAGTAGTCATCTTATGCTTGCTGTTGCTGGACTGAAGCCCAGAAAAGAGAGACTACTTCCTCATCCTCAGATTTCAGGTTTTTGTTTTTCTGTTCATTTTCTCTTGGTCTCACATAGCAAATAGAGTTACAGTAATTTTTCCTCTGAGACTACAGCTTCTGGCTTTACTGTGCATTGTTATTGTGTAGTATTATTCTTTGAAATAAGGAATCTGAATATCCAGGTCTGATACCAGGTAATTTGAATATTTTTGACAATACTAAATATTATAGCCAAGTGATCATATCATTGTCTTAGGGTTATGCCATATGTTAGGTTTTTAATGTTTAGTTTGTAGGGTAAAACTTACCGGTACTTGGTGTTGCAAAATATGTTTTTGGTACTGGTGTACACATTTGGAAGGTCAGCGGTTCGAATCCATGTGACGGGTTGAACTCCTGTTAATCTGTCCCAGCTCCTGCCAACCTAGCAGTTTGGAAGCATACCAGTGCGAGTAGATAAATAGGTGCCACTGTGGCAGAAAGGTAAATGGCGTTTCCATGTGCTCTGGTTTCCATCATGGTGTTTTGTTGCGCCAGAAGCGGTTTAGTCATGCTTACCACATGACTCGGAAAGTTGTATGTGGACAAACGCCAGCTCCCTCCGCCTGAAGCAAGATGAGTGCCTCACCCTATAGTCGCCTTTGACTGGACTTATCCATCCAGGAGTCATTTACCTTTTAACCTTTTACGTTTACACAGTTGGAAAAATGTTTTTTGTCTCGCTGAGATGTCTCCCCATGTTAAATGTGATGCTGCTCTCACACTGGATTCCTAAAACCATTTTTCTTTCATTGTGGTAGTATAATATAAATCAGTATATTCATATTGGCACACAACTTTTCATAAAACTAATTGGTTGAATGATAGCATATTCTACTGCATTCCCTTTTTAGTTTGAGTTGCTTCCTTATCCTAAATCTATTTAGTTGGAAATGTGTCCCACTGATGTTTTTGCTGATTTTGTCTAATCCTCTTATAAAGCCATTCAAGTTGGTGGCCATCACTGCCTCTTTTGGTATTGAATTTCATAGCTTAATTTTATGCTGTGTGAAGAAGTATTTTCTAGTGTCTGTCTGGAATCTTCCAACATGCAGCTTCACTGAATGCCCCTGAGCTTTACTACTGTGAGAGAGGGATAAAAATTATGTATTTACCTTCTCTGCTCCATGTATAATTTTACACCTTTATCATGTCTTTTCCTCCTCTAAACCAAAAAGCAACCAAATTTTGTAGCCTTTCCTAACAGGGGAGTTGCTACATCCCCTTTATTATTTTGGTTGCCCTTTTCTGAACCTTTTCCAGCTTTACAATATCTCTTTTTCAGGTGAGGCGACCAGAACCGTGCATAATAGTTCATATGCAGTTGCACCATAGATTTCTATAGCAGCATTATCATAGTGTTTTCATTCGTTTTCTGAATGACCCCTTGCATGGAATTTACCTTTTTCACAGCTGCCACATACTGGGTAGACATCTTAATCGAGCTATACATTACAATCCTAAGGTCTTGTTCCAGGTCAGACACCATTAGCTTCAGACCCCATGGGGGTATATGTGAAATTTATATAGTTTTGCCCCAGTGTGTATCATATTACATTTCCATTCATTTAATTGCTTTTGCCATTTTCTTATTTCATTAAAAATGTTGTCCATTCACTCAATTTTGAGAGATCCTTTCAGAGCTCTTCACAATCTATTTTTGTTTTAACTACGCCAAACAATTTGGTATCATAGGCAAACTTGTTTACCTTACTTCTCAGCCCTAACTCTAGATCATTAACAAACAAGTTAAAAAGCACAGGTTGCAATACTGATCCTTGAGGGACTCCACTTTCTACACCATTGTATTGGGAGAACTGTAATATATAATAGATTTGTGAGCAAGAATCAATAGCCCTTTCATTAAATATCCATGTGGATTTTCAATTGTGGACATGTATTTTAGTTAACTTACCCATCACGCTCCTCTAAGAGCCAAACCATATCAGTTCCCCATTAAACTGTATTATAAATGGTGTTGTGCCAGCCTTTAACAGCAAGAGAAATATGTTGGGAAGTGTTCAGAATCTTTCCCCTACCTTAAGTGTTTGCCTCCCTACAGCATCTCTGTTTGAATGCTTTTCTCCTTAGCCAGGCTGAGCTACTAAAAGACTGGGCCTAAAGCATTTGGGATATTTGCTGTGGAATGAAATCGGCACTGTGCATGGGAGGGTTCCCCATCCCTCTTTTACACATGCCTTCTGCTGTTAAAATTTGATCTCTTCCTGTTCTTTCTATATTAGCCTTTGCTAACCTAATGGCCTCCACATGTTTTGGACTACAGTTCCCATCAGCCCTAGCCAGCACAGTCTGGGACTAATGCAAGTTGTAATCCACAACATCCAGAGGGCATCAGCTGATGAAGGCTGTTCTGTATGGTTGGGGAAGTTCTTTGTTTAAATGAATTGAACTGTTCCCACCAAATCTAGTTTGGCACCATTCAGTAAGTATTATTGTGAACAAATATTTCATCTAGGGAGCACTGCACCCTCTCTCTCATAACACTACAGTACTACTAACAACGATACAATGTTATAATTTTATTAATTGGCATTGGTATTTAATAGTTGGATCCTACACCAGTCAATAATCAATCAATCAATTTCCTTTATTGGCATAGAAAAAGTGCATCGTATAAATGGATCAGTCTTTAATACCAATTTGTTACCTTGAATGAACAGATTTATATGGAAAGTAGATAAAAAGTGCATATATACATGTATATTTAATTTAAAGACATGGTGTTCTGTCCATAATTTCTGTGTTACAAAATCATGAGCATGTTTCTTCTTGTAGCAAAAGAACCTGTTCACTAGTGATCCTTGAAAACTGTAAGCTACATGATGTTTGAGAGTAGTAGGGGAAATTGTGGTTGGATTTACAAAGTTAAGTGTGACATTCGTATTCCAAAGTGTTGGTCTATCCATATGTGCTTGGACATAAGTAAAAAATGGCAGACCTGCATATCTCTCTTTATCATCACCACCACTACCATTATAAAATTTAAATTGATATTACTTCAAAGGTGGCAAGGAAAAACAAACAGCCTTGTGACTGTACCGGAAGTGATGCACATACAGTATTTGGCTGCTGACATGTGTAACTGATTGGTTAAAATAAAGTTGGTGTTTCAACTAAATGATCAATACCACTATCAGTATACTTGCAAATATTTCTTTTTCCAAAGAGCTAAGCATGTTTAAAAAATTGTGCCAACTGAAATGTATCCATTTTTAAAAAACAACAACACCCCTCCGGCCCCAAGTCATCACTAGGTTCTGGTAGCAGGTTACTGGTCTTGTGTTGGAAAAAATGAACTAATCTTATTTTACTGTACAGGATATGAGTAATAAAAAAAATTAATTTTTGGAAATACTTGGCAGGTTCCAGTCTTACATTTTGGGACTCTGTATAAACTTTTGGAGCCAGCTGTTCACTGCTATGTTCATTCAATCACTATGAGGTGTTGATTTTAAAGGAATGGGTTGCTGTTTCTAAAGGTACACATTGCTAATATTTCACAGTGAGCCTGTGGACTTGCATGGATTGGTTACATTAGTCCCTTCACATAGAGGGTCAATTCATTTTTACATTCAAGAACAGGAATTAGAATTGCTTTAGCAGTATGTCAGATTAATCTAAACTCTTTAAGGCAACTTGCATCAGGGTAAGCAAACTAGAGAGAAAAACAAATGAATTCTAAAGTAATTCACTTAGGACAGAATCTTTTTTTAAAAGAAATTCCATGCCAAAGCATGGCAAACATTGCGTGTTCTTCTTTCCTTGAATTTATACTGGAAATGTTCCAACTACAGCTTTAATGAGTGGCAGATTCCCTTAGCTCTACTAAGGTTTATTTCACCCTAAAGAATAATAATTGGATTGATAGTTTTTTAATCTGTTCTGCTAAATAGGCATATGTTGCAGGTCTATTTTTAAGGACAGAAGTTGTGAAACAGATGCTTTATAGACAATAAATGGAAATACCTTTTAAAATAATTTAGTGTTACAACAAATTCATAGAAAAACATTACCAAAACTAAAGATAAAAAGATGAGAGATCTGTTTGACATGATAATGATCATTCTTACATTCATTTGCATTTTACTCTGACTACAGTAAAATGTTTTCAAAACTTCGTATTTCAAAACAGTTATAATAAAATTTCATCTAAAGGCAGTTGAAGCTAAAAAAAAGCCTCTCAGAAACATTTGCTGCACATATGGTACAGTAGAATGTACTGATTTTTTGTATGTGTCCTGCTTTTGAGTGTGTAATATTTTCTTTAAGTCCTCCCCATTCACTGAAAATCAGTATCTTTCTCCCAAAGGAAGTATTAAAAATACAGTAAGTTTTAAAATTTGCATATTGTTAATTTTTTTATTTTAATATAGTGTTACTAGCCATCAGGGAACTTTTTATGTGAAAGCTGTAAGTTTAAACGTCACTGTAGTTCAGTACAGTAGCTGTATTTCACATCAAACCAGAGGCTTGTTTGAAAAGAAAGTTATTCAAAGATTCTGCATTATGAATAGTTGTTATTGCTACTGATGTTAAAACCGACGTGCGTTTATTTTCATGAAAATGCTTCCTTGGAATTTGGAGATTCTCTGTCAATGCTTACGTCCATGCTTAGTTCATGACACTTTACATTCCCACTATGTGGTCTGCTCACAAATTACATGTAGTGTTCAACATTCAGAAGAGCAATTTGGTCCAATAAAGCACAACTACATAAAATATTTGAATTAGAATAATAGATTAGAATCAAATAATTGTAGAGTTGGAAGGGACCATGAGGGTCATCTAGTCCAACCCCCTGCCTTGCAGGAATCTTTTGCCCAACGTGGAGCTTGAACCGACAACCCTGAGATTAGGAGTCTAATGCTGCGTTGACTAAGTTATCCTAGTTAAGTTGTTATACTTCAGATATGGGTACGGCCCAAGGGACTCAGTTATCCAGCCTGCAGTGACCCAACCGCCCGCTCCTACTGGCGCGGCGTGACTGCCCACTTCCAGGTCAGCGGAGCACCAGAAATAGCTTGTGCGCATGCGCAAGCCTCATTTCAGGCACTCTTCCGGGTCTGAGGAGGCCTGTGCGCACGTGCTCAAGCTATTTCTGGTGCTCCGCCAACCCAGAAGTGCGCCGGAAATAGCATGTGTGTGCGCGCACACCCCGCCCTCGGGCCCACCGCACGATTGGCGCTGGAGGAACCGGCCCAAGGCCTGGTATGTTTGCCAACCCCTGGTATAGATTCTGAATAACAACAACAAAAACCTGCCCTTCACCAGCAGCTGTCAGGGCAAGTTACAACAATATAAAAATTTAAACAGTCAAAACAGAACAGAATCACAGGAATAAGGTGGAACCTGAAAACGTGTCAGGTTTCAAAGTGCCCATTAAAAGTGCTGCGTCTTTAGCATTTGCCAAAAGTTCTATAGCGACGAAGCCACAGGCACCTCTGAGATAATAATAATTTATAATCATTTATTACACCCCGCCCATCTGGCTGGGTTTCCCCAGCCACTTTGGGTGGCTTCCAACAAAATATTAAAGTACAATAGTCTGTTAAACATTAAAAGCTTCCCTAAACAGGACTGCCTTCAGATGTCTTCTAAAAGTCTGGTAGTAGTTATTCTCTTTGACATCTGGTGGGAGGGCGTTCCACAGGGTGGGTGCCACTACTGAGAAGGCCCTCTGCCTGGTTCCCTGTAACTTGGCTTCTTGCAGGGAGGAAACTGCCAGAAGGCCCTCGGTGCTGGACCTCAGTGCCCAGGCAGAATGATGGGGGCGGAGACGCTCCTTCAGGTATACTGGACCAAGGCTGGTTAGGGTTTTAAAGGTCAGCACCAACACTTTGAATTGTGCTCGGAAACATACTGGGAGCCAATGTAGATCTTTCAAGACCGGTGTTATGTGGTCTCGATTTATACCAAGATCTGCTTGTTCCAGAAGTAATAATTAATGATAAATAAATAGCATTTGTATGACTTTCAAGTGTTCAAAGCACTTCACATACTTTATCTCATTGTATAGGAATCCTTGCAAAATCTTGTAAGGCAAGACAGTATTATTGTTGACAAGCTAAGAGAGACTGGCCACCTAGGGAGTTCATGGCAGGACTTCCTGATTCGTAGTTCAGCCTCTTAGCAATCAGCTCTCTGTTTCATGACTTCGGCATGGGCCTTCTAAAATCCTCACTAACTTATCTTAAAACAAGCTTTTTGCAGACATGCCCCGAAGCAACAAACAACATGGTGGCTAAGTTTTAGTGCATGCAAATTGGCATCTTGGGAATTTTTACTGGGAACTTCTGATGAACTAGAGGTAGAATACACATTTTGATAAATACAAACATGCTGTCTCCCTGCTCTCTCCATAATGTATCATAACACTTAACCCATGACAATATTTCTCATTGGGCCAGTTCGGATGTAACAACCCCATGGTTTAGCAAACCGGGAATAAACACCAAGTTGGTCCCACATGCTCTTGCCTCAGTTCTCTCATCCTCCCATTGCAAGCTGGCTTCAGCTCATTGTATGGTAATCTTTAGCAAAATAATTATACTATTGCCTTATGTTTGTTGTAAATCACTAATTTTTGAAGTTCAGATAAAATGAACATGAACTAGCCACGTTTTCAGTGAGCTTTTCCACTGTTGCCTCTCCTAGGGATTTACCATTTGGCATTTCTGCCAATAAGCCTGTATACAGATTTAATCATATTTTTGTTTCTGTTGTATTTTCTAGGTCCAAGCGTTCTCATGTTGCAGTGGAAGAATGTATATTTGAGCTTCCAAGTCTGACAATTCAAGCAACAAGAGCCCAGACCTTCCTAATGCAAGCTATTTGGCAGAGTTGGGCTTATACTGGAAATGTTAGTTCACCAGTTGTGAATGAAGCTTTAGTGAATGAAGTCTTCCAACCATCAGGTAAATACTATTTTTTTTCTTACCAATATACTTAACTGATATCTCTGCCCCAGTACAGTATTGTTTTTAGTTTTCACATACTGAACTTTATCTTTAGAATCTAGCATTTAAATACATTTTAGTTGGAAAAACAGTTTGAATGTAGTATCAATGAAACTTTCTGCTTATAGATTAAGAAGTCACCAGGCTTCACACTTTGCAAAAGCTTCTGCATGCATTTAAAATTGATTTTATTCATTTTGGATGTGTCATAACATAGTAACCTAAGGAAATTTACATGTAAACCTTTGGAATAAAATGTATAGATCTTGGTTCAGTGCGTTTCAACCAGGAGTGACTTGAACCAGGACACCAAGAGTACATATTTTACTGTATTATATGGGTTGCAGAATTGTAAATGTTTAGAGGTTGCAATGTTTGGAGGGAGGGTAGGAAGTTTTGTCTTTAAAGTGTGAAGAGAGGCTTCTGTAATGGCTTTATATGCTGTAGTGAATGTTTATGTTTGTCTTCTAAATGTGTTTCTATCTTGCTCTGTTGTTATGCCTGGGAAAAATGCAAAACAATTTTTAGTGTAAAGAAAAATATGGAAGATACTCTGTTTCTTTCACTGCATGCGCCATTGCACCCACTCCACCTTTGACTTTTCTGTGTTGCGCATGGGGCTGGTAATAAATTGAACGAATGAGTAAATAAATACAGGCATCCCCCCCACTTACTTGTGACCGTGTATACGCATGGCACCAGGAATAGAATCATACCAGGAAATGGCGGGAGCTGGAGAGCCCTCGTGGTTTACAAGGAGAACCCCTGCAGAGCCCAAAGGGGACCTTAGTGAGGGCACAGGAAGCCCCAAATAGACTCAGAACACCAGAAGTTTATTTAGGCTGCTCAGCCTCCCTGCCTAACAGCTGACATGCAGGTTAGCGCAGCAGCAGCAGCAGCAACAGCTTTCCTGCACAGCCTCCAGCTGACTCGAAGCTCTAGATATTTTGGTCTGAATTGGAGAGAGAGCTGGAGAGCAGGGAAAATAGGCATTTACAGGCTTTTTAGAGGGTGCTCCCCACTTTATGTGATTTCACTTACGCACACGGGAGTGCAGAACGTAACCTCTGCATAAGTGGGTAGACGCCCGTACACTTTAAAAGCCTGAGAAGAAAACAGCATTCATCAGGAGAGATTACCCTCTGCCCCGTGGCTTACCTGGCTTGGTTTTGTGCACTTGTGTACAGAGCAGGAATACACCCATTGTGCTGAATCAAAGAGGCTAGTTAGAACCATTTTGGGGGGCTGTGCATAATTACTATTCTTTATTAATTTATATACTGTATAATGCCAAAATAGGTTTCAAAGCAGTTTACTTCAGAGGTTTATTTTTTCTTCTCTGCTTTCCACCTGCCTGGGAGTCAAGGCTAAGCAATAGAGCAGCATCACGGCACCCCCTGCAGTTGTTCCTTCACTGTGTGAGCCCTTTCCTCTCCTCCTTTGGGGGAGGGAGATGAAGAGACCACCCAAGATCCATGGCTGTGGTGTGACCCACCCAGCTGCCGCACTCCCACAAGCATGCTCCAAGCTTCCACGTGATTGAGGAAGGCGAGTTGGCATGCCAATTTTGGTCCAGCAGCTTCCAGAAGCCTTAAAGTGGCACCCAGCAGCAGCAACTAGAGCTCACAGATGCCAAGAGAAGCAGTAAAGGTGCTGCAATTAATACCCCCAAAATAATACTCCTGGGAATCTCTCCTATTTTCTCACCCCTTTTAACCTCAAGAATTTTACTAACAGCATTGTGGTTGCTCCAGTCTGTTTTTCCCTCTCAGTGTCTCATAGTAGGCATATGGGAGAAGCATTGCTCCTGTTAGCATTTTCTCTTTTGAAGCAGTTGCTCCCCCTTCCCCTCATCTGTGGGGAAAGTGCCTAACTGCAGTACTGAGGCCTAGTAAATTTGATGGGAAATGTGTAAGCAGTACTGTACTGTTAGTGAATTGAGGGTTAGTATGTTTCTTAGCAATGACAAACCTAGACAGCATCTTAAAAAGCAGAGACATCATCTTGCAGACAAAGATCCGTATAGTTAAACCTATGGTTTTCCCAGTAGTAATGTATGGAAGTGAGAGCTGGACTATAAAGAAGACTGATCACCAAAGAATTGATGCTTTTGAATTATGGTGCTAGAGGAGACTCTTGAGAGTCCCATGGACTGCAAAAAAAAAAAAAAAATCAAACTTACTCATCCTTAAAGAAATCAGCCCTGAGTGCTCACTGGAAGGACAGATCCTGAAGTTGAGGCTCCAGTACTTTGGCCACCTCATGAGAAGACAAGAATCCCTGGAAAAGACCCTGATGTTGGGAAAGATGGAGGGCACAAGGAGAAGGGGATGACAGAGGATGAGATGGTGTTCTCGAAGTGACCACTTCAGCCTCAAGTGACACTGGTGGAGCCATAAGTATTCCCAACCTAGTTAACTCCTCCTTCAGAGGGAGTGTAACCCTATCAAGAACAGGCTACTTCCCACCCATCTGGTCTAGGGAACCACTCTAAACAGTGTCTCAGTCTTGTCTGGATTAAGTTTCAGTTTATTGGCTCTCATTCAGTTTTCTTCCAACCAATTTATTCTAAAGAAAAATTAAAAATTTTATACTCTTTAATGCTCTTTCTAAGAACCATTTAAAAGCAATGAATGATTTTTGCCCGGGGAATGATGATTGGCTGTTGAAGGACATATATTTCAGAAATAAATAAATACAATGGGATATAAATATATTGCCAGAGTTACAAGAACTACTCATAAACATTTATGTTTCATAATCAACTGTTTTTGTTAAAATACGTTTGGGTAGAAAACGGATCCCCCCCCCAGTAAAAATCAATTTATCTTGGGAAAGTTATTAAAGTATATTGAATTCTACTGAGTGTGAAGTGGTCAAGCTTTTGTTTCAGCCCTGAATTTCTTAGGTGACAGTAGGCAAGACACTATATTTTGGTTTGCCTGCAATAATTACATTAGTAGCATAATTTTATTTGTATAACTGGGAAGAAAGCTTAGCAAAAAAATACTTGCTGCATACATTGCACAACAGAATGAGTTTACCAGCAAAAGATTGCCTTTGGCAATTCTAGGCCTTTCAGTATGCATGCATTATGCATTATGTTTTCAAATTTCTGTTTATCATAAACCTACTTTACTTCAACTAGAAAGGTACTAGTTGAAGGTACTAGTTTGAAGATGTCCAAAGTGAATATTGTTCACTAGGTTTAATATTATTTGTTTTAATTGAATAACTACATTAATAAAAGCTATCTCCTGCTTTAGAGTTCTCATTAAATGGTTATATTTAGTGCACCTAAAACGTCTGGCAATAGGCCTGCTAGTATGCTAGGAAAGCATAGATGCAGTTGCACATGCTTTGGTTTTCTCAGGAAACTGGAATTGCTGCTGCACTCTCCTTGTGCTGTTCAGGTAGTTCATAATTTTGTTGACAGTCCAGTTCCATTAATCTGGTACCTTTAGGAAAATTGCTAGCAGACCTTAAATTTTTCTGCTTAAGGTGATCAAATAGGCATTTGCATCCTTCATGTAAATGATGTATTAAAGTTAAAATAAAATCTACTTTCCAGAAAGTAACTGCAAAACTATTTTATGCAAGACTTCATGTGGGATACCTTAATGGTTGAATAATAAATTTTACCTCATAAAAATGAAATTCAATAATACAGTAGCTTTCTCAGCGCAGTAGCATCTGGTTAAATCTCAGGAGAGCCAATATTTTCCAACTCATTAGGATCATGTCATTCTGTATGTCGTCAACATTGACTTAGCCAAGCTACCTTTACTTACATAACCACCAAACTATTAAATAGGTCTCTTGTGGAGTGAAGTCAAATATTCCTCTTATTTTCCTTTTGCCTTAGAAGAAGAGAAGAAAATGTACATGTTGTAACATTTAAACATCTGGTCGAAACCACATCAGGGTAATGCTGAGGAAAGTAACAGGATTCAGAATTCTTCCCAGGTGTGCATATAAAAAGGGTTTTGGAGTTGCTGCATAGTTCTTTAACCACTTAGGAAAAAGATTGAAATATAGTGATTTGCTGTTCTAATGCCCCTGTTTGAAATCTGCTTTCCCCCTCTTTCTCCTCTTTTTAAAAAACATTTCTGAGTTCAGTTGTAATGCAGGTTGTTGAGCTTTAATCATTTCCTTCCAATGTACTGGTTGGAATGTGTGTTCCACATAATACAGCCAAGACTGGTGCTTATTTTGGGCGCTGCAAGTTTTGATTTTAAGCAGTGTGCAATCTGTGTTCAGGGTTGTGTTTTCATGAGTAATTGCTTGGTTGTGTTCAGAGCACATATGGAAGAGTCTTGCAATGTGTAAATGTTTCGTTGTCTCCTGTAGATCATTGTACTTCCAAGAGTTTTGATCCCTGAATAGACTCCTGTGCTCAGAGCTATTGTGCTGTCTTAAATCTGTATTTCACTGATGGGTTTAGCATGCCACTCCAGAGAAACTCGTGTTTTGCCTGTGGCTTGCTAGAAGTTGGTATGGGTTGATATCTGTCACCATAAGGACTCTTGGAATTTCCTAGCCTCTTAGAAGCAGATTTTTTGCTGCTGGCTGAGCAGCAAAGAGGTAATCAGAATAGTTTGCAGCAGGGCTGCCAACTTGAATAAAATATTGTGGGGGCCCAGGTAAGCCCTGCCCCCCATAATCGATCACATGACGCAGTGCACACTCCATTTGAATGGGAATGCCCATCAACTTTGTGGGGGCCCACCCCCTCAAATATTTTATTGTGGGTGCCAAAGCGCTCACAGCCCCTAGGAGTTGGCTGCTATGGTTTGTAGGGATACCTCAGAGTGATTTAAATGGATCTCCTACTCAGATTGTCATGAATTTGGATGATCACTTTAGCTATTTTTCAGAATTGGGTTGCAGATAGAGGAGGAAGTGGGAGAGATAGGCAACACTGCACAAGCAAGGTTCAGAAAGAAATATAGGGAATTACATAGAATATGTGTGGCAAGCCTGCTCAGTTTTGCTATTGGATGAGACCATGTCTCACGGAACCTAGTTCTTAAGCATTTAAAGAGCTTATGCTTAAAAAGTTTTCTTCAGTTTCTGTAGAAGAAAGGCAGGATATAAATTAAAAAAAATAAAAATAAATTTCATTATTGAGAACCCAGCTTCTTCATTGATCACTTTGGTAGCTGCCCACTTTCAACGCAAGCTGCCTGCCTTTTTGTCTACTCAAAGCCATTGTAAATGTTGCTTATTTCATTTAGTTCCTGCAAGTCTAGGTGTTTTGTTAGCTATCCAGGATATTAAAGCCCCAGAAAAGTGAAGTGTAAATATTGTAATTAGCAGTCTGAAGATAGCACAGCTGATTTAAGATGACTGCAACAAGAAAATGACAGCCAAGCATAACTTCCTTGCAAATCTGTGCAAGAAATACACACTGTGTAGTCTTGAGCCAAGATAGATGCTGACAGCTGAGATAGCTTCAAAGAGTTGCTGTTCCAAATGCTCCCAGTAGCTTCAAAGGCAAACTGACTCAGCTGTTCCCTCCCCCCCTCCAAAAAAGTATTCTCACACTCTTAATCCTGTGCTTTCATTACCTGTCACCTTTTCCCATGCAAAGTTGAGTAGTTAGTTTGTGCTATCACTTAAATTGGTAGAAGTAAGCACTGAGATTGTTGAATTGTGTGGTACATTTAGGTTAAAGAGAGAAACAGGGTGCTTTGTTAAGCAAATAGATCTGCAGCTCTGCTCTTTCTACTAGGTATGGGGAGCAGTACCCCACTGGTTATGTAGCATTGTGTGTTTTCCTGTGCTCCTTGAACAGTTACCAATTCATTTTGCTGTTTCCTGGCATCCCCTACCCCAGTGGATTTTTGATTGCCTCAATGTTAAGAACTGGATGAGAGCAGCAGTGGGTCTCGTGCCCAGGAGGCATAGAAGGCAATAGAGAGACGCCATCCTAGACTTCATTGAAACTGCTCTACTTGGTGCTTTTCATGTGCAGTGAGCAGGATTCCCTCTCAATGTTATAATCCTAAATTTAATTATGTATGTGTAGCTCCTAATTTTTGGCCGCCTCATGAGAAGAGAAGACTCTCTGGAAAAACTCTGATGTTGGGTAAGATTGAGGGCATGAGGAGAAGGGGACGACAGAGGACGAGATGGTTGGACAGTGTTATAGAAGCAGTGTTATAGAAACTCCTAATTTAAATTCATTAGCCTCATACCTGTAAGCAGGAATACTGTTGTTGTTGTTGTTGTTGTTGTTGATGATGATGATGATGAAATATTCAAAGCATCAGTGATCAAATTACAGTCATCAATAAATACAAGTAATCTTGCCTGAATTTCAGCAGTGCATGATTCCACAGTTAACAGTATTGTTATTATAGGCTACCAACTTGATTATGAGTCCTGGAATACCTGCTCCCTGCCTTGCAGGCCTTTTCCCACCTGGCCTGGGAGGGTGGGGTTCTGGCTGACTCCAGCTACAAAAGCAGAAGCTGCTGAACAGAATCTTGGGCTGGGGTATTGTTCAGTTTTTGTTGGAGGTGAGGAGTTGTTGCCCATGTCAATGTTTTGTAGCTTTACAAATCTTAAGATTTATGTGTAAATTGTTCAGTGTAGCTGTGTACATTTTATGTTTTGTTTATTGTTTATGACTATTTTCATTACGCTTGTAGTCAGTGCTTTTTTTCTTTAAAAAATGTTTAGAGGTGCTCTCATTTGGACTCAAGAAAATCACCAGCCAGCGTGTAGGAATCAAAATCAAAATCCAGAATCAAAATCCAGGATCTGTTGCTCATCAGAATTTCCAGGCTCTTACTACCAAAACACTTTAAGTTTATTCTTGAACCCAAGTTTCATCGGTATTGCTAAGGGCTGTTTAATGCTGTTACTTTGTACATTTCGGCACCTGTTTCACAGAAAAGAGTCTTCTTTCTAGGATTTATGTGCACAATAGAGTTGTCTTCTAGATTGTTTTCATCTGTGTTAGGAACTGTTTGATATTTAAGTTGCACAACTGTTTCCCAACAAGTCATGTGACATCAGCACTGAGGTGCAATAAGAGCTCTCTTAGGATTACATTAAACAGAATGGAAGACTTTGAGTATGTAAGGTTGTGTGGCCTTGAGTACAGTTTATATTTGATATATGAGCTGTCACATAGCTGTTGCATGACTGAGATGTGCCTGTAAGCAATGTACTATGCAGATGGGTTTTCTGTGAAACAAAGCCAGAGACTAAATCTGAATGTGTTCATTTGGAGGGTAGAGAATACTTCATAGAACATATGGAAGCATTTCTATGTTTTTATTAAATAGGCCTTTTAGTATTTAAGTGGTTTTGATAATAATGTTGATGCCAGTTACCTGAAATTTCAATGTCTGAATCTAGATGTGGGAGATATACCGTAGTTAGAATAATATGGTGAGGAATTAATTTCTTTAAGTTATCAGTTTTTAAAAAAGTATTGTTATTAAGTATTGCAGTTAGTAAATGCCTCAAACAAGTTATTTTTTGTCTTCACTAAGCATATTTATCCAAGGACTTCCTAGGTAAATTTCTTGCTACTCATTAAATAATAATCTATTTTTGCTTTGGATGTAATCCTTTGGGGTCCTATGTAATTTATGGACCAAATTCCACCCATGCATTGTGTTTCAGTGTGGTTCCCAAGACTGACTGGACAAGGCTTCCTTTCATGTTTCTCAACTGTTTTAATCTGTAATCTGATCTCTGATAAATTTCCACTCTTCTTTGACTTGCATAAGCCCTTCAAGCTTCCACATGTCCTCACCCCCTTTCCTCTTTATTTTCTAATTGTATCTGTGGCTTGCTCATGTTCTTTATACTTTCAATTTCCCCACACTGTTATATTGGACTAGTCCTCAGTTTCCTAGAATGTGCTCTATCATACATGATGTCCTCTTCTTTACACTTGGCACCAGTCCTCATCCCTTTCCTGCTTCATCCAATATTTATTGGTTAGTTTTCCTTTCTCAACTCACTTTACACATTTTTCTCTAGCACCTCCATCCTTCTTCCCTTTTTGGGTTTTCCCCTAAAGCTTAAGTTATTTCTTTTTTCAACATACAGTAGATTGATTTTTAATGTCTTTTACCATATATACTCTGTTTTTGATTTCTGCTCTATATCTTCTAACCTCTGTTAAAGTGAGCCCCAGGTGTATCCATTGCAGCATGCAATTTCTTATCTTTTATTTCCAATTTATTTCTGTTTAATAGATCATGCAGCTTTTCTTCTGTGTCTACCATTACCTTTTGTTTGAATGTAAAATATTCAAACCATTACGAGATCTTGATTAGTTGTGGCTCCCATTTTTATAGCAGTGCTTTTTACTGAAGAGAGTTCTCTAGGGCTACTCACCTAACATCCTATGGATGTCAGTGAAGGTGTGCAGTATGCAGGAAAGGGTTAACTCCTCTTCTGGCTGCCCAGAGTGGCTGGGGAGACCCGGCCAGATGGGCGGGGTATAAATAAATTGTTGTTGTTGTTGTTGTTGTTGTTGTTGTTGTTGTTGTTATTATTATTATTATTTATTATTATTCTGGAAGGCAGGGTCAAAACTGGCCAGAGGAGCAACCAGCCTGGACTCTGCCTTTGTTGGAAGAACAGAGTTAATTGGTGGCTTCTACATGCCATTTCTGAGGGTGCAGGGCAGCTGCTTTTTCTTGAAAGATGTAGAGAAAGGGTTGTTTTTGTTTGTGGTTTGTCCTGTCGCCTCCTTCACTTCTGGTATTCCAGTTGCTGATGTTGGTAGAAAAGGCAAAGAAGGGTGTTTGAGTGGGAATAGCAGGCATTTACATGTGGAAAATGGGGCCCACAAAGCCACAGAGGTAGACAGCAGTATGTGTCTAAAAAGTGGCATGCTGCAAACCACCACCACAAAGCAGGTCTCCAAGGAGGAGGACAGTAGAGCGGCTTGGCACTCTCATTGCTCACATGCCAGCAATTCTTTTCCCAAGGCAAGCAAGGCAGCAGGAAAACAGCTTAACACACTTCTTGCTGCTCCACCAATGCTTGTTTCCGTGTCACTCCTTAGAGCGGGTTGATCTCCTCCTGCTTCTGTAGCCCACCCTCATGCTCACTGGGATTCAGGTGGGTGTTTATGAGGAGAATCAGGCAGAAAGACAGTCTCTCTCATCTCTTCCTCCACTTTAAAGGCTTCTATTACCTGCACACCCCTGCTTTGACTAAAACGTTGGGCTACTACAACTTCTTGCCAAGTCATGTCCATGAGGGAGAGAGTAGGCTATGTGTGGGAGGCATGTGTCAAACTCTGGCTTTTGTCATGGGCACCATTTTGCTTCCCACTTCAGGGAATGCAGGAGGCATGAACAAGGACTGAGAGTCCTCAAAAAGGATGTAATCTCCAGCTTGAGGCAGAGCCTTTGGGAAAGAAAACCAAATTTTCTTCAGATACGTTAGGCTGGATTAATAGGGAGGTAGTTTTCATGTAATACCTCAGGCCCCAGTAAGTGATGTAGAAATAAAAGGTGTAGAGGTCATGGCTCCATTTCATCCTTCGTACTCTTCCAGTTTCTCATCTAGGAGTGTTGCAGTAATGGGAAGGGGTAAAGGTAGGTGGCACAAAAGTAATAGAAACAGTTGTTTCATGGGGACTGAGAATAGTTCTTCTCCTTCCCAGTCCAGATGTTGTCTTCATGCCAAGGACTTAAACTCTAATTCATGAGGAGAGGATATTTTTCCTTTCCCTGAACAGCCACTATCAGCTCCAGTTCCACCCTCTATCTCAGGAGGGGGTGAGGAAGAGACTTCTCCATAAAAGTTTGCTTCAGGGAGAGAAGAGTGCAAACTGTCAAATGAACCATTATCTCCCCCTGCCATTACAAAAGCATCTTTCCCACATTGAAACTTATCTATTTCTACTCAATAAAGCTATAAAGACCTTGCTGATAGAGCCATGTAAGTAGGCTACCAGTATTCCTGAAAGCGGAGGAGATAAGGCTTGGGGAATCAATCAAGGTTTTCCCTAGAACAAATCTTTTAGACCCAGTAGTTTATTAATGTCCTCAACTCTTTAATAGCACTTTGTTGCAGGAATAGGGAGAACCAGACAAACCCAATATGCCTGCCACTTTCACAGAAACTCTGTGTATCTTACTCAAAGCAGTTATGGGCATTCTGAATGTGCTAGCTGTTCTAATTCCTAAATCTGTGATTTCATAAAATGGTGTCGAATTTGTATTTGCCAGGCAATAGAATGAATAATGCTGTTTATAGATATCTTCATGACTGGCCATTAGACCAATTTCATCATGACAAGGACTTCTTTCCTCTGTGAATTGCTGTTCTACTGAAAGTGCCAGCTGAAGCATCTCTCAAACTCTGTCTGCAGCACCTCAACTAGCTCCATCCATGGGGCAGCTGCCACAGTCAACTCACACACAGGTGCTTCTATAAAGTACTGTATGACACCTATTTTGACTCACCAGTCCACCAGTTAATGTTTGTCAAACACTGTATTCATCCACTTTTGGCAGAAGGGTCCTTAAACAGGTAACAGAAAGTTTTCCCTTTCTTCTGGGCATCCCTTTCTTTTCTCACCCTCCTGTTCCACTGACCAAGAATGGCAACTTGGATTTACTGTGAAGTGTTTTTCTGGTCAGTGGAGAGTGGATAGTTAGGAGCAGCAACAGCAACCCTCCTGTTTAGCTCTGTTTACCTATTTGGTTCCTTGTTTTGTAATTTAAATTGGTCTGAGTTACAAGGTTCTTTGAATTGCAACTATGTTCTTTGTTGAGGCTTAATCCGGCGACTGGTGGAAGGTTGCTTGACGGGAGCCAGCCCGTCCTGTGCGAAATGACCAGTCTCACAACAGTGTGGGTTGAAGGAGTCTGATGATTTTTGGGGCTGCAAGAGCCTGTATTTATAGGGCAGTTACAAAAAGGCATACAGAAATATTTCATCATATTTGGACTACATTTCATCAGCCATAGGATATGGAAGTACCATATATGGGTAGCGTGGGCTTATTTCTTGCTTACGTAGGTAACATGCCATGTCTGCGTGGATCAATGGGCCTGTCTGTATATGATGTTCACTGCGCCCTAGTTAGGTGTGGTGCACGTTGGTGCATGGTCTTTCTGATAAGGGCAGTTTGTGGTTTTTGTCATATACGCCCAAACGGCCAGTTTCCCTACAGTTGCTACCTCTTCAGGCTGGTCACCACACTTGAGATGGTAGACAATTTTGTCTGCCTGGGTTCCTAAATAACCAACAACCTCTCCATTGACACTGAGCTGGATAAGCATATTGGCAAGGCAGCTACGGCAATGACTCATATCTCCAAAATGGTATGGGAAAATGTGATGCTAATGTCCAATACCAAGATGGAAATCTACCAGACTTGCATGCTAAACATGTTGCTTTATGGAAGTGAGTTACGGGCAGCTTACAACTGCTAGGAGCAGCACCTCAATGCCTTCCACATGTACTGCGTCAGGAGGATTTTGGCCATCATATGGCAGGAGAGTCTCAAACAAAGAAGTGCTCTCCCAAGCCCACATTCCCAGCATGTTTGCACTCCTGTCTCAGTGGCATCTACACTGGCTTGCTTATGTCCACAGAATGGAAGATGGCAGGATCCCAAATGACTTGCTCTATTTGAAGTTGGCTTCAGGAACGAGGCGAGTTGGCAGACCAACTCTGCATTACAAAGATAATCTGCAAACGTGACATGAGGGCTGGCATCATGAAGCCTGCTGTGTAAAAATCCCTTGCAGACTACTGCAGTGCCTGGAGACAGGCAGCCTGGACATGTACCGGTATCCATAGCAGTGACAGAGGAGGAATGACTGCTGGAAGAAGTGCAGAGAAATACCATGGTGCATTTGTAGCAGCACAACCAGACGCCTTCATCTGCCCCTGTTGCAACAAAACATGTCTCTCCTGTAGGTGCTGTAACCTTCCAACAGTTTGACTTCACCCTGAAAGGTGCACTGTTCTGTTGTCTCCCAAGACAGACAGATGTCAACCAAGTACAAATTCAAGTTCTCCCAGACCATTCACAGACGGCCTGGCATTTTGCATCTGGGAAGTGCATTTGTTGCTCTTTGTAAAAAGAAAAAGAAAAGAAAAGAATTCTATCTTCTGAAATGAGCTGGGAATGATGTTATGTTTCTCTTAATCCCATATTTTTCTTTCAGTGTAAGAATTTATTATCATATTTCCTTGTGTATGAAATGAACATAGGAACTCTTTGTAATAATTGGTGTGTGGTATAGATTTGTAAATAAAGTGTATTTATGTAAGTAAAGGTAATTTCCCCAGCTCTTAATCAGCTCTAACTCCTCCAGTGCTTAAATCTCTCATACTGCTGTTGTTGGGGCTCTGGGGGCTTTCTTTACAATACATACTGTGGTCAGTTTTGGGGGTGTTGAGCCAAACAGATTTTTTCTCTTTGTTTGATTTCCACTTTTAATTTCCCCTGATATTTTTTATTTCCTATGGCAGGGTTAACCCTTATTTCAAATGCTTGCATATTTAGATTGCCCACATACTGTGTAGTCACTGGGGTGGAACAGCAACAACTGTTTTCTATTGTTCCCATCTCCTCCTCCCCCCCCCCCTTTTCTCTCTACAGTCAATGTTAGAAACAGAGATATGAAAGCTAGGAGCTAAATGACACCTTAAACCTAGGTTATGGGCACAACAATGGTGTGTCTAGGTGCACTTTTTTAATAGCAAGAATACAAAGCTGAAAATGAATGAACTGCAGCTAGAATCTTATGTTCATTTTTCACATGGTCTAGTCCTGCCCCTGCCCACCCCCCTAATATTCTCATGAGGGTCCCTTCTCCAGTCTTCAGAGAGTGGCTGGAAGTGAGGAGGCAGAAAAAAGTCCTCATTTTCTTCCAGAAGTGGCAGTTTTAATTTGAAATCTTAGGCTCAGTTCTGCACCCAGAGCTCAGAAACTGCTTGCATTAATGAAATTCCCTGTTGCAAAATGCGCCTAGAACAATAGGAGTTTCAAATGCTGTCTACAGTTGTTGTTGTTGTTTAGTCGTGTCCGACTCTTCGTGACCCCATGGACCAGAGCACGCCAGGCACTCCTGTCTTCCACTGCCTCCCGCAGTTTGGTCAGACTCATGTTGGTAGCTTCGAGAACACTGTCCAACCATCTTGTCCTCTGTTGTCCCCTTCTCCTTGTGCCCTCCATATTTCCTAACATCAGGGTCTTTTCCCCTTCTATTTGCCAGGAGGTGATGGGACCAGTGGCCATGATCTTAGGTTTTTTTTATGTTGAGCTTCAGACCATATTTTGCGCTCTCCTCTTACACCCTCATTAAAAGATTCTTTAATTCCTCCTCACTTTCTGCCATCAAGGTTGTGTCATCTGCATATCTGAGGTTGTTGATATTTCTTCCGGCAATCTTAATTCCGGTTTGGGATTCATCCAGTCCAGCCTTTTGCATGATGAATTCTGCATATAAATTAAATAAGCAGAGAGACAATATACAGTCTTGTCGTACTCCTTTCCCAATTTTGAACCAATCAGTTATTCCATATCCAGTTCTAACTGTAGCTTCTTGTCCCACATAGAGATTTCTCAGGAGACGGATGAGGTGATCAGACACTCCCATTTCTTTAAGAACTTGCCATAGTTTGCTGTGGTCGACACAGTCAAATGCTTTTGCACAATCAATGAACATAAGTAGATGTTTTCTGGAACTCTCTAGCTTTCTCCATAATCCAGCACATGTTTGTAATTTGGTCTCTGTTTCCTCTGCCCCTTCCAAATCCAGCTTGCACTTCTGGGAGTTCTCGGTCCACATACTGCTTAAGCCTGCCTTGTAGAATTTTAAGCATAACCTTGCTAGCGTGTGAAATGAGTGCAATTTTGTGGTAGTTGGAGCATTCTTTGGCACTGCCGTTCTTTGGGATTGGGATGTAGACTGATCTTCTCCAATCCTCTGGCCACTGCTGAGTTTTCCAAACTTGCTGGCATATTGAGTGTAGCACCTTAACAGCATCCTCTTTTAAAATTTTAAATAGTTCAGCTGGAATATCATCACTTCCACTGGCCTTGTTGTTAGCAGTGCTTTCTAAGGTCAATTTGACTTCACTCTACAGTATATCTTTTAATTTATAGATCCTGGTATGCTCATTTTAAAATACCAAGATAATGGCACAAAACTGATAGTTCAGGTTGTAAAAATGGACACAATGCCTGTTATATTTTAAGCACATTTTCTCTAAATTCTTTTATCATATGTTCTGGTCCTATTTAACAAAACTGCTTTCAGTTTCTTTGAAAAGTTAGAAGAACTGCACACTCTTGATTTTTATGTTGCTTATTGATCAACGTATCACCTAAAGATGAAATATTTGCAATAAATGTTAGTATTTAGGCCTCCATGGTTACAATCCTGTACACACTTAGATGCTAATAAGTCTCATTCAATTAGTACATCAAAGAGGACATAGTGTCTAACAAGTTAAAATCTTCAAACAGAGCAGACTCTTCCACAGATCAGTAGTAATTTAGTACTGGGGGCTTACTCTTGTTCCTCTAAACAAAATGTTTAGGGTAATATTTCTATTTTTGATGGATCACAGGGATGCTGTGGATGTAGTGTATCTAGATGTCAGTATGTTGTTTGACAAAGCAAAATCCCTCATGATATTCTTGTGGAGAATCTGATAAAATGTGGGCTTGATGATGTTACTGTTGGTGTATTTGTAGCTGGTTGACTGACTGAATCCAGCATCATCCTGGAAAAAAGTAACAAGTGGAGTGCTTCAGGGTTCTGGCCTTTGGCTGTCGTTGTTTAATGTCTTTATAAATGTATTGGATGAAGGAATTGAGGGGATGCTCATCAGATTTGCAGAGGACCTCAGACTGGGAGGGGTAGCTAATGCCGCAGAAGACAGAATCGGGATTCAAATGACAGTAACATAATGGAGAACTAGGCCAAAACTTGCAAAATGAATTTCAAGAGGGAGAAATGTAAGGTTCTACACTTTGACAGGAATAATCTGTTACAAAAATGTAAAACGAAGGGCACCTGGCTTGCCAGTAGTACATGTGAAAAGAATCTTAGTAGACCACAAGCTTAGCATAAGTCAGCGGTGTGATGCAGCAGCAAAAAAAAGCTAATGCAATTCTAGGCTTCATCAACAGAAGTATTGTGTCCAGATCAAGGGAAGTCATAGTACTGCTGTATTCTGCCTTAGTCATACCAACCCCTGGAGTAATGTGTTCAGTTGTGGGCACCACAATTTACAAAGGATATTGACAAACTGGCAGAGGAGGGCAACCAAGATGATCAAGGGTCTGGAAATTAACTCTTGTGAGGATGCTTGAAGAAGCTGTGTATGTTTATCCTGGAAAAGAGGAGACTGAGAGGACATAAGATAGCCATCTTCTAATATCTAAAGTGCTGTCACATGGGAGATGGAGCAAGCTGGTTTTCTCCTGCTCCGGAAGGTGGGACCAGTGGATTCAAGGTACAAGGTAGGAGATTCAGGCTAAACAGTAGAAAGAAATTTCTGACATTAAGAGCTGATTGACAGTGGAACTGAATCCCTCAGGAGGTGGTGGACTCTCCTTTATTGGAGGTTTTAAAGCAGAGGTTAGATGGCCATCTGTCATGGATTCTTTAGTTGAGGTCCCTGCATTGCAGGGGGTTGGACTAGATGACCCTTGGAGTCCCAACTCTACCATTCTGTGATTCTATATTGTGTTTAAACTTTATTGAAGCCTACCTGGATTACGATAAACCTGCATACTGTACTAAATGCTCTTGATAACTGGATTCTAAATGCAAGTTTAGAAGTGTAACCTTCTGCTTAGTATTTTTGCTTTGTCTGAGGAATTTGTATCTGAACGGGTTCATACAAATAGCCCTAGTTTTAAGAAGTGGTACAGTTGCATGCTTTAAGATAGTAAAGTTATACACTGGTTGTGCATCACTCAAATTGTAGGCCTCTTTTTGCCAGACAGAATGGAGACCTTGGAAGAGAGATTACGAGTTCTGAATGTAGTGGTCTCATTGCAAGTGTTCCTGAGAGAAATGTGGGTAAAACTCTTAGTGTGATGCATTTCAATATTGAATTAATTTCTAAAAGAATGTCTGCTTCTTATTTTGAAGATAATGCCATATTAATGTATGCTTGGCATATGAAAATGATTATGGAAATAAGGGTGTGAGATCTGAGCTGCATTTTCGGTTGGAATGTAATACAGCTTCTGTTAAAGACCCATGTAATTCAACACTTCTGCTAATAGAAATATTAATGTTTCTTGTTAAGTGTAATGATCTCTTCCATCTTTATATGTCTCTCTTATTGTTGCTGGGAGAGGTATTATCATACATAGTCATAGATAAATTGCAATTTGATTTTGACACATTTCCTCCATTTATTGTAATTAGAATAAAATGGATTCAATTTTGCTTCCCTTTGAAATGTATCTTGTAGACCTTCCTTTGAATGGAGAACTGGTGGCTCTTTTCTACAAAGCAAGATATTAAAAGCATTATATATCATAAGAATTTCACTTTCCCCAGTATACTAAAGAACAAAAAAAGTACAATGATTAGGTTTAACTGGGTGACCTTAAGCCAGTAGTAACTGTCTCTCAGCCTAACTCACATCACAGGGTGGTTGTGAAGATAAAATGTACACCACCTTGAGATTTTTGGAGGAAAAGGTGATATATAAATGTAAGAAAGAAAGAAAAATTGAGATTGTTACTTCTTTTTCAACTCACTAAAAAAAATGATCGAGGGTGGCATATATGTTACCTTTGTACTAGAAAAGCATCATGAAAGTTTACATTGTTCGGCAGCTGCAGCTTTAGAAATGGAAAAATAGAAGACATCCGTCCATATATTTATCTATGTATTTATCTTAGACCTGTGTCTCAAGTGACAGGATCCCAGTGCTAAAAGAGGAAGGGAGCCTACCAAGTCTCAATCCTGAATCTGCAGCTTTTTCTCTTGTACCTACAGCTTTTTCGCCCTGCCCCCCTTACATGTGATTGACTTGCACGAGATTGCATGTGCACATGGTGCCGGGAGATAAATAAATAAATAGATTCAAAACAGGAAATGGAGAGGAAGAGGGTTCTCGTGGCTTGTGAGGAGACCCTTCCCAGAGCCCGAAGAGGACTTCACAGAGGGCAGAAGAAGCCCCAAAGAGACCGGAGGCACAGTAGGGCTTTGTGTAAGCTGCTCAGCTTCTTGCCTGGCAGCTGAAATGTATGGTAGCGCAGAAGCTGATGCTGCTTTTCCATGCATCCACCAGCCTCCAGCTAGCCCCAGAGCTTCAACTCTAGTTGAAGAGAGAGTGTGCAACCAGGATAAAACTGGTGTCTATTATCTTTTTAGAGTGTGCTCTCCACTTACGTGATTTTTGTTTATGGGAGGGGCAGCATAACGCAACCCCTACGTAAGTGTGCTCTTGTTTATGAGGCAGAGCAAGGGTCAGGATGTCTGAGACCCTTTCACATGCAAGTTCAAGGAATATCAGAGCAATACAAGGGCACCAGCTTCTGCATAAAATTTTCCAACATAGTGCCCTCCAGATGTTTTTAACTACAGATCCCAGCAGACCCAACCAGGTTGGGAAGGCTGATTTAGGTAATGGAGGCAATAAGTGTCAGCCTCTAGTGTAGGAAGGGGGCAAAGCTGTAGTGGGAGTAAGTGTCTGTAGCTAACACAATCAGATCTTCTCATTGGCCAGATCAGGAAGCATCCTATAATTTTTTACAGGAGGTTGGGGAATATTTCCTGAGCTGCTCTTGTCTGTCGGTGTGAAAGCGTCCTCATCAGAACAAATGGGATTGGGTGGTGGTACACAGGCTAAATTCCCACCTGAGTGATTTATGTTACCAGTTCAAGACCTGCTACATGCTTGAGTCCTGAAAATAGGTCAGGTTTAGGTGGCAGTAATCAGAGGTGACCCCAAAATTGGCTCTGTACTGTATGCAGGGGAAGGAGCGGGAGGATGTTCTGTCTGGCAAGCTGAAATGCTTCTGCAGATGGGATGATTGTACAAGCACAGCATTGAATTCCATCCTGTGTGACTAGTATTGGTAGATAATGTATTAACATAGACATTTCATATATATTTTAGTGACAACAGACAATTGGAGATTTTCAGCAAAGTGGTAAGTGCAAATTGAGTCACAGTGTCTGCTGGAAAAATATACTGTACTTGGATGTGAGACTGCATACCAGTTTCTGCTATATCCAGCAGAATCTGTATCCAGATTTTTAAAAAGAAAGAAAGATAAAACAACCATTTTATATCTCATTGATCTTCCCTCCACATCCATGAACCTATTCAAGACAGATCCATGAATATATAACCTAAGTCTGTAGAAACAAAAAAAACCTCAACCCATTTGTATTGTTCTTTCGCATTAAAATAATGCAAACTCAAAACAGTGGTAGTCCACTGATTTAATTATGAAGAGATGCAAGAGATAGTATTTACTGGAGGCGAAGGAGTTCTTGAAGATTAGGCAGTTGTGTAGGTTCCAAGCAAGTAACAGAGCACACATTTTGCTAACTTAAGACATGGCTTAATTTCATTAACTGTGGTCTAATATGTTGTGCATCCCACTCTTGGTAAACCACAGTGGCATTTACTGGCTATTGCTTCAAAGCACTACTGTTTTTCATCCATTTTCATTGACGAAATGTGTCATAGCAACATTAACTAAAGTCTGGAAAATAGTTCTCAAGGCTTTTGCTTTAATGAAAAATCTAACATGTACTGCACTTGCTGATATAATCAAGTCAATGGAATTTCCAAAATCTTGACTTAATGTCTTCTGAGTATGAAGCAATAATGTTTTTATGAAGTAGCTTTTAAAAAGCATTTGTTGAAGCGGAGAGCAGATGGATTAGAAGGGTCTGTTTGTAACAGCAATCAGCAATGATCATGGTATACTATTACAATCACCCTATAAAATAGCCTGTATTAAAAAAAAAAGTGGAAAAGGAAAAGAGAGGTTGTGGGAGAAGGGAAAGCATCCATATATGTGAAGCCTGTGAGGGATCTGGAGCTCCTTATATTTTGAAATTGTTTCTCCAGCTGTCTTGATGAACATTAGTTTTCAGTCTGCAAACTTCTATGACTTTAGCTTTCATTTTAACTTTGTTTATAGTAATTATGGTTATGGTGACTAGAGAGATATTTAATTATAATGTTTCCCAGACCCCTGTTTTCAAAGAAAAAATGCAAAAGCTAAGTTGTGTTTTAAAATGCTTCCTTTTTTTTTTTTTTGCCTGCACAGTCATGACAGGGTAAAATATGCCTGCCCGTTTTTGACTCTATATCTACTGCCAGCTTCTAAAATCATTGGGCCCTTTCTGAATTGTCTGGTCTGTTTAGCTCAAGTTTGCATACTGTCTTTCTTCTGTTATTTCTTCTGTTGTGTCTAATAAGATAATCAAGCAATCCTATGCTCTATTTAAGCTGTGGGGGCACCTTTCCAGTGCATCCCCCCCTCTCTCTCTCTGTGTGTGTGTGTGTGTGTGTGTGTGAGAGAGAGATGCCACAGCAGAAAACACAGTTGAGGAACATTATCAGCCACACTTGGTGTTAGCACAAACCACTGTACCACACCAGTTATGGGGTTCATGAGTGACAGTACCCCATGTCATTCTATCAAGGAAGGAACTAGTCTACTCACAGAAATAGAGACACACTCTCCAACACCTCTCTATTTCACCTCACACACAACACAGCACGCATGACTTAAGTCCCTGGCACAAGTAAGAGTGACCCATTCTGTCAGAGTTCCTTGCAAGCCCTGAATGCAGTGGCTCAAATGCACACATGCATTTGACATGTGTACACTCCTCAGAAATATCTTTTTGACAGAGATGGATTTAGGGCATCACAACCTGTTTCCCTGCACAGGGCTCAGAGCCAAGAGGGGTGCCTTCGTGCCTCCTTCCCAAAGCCTAGTAAGTGCTTGCTTCGGGAAGGAGGTGTGAAGGCTCTGACAGGGTCCTAGAGTCCTTCCCAATGGAGAAACTGTGGCCCCCAAGAGGTTGTTGCTCCCACATAATCCAGCTAGTCCCTTTGGCTCACCCCTCACCTAGCAAACCATGTGACCATTCCCTTCCCTACTATTTTGTCTGACAGGCCACTGTATTATCAGTGCAATTGTGCTGTCCTTGGAATGTGGTTGGCTTCTGAAAGGATATAGGATTTGACATGTCTGCTTCTTCCCTGTTCCATCCATGTATGTACCCCATTTTGGGATTCAGACAGGTAGAGCAAACACTCCATGTATCGCTGTGGTTGTGTTGGCATAATTTATTTCTGCTGGCACAATGTATGTGACTCTATTATTTCTGTTTAGGCAAATGGATCTTTTCTGTCATGCCAGTACTGATTTAAATGGCCTCTTTCTAATTTATTCAGACAGTAATGAATGCCTATTAGGTTGCAATTTTAGGGGTAACTTCCAGTGTTCTTTCTTAGATTGTCACATTCATTTTTTGAAATGTTTTTCGTTTCTGTCTACTAAATAATATCAGGTCTTGATATTTATTATGTCTCCCCCCTCCCGAAATTTGAATTTTCATGAACACATTTTGTACAGATGAAATGTGATCTCTGAAGAGCAATTGTATTAAAGTGTGTATTAAAAGCGCCAATGCAGACACAATCCTAAATTACTGGTGTGGGTGGAGAATCTCAAGTTACTTTATTGGGCCTTCTTTTTAATTAGGATTTATTTGTATGTTAGGAAATCACTGATGCAGTTAGAAAATGCACAGCAAAAAGGTTCACTGTCTCAAAAACTCACACAGGAAAAAACCTGAAAACGCAAATAGTAAGAAAGAGACATCTCAAGTGATTGTAGCTGTGAATGTTGAGTTTTGCATCTTTTAAAATTAATAATTAAGCAGACTGAATGTAAGAGAAAGCAAATATAAGCTCCGAAATGTTACAAATAACAGCACCAAATAAAATTAGTACTTCATTGTGTAATGCATTTAGTGTTATAGAGGAACAGTAAAACTAAGTGGGAGGTAAAGCTCTTGTAAATAACTTAACATTTGTAGTTGTGATCACCATACACCCCTCTAACTTAGCCTAGGACCACTTGCACTAGGCACATTCCTAAAAAATGTTTCCTACTCAGTAGAAATAATGATTTGATTGAAATACCAGAAAACAGGATCCAACTATAGTGACTCACTAGCAGACTTGCTTGCTTTTATTTCCAAGAAAGGCTACTAACCCCATTGCTTCAATAATCCTCCGTGTATGTTCTGGCAGGAAGGTGAGCCCCACAGCTGTTTAGCCCCTCCGTAGGGCAGTCCTGCTCTGAACAAGCTGCTACTTACACATTCTGGCTGGGCATTTGTCTTCTGACTTAGATTGGGGAAGGTTGGCTTTCATATTCTTAATAGATTTGTTCAGAGAGTGGTGGAAAACAATACAAGGTTATGTAGACTCAAGGAAACATCTTTCACCCAGATGACCTTGCCTTTTACAGAAATGTGGTGGTCTAATGATAGATAGACAGATTGATAGATAGATAGCGGTGTTTACTTCTTGGTAAGTGTGTTTTAGATTGCTGCTAAATGAGAGTTAGTTCTGCTGAGCACAGTGAAGATTACAGTATTGCTGAATACCGAATTTGGATCTTTATTATTGTAGTGCTACATTTCTTCTATTCTGGATACACTGCGTTCAGGTTCCATCTTTAGAAGGACATTTGAAGAAGTACCCCCACCCCCAATATTCCTCCCCTGTGTTATCCATTAGGAAAAGTAGCTTAATTTATATGATAGGATAAAGCAAAGATTCAGAGAACTTACTCAACAACATCCTGTTACGTTGTCTACATGTCTTCCTTAGAAAACATTTAAGTAGAATTATTTCCCTTTAAAAGAAATCAAATTCTATTTTCAAAATAAAGTATGTTAAAAGCCTAACTCCAGGGAGAGTTTTCACAGCACAACTTAATATATTATTAACTAAGCCTTTAAGTGTCCACATAAGGATCACAATATTTAAAACATGCTTGCAATTGAGCTCCATCACACAGAGAGATTCACATTGCCAGGCATGATCAGTCCTGTCTTGGGATCTCATCTCTATGCATCTTGTTATAGCGTCCTATGAAACTGTCATTGTCATGCAGATATTTTCTTGACAGGCGCCTCATGACAGTTTTAATGTGTGAAGCAACCCAGTGTCTCTCCCTATGTCATCTCCCTGGAGATGGTATAGCCTATTATGGTAATTTGTTAGAGATCAAGAACATCAGATCCTAAAGCTGCCCTGACTTCACTGTCCTTCTCTTCGTAGGCTAAGCAAGCCATATTCTACCAATTAAGGAGAAACCTGTTGACTCAGCTGCCTACCCTTAAAATGTGCCATTAATTTTTGGCCTTGGACACTGGAAATTTTGGGGTGATTTTGTAATTGCCAGATTTAAACCAAAATCAAAGCTGTCAAAAATTTGCATAAACACATGATACTAATATGACATTTTACAAGAGAAATCTTTTCTCCTTAATTTGATGTCAGGAGAACTCCCAAATATTTGTGCTCACCAAAAATATGTAGAAACCTCTTAAGTCAGTTGATCTTAAAAATCCATAGAGCAGAAAGCGCTGTATAATTATGGCAAAATAAAATATATAACCAACAGGAAGTTTCACAATGTACTAATTTGAACTGATTCAAATTATCCTGCTAAAGCCAATGCAAACAATTGTAACATCTGTCAGAAACCACCTCTAGTGTAAAACCCTTTTAACATTTTACACATAATAAACTATTTTATATATAAACTACCTATTGTTTATATTGCAGACTAAAAAATAGCCACTCTTTTTCCAGCATTCAAACAAAAACTTTAATAAGTAGACATTGCATAAAAATGACACAATCCAGCAGTTATTTCGTAAGGCCGGCATAATCATAAATTTGCCATCCATGCTTTCCCAAAAATACTAACCCATATTGTTCTCTCTGGACCTGTTGCAGAGATGATTAATCCAGCTGCTGAGGTCTCCCTTTATGCGTTTGATGGAACACTTGGCTTGCTAGGCTACAGCTGTGTGTTTATGTGTAGTGCACACCTGCAGGGGCCTGACAAATAGCTGTAGTATGCACAGTATACAAAATTACCCTGGCAGTGCTGCAAATAAGGAAGTTTCTGTTTTGAAGTCCATATGTGTGAGAGTTTGAGATGCCAGCTGGGGTATTTTTGTTGCGTTGCACAGATGTAAAACTGCCAACTGATTTTATACCAAATAAAGGCTAATCTTTTTATACATACTTGGTGTCAGAGTTATGAAGTGGTACGTAAGAATGTTCTCACGACTTAAGCGTCTTTTAAAATAAAAGCTGATGTTTAAAAAGGCTCTAACTTAGAATGTGTGTAGAAAAATAGAAACAAAAATAGACTGCATTTGTTTAGATAAATGCTATATTAAAGTTTCCTAAAGGGGTTATTATCAATGATGTATAGTTATTAGGTGCAAATCATGATAAGGATTTGATTTATTGTATGCATATCCACTATATTACAGAACCTTTTTTCCTGTAGGTCACTTCATCTCTGTGTTGAATCCATTTTATGGGCTCTGAAATGTGAAAGCCAAATGTATATTGCTGCTTAACTTGAAAGCTTTGCCTTCCTGTTTTCAGGAGTATAATTTGTAACAGACTGAAATGTATAAAACCAGACACTGTGTACATGTTTAGCATTTATTTTAGTAAATCAAACTTATTAAATATATTTTATTTTTCACAGAATAGAACTTGGCGCATTTCTTTTGAATGTGTGCTTAAAACAAATAAGTGTAAAGGTAGTAAATATTAGTCAAGCTTCTGTAGATGTTAACAGCCGAATCCTTGTTAGATATATGATTAGGGCATATAGCAATAAAGAAGATAAAATATATCAAGTGGCTTGTTAAATGGGGGGGGGGGGGAACTCGCCTCTTGTAAATGGTTCTGTGCTGAATTTTGAGAGCATGATTCAATGAAAGGCAAGTGCTCTAATGTTCTGACTTCAGTGGAAGAGTTAAAAGTTTGAGGTCATACAAATTCCAGTGGAAGGCAAGGTACATATACAACCCAAAAGGTTCTATTGAGCAACGGAAGAAGTGTGCACCATTTTTCTATGCAGAAGCAGAAACTAGGGAGTAAGGATCAGAGCAAAGTCTGAGAAAAGGGGAAGCAAGTCTGGGAAGCAAGAGAACTAAGTCTAATGTGGCTTTGATGAGTTATTCAGATAGAGAGGGTACTGTTCAGCTAACACTGGATTCTCATTTCCTGTAGGCTGGTGGTGTGCAAAGAGGGAGAAAGGCAGCTTGGATAGGAACTTACCCCTTATTACAGCCACTACTGTGATCTACAACCTGTCCCCCAACTGTTTCCCCCATCTACCGTTATGGGACACGCATAAGTGGGGATTTCCCTATTTGGCCCTGCCCCCTTTCAGTGCCATTTTTTGCGAGTGTGTGAGTGCATGTGTCAGTGGGAACTCAAGCAATGCCACTGCTCCGCAGGGTCGAGCTGATGCACTCCACATGGGCGCCCAAGAACAGTCCTCAAGTCAACCCAAGGTGCCACAGCACTGCTTGAAAACCAATGTCTTAGTTATTTTGATAGTTACTTGAACAAAAGTCACCTTTTGGCATATTTTGTTTTCTCATTATTGGCACAATATGCTAATTTGAATTTATTCAAATGATCCTGCTAAATTTAGAAAACAAATATTTGTATTTGATACACAGCATGGGGCTCACTTAAAGTCAGGAGACTGAGGGTAGATGGTGATTTTAAAAATTGTGAAATGAAATTCTGTTGGACTGTGATGCTAAACTCAATTAGGCATTATTTCCTTTATTGGGAATATTTTATTAATCCATTTAACATAGGTTATTTAAACATAATATTGGACCTCCTGTGAGAGGCAATACTACAAAGATGGCCATTTTACTTAGTGACAACTTCAACACTTCTAAGAAGGTTTTCACTTCAAACAGCTTGCCGCCACTGCAGGTTGCATTATACAGTGGAGAGTTTCTAGTTCTTGGCTCATGCACAGATGTCTTTCAATAATGCTGGCCTGTAATTTCGTCAAATTGCTTGGTTTATCAGCAGCACATGTCATCAATCCTAGAGTGCTTGCTCAAGTCAGGCCTCAGAATTCTTAGCTTACAGATGCAGCTGCAAACAGGTGAACTGGCAGAAAGTAATTTGTGCAGCTTGGTGGCTGTCAGACAAAAGACAGACAATCTGTGTTTTAAACAGATTGCAGGCCTTGCATGAGCCAGACAAAAGGGATTTCTACAACTGCAAATAATTCCAAGGTTGACATATTTTCCTTTCTGCCATTAGGTGATTTGTTAAAATTGGAAACAATGAATGTAATAAATCTACACAGAAACCAGAGATAAGATGAAAGAAAGAAGGAGATCACTAAATAAGTTTACATTGCTCTGTTGAAAAGGATACAACTGACATTCATATAGCTTATTCTCTTGCCAAGTTACGGAGTTAGTCTTTGTAATTCACAAAGCTACTTATAGGCACATGCAGATGTTACACAAAGGCAAAACATCAAATAACAGGAATTATTTGTGCATTATATTTATGAGACACCTCATAAAATAAATTCTCTCGGCATCATACAAATAAAAAACCACACACCTTACAACAAAGGTGGTTATCTTATACCCATTTACCTTGTAGCAAACCTATTGAACTCATTAGGTCTTACTTTAAAGTAGACACATATGAGATTACACTGTAAATGAGGTTTTTAAAAAAACTAATAACAGGTGATTAAAAAATTGAAGAGCTTTTGTGAGGCAAACAGTGAGCTGCTTTATTTTCCAAGCTGCAAAAAAAAGAAAAAGAAAAAAGGGGGGATTTACTTCTGAAGTTTATTCAGATATTATTTCTTCTGATAGCTAATTGTGTCAGATGAACATTTTATACCCATGGGTATGATACAGTGTGCTGTGTGATCTGTGCCCAAAGGCTTGCATTGCATACATTAGCAGAGAAGGTGAGATCATCATCTAATAAAGAATGGTTTCAATTTGTCTTAGTGAATCAAATGGATGCCGTATTTAAGGGGCGGGGGGAATGCACTCATACAGGTTGCTGTCTGCAGTCCAAATTGCTGATCAGAGAGTCTTTATACACATTGGTAATGTGCTGTGCAACATAAGCTGAAATATATTCCACAAGGGAGGAAAACGGAATAGTTTACATACACTGTTCCTAAGTGTAATGAATATAAAACTCCATTACTCACTTTAAGCAGGTGCTTTTTATATGAGGCTTAAAAAAAAAAACTTCTGGTGAAATTATTGGTTTCTACAGGCACTTAACCTCCAGTGGTCTGACCAGATAAAGAGGCTAAAAATACTATCAAAAACATTTGTTTAATGCTTTATGGGATGAAAGGTTAATATCCTTTTGATAGAAGGAACTGTCATTTTGGACAGTAAAGTCAAAAACCCCAAAACACTACTGTTGTGTAGTTCTGCGGCTCAGCAGGTGTATAGATCTCTGATAGGATGGGGTAAACTGAAACATTTCAAGCTTTTTTTGGATTAAATTCTAGTAGTGATTTCAGATACTCCTTTATATTAACATCCATGCCAATGACTGAGGAACAGGGATAATCTGTATGTGTTTTACTTGCTTTTATAAGTGTATATTATATTGTTGTATTATGCTGTGGGATCTTATGGTGAAGGGCAGGGGAAAAGTCTTAACCAAATTAGAGCTGCTGAATTAATAGAGCAGCTATGACCCTGTTAAATTGCATCTTGGACCATTTGCCCACTCCTCTTTTCCTTATCTCCCACAGAATATCATGTGTTTCTTTGTGGGTTGCCGGGGAGGAGTGTTTCCCCCTTTGGGTGGGTATGTATTTAATGCCTTTATGGCTGCATATCTTGCGGTTCCCTTTTGTTTATGGGTGGAACAATTTTGGCTGCAGTGTTGTAGGTACAGCCAACCTGAATTCAGTATTAGAGGAAGTTTGTTCCTGTTTCCTATTAACTGTATTAACAAAAACCCAGCACAGGACTGTGTAGATGAAAGGGCCAATACTAGGTAGATAAGGACTCCTTTGGGTCTCAGTGCTCCTGTTCGGCTTCTGTGTGACTGCCCATGTAGGTTGCAATCAAAGGCGTAGCTGAGGCATAAAATACTATAATTTCCTTATACTCTGAGATATCAAGGACGTATTTAGTTTTTGTTCCATTATTTCCCCCATTTATTTTCTCCTGTATGAGCAATTAGATGAGCATTTGCCCTCATGGGAGGAAAGCAAAGCACTGGACACTGTAGTGGGGGCGAACCTTTTCCACTCCCCTTTCTATTGTGTGGTTCACAGACACATCACCACTCCTAACGAACATCTTACTAGAGCCAGTGTGGTGCCGTGGGTAGAGTGTTATGCTAGGACCTCAGAGACAAGGGTTCAAATCCCCTCCCAGCCATGCAGCTCATTGTGTGACTTTGAAAAAGAGTAAGACAGATTCAGGGAGAACCCCTGTGGCTATTAGTTGTGATAAGTAGAAACAAAAACTCACAGGCAAGTGAGATGAGCTGTTCCCATCATGACTCATTTCTGAGCTTACTTGATGCATTTGTTGATGATAGTATGCTACGCCATACTTTTTGATTGACTGAATGTTATTATGATAGAATCCTTTAAAGTATTAGAGATGACAGAGTCAAAGCAAACCTACCCTACCAGCAGGGTGTTTTAATATAGGATTCTGAAAGCTAGTTTTGTGTCCTTGCCCTCATCCCTGGGTTTGTGTTTCTTTTCTTTGACCCAGCTCTTTCTAATTATAGTGTTCAATTCTCCAAGAAGTCCATAAATAATTATAGAAATTTATAACTACTGTAACAGGGTGTGTTGTGTTGTTAGGTATTGCTACTAAATCAGTATTTTTTCTATTATTTTTGACTGCAAATTCAGCAATACCCTCTCCACTATAATTATTCATTTTTATAGACCTTGTTTGATCTATTTTCTCTTATATTTTCAGTATCAACATTTTGTTCTCCATTGAATTCATAGGGTGGAATTCAACACTGAACTATGACAGACGTTATGTTGGTACAAGCATTTCAGATTGTTAGATGGAATGACACCCACTCCCTCTCCTGCTCCTGTGCACTGTTCTAGGGGATCTCTGGACATCATTCAGAATCAATTTTGGGGGTTGTAGGAGGAAAGTGAGGAGGAGAGGGGGAAAGCTGTGTTGCTCAAGCTGAAGTTTTTGCTCTGATGGGACTCATTAGATTAATCCCACCCATAATTATTACTATCTTATGGTTTTGTTATGCTAATTCCACTAGAGACTGAAATACATGCCCAGACATCTCAAAGAATCCAGACTTCTATTCAGCAAAGCACTATTGTATTATACATACATGTAAGCCATTTGTGAGGTCAACCTTTCTCAATTTTAGCTCCCTGGATGTTGTTGGACTACAACTTCCATCATTCACAGCAAGTACGGCTGGTGGTGAGGGATCATGTGAGTTGTACTTCAATAACATCTGGGGACCTCGGGTTGAGAAAGGCTGATTTAGGTCCTAGATCAGGCACCCCCAAACTCGGCCCTCCAGATGTTTTGGCACTACAATTCCCATCATCCCTGACCACTAGTTCTGTTAGCTAGGGATGATGGGAGTTGTAGTCACAAAACATCTGGAGGGCTGAGTTTGGGGATGCCTGTCCTAGATGCTGGGATGGTCATGATCTGGAGCACAGAGCTGAGGATAGGGAGTTGAGGTTCACTTTGTTCTCAGTGTCATATCAAGTCTTATGGGACAAAGTAAGCAACCTCCAGTCACTAAGCATATATGTACATGGGAAAGTATTCACAAAAGGCAAGGGCAGATTCCTCTTCCATCCTTGAGAACACCAGAACATTCACACCATTTTGATGTCCCTCATACAAATAAATGTTTGCTATTCATTCCAAGTAAAGCCTTGAGCTTGAGGATTCTGGAGCAGTAGAAGCAGCATATGGACATGCTTGACATTAGATCGCCCATTCTCCATTGAGAAAAGGGACTTGACTCAGTGGTAGAACACACATGTTCTGCTTGCAGAAGTTCCCAAATGAAGCCCACAGCATCTCCAGAATGGTTTGGAGAAACCCCAATCTGAAACCCTGGAAGGCTGTTGTCAATCAGTCTAGACAATACTGAGCTAAATGAACCAGTGGTCTCACTCAGTATAAGGTAGCTTCCTGTGTGATTTTCATCCAATCCTTGGGAGGCTTCAGAATGTTTTTTGTGTGCAGAGATTTACACACACACACACACACACACACACACACACACAAACACTCAAATCACACTCACACTGATAGGCATTTTACTTCTACTTGGTGTTGAGATAAAGTTTTATTCTGGTTACAGCATTTGTATCTTGCTGTTCCACAGAGGAGCTCAAAGAATGTCACATAGTTCTCTCACCTCTTCCAGTTTATCCTACCCTATGAGGTAGGCAAGGCTGAGAGATAGTGACTGGCCCAAGATAACTCATGGCCAAGTGGAAATTTGAACCTGGGTCTCTCCACATGGGCTCTAATTACAATCATACTTCGGAACTCGAATGTCTTGGTACACACATTTTTTGGCTCCCAAAAATCAAAACCCAGAAGTGATCTGGTTTTTCAACGTTTTTCGGAAGCCGAACATCCGACATGGCTTCCGCTTGACTGCAGGAAGCTCCTGCAGCCCTTTGGAAGTCGCGCCTTGGTTTCTGAACGTTTTGGAAGTCAAACGGACTTCCGGAACAGATTCCATTCCAGTTCCGAGATATGACTGTTTTAGTTTCCATGATGATGTCCCCTCCACCTTTTGAAAACATTGAATTGCAAGCAGAAACAGATCACCTAATTTTATTTTATCTGTGCTACTGAAATGGGATTTGATTAATAAAAATGGTATCTGTACAGTAGTGCAGCCTTATAACTTCTCCCTTGGGCCTTGTAACAGTGTTTGATTACATTGTCTCATGCTATTTTTCCACAGCAGGGATGGCTCTCTTGAAAAAGCACTGTTCTCATCTTTCGGTATGTGGCCCCATAGCTTTTAAATACCAGCTGGCCATAAGAGTTTATAGTGGAAAGAGGCCCACTCATTTATTATATAGCAATCGGTGCAAACTCACCAGCTTTGGTGTGCATGAATCTGCTACAACACCAATTAAGTGATTGGAAAGATATGGCCTGGAGAACCATGTGAAATGAAAACCAACATTTGGTATTAGTGGTGTTGACCAAGTAGTAAGTTGGTGTGTGTTAATGCAAAAAGTGTTGCACACTGTGCAAATACTGCAGCCTACTTTAGCTAATGTGAGGGGTTTCATCTATGCTCTGCAGTATGCAGCTGGAGACTTCATATCTAAATTTTAAAAGGCGTACTTTCCGGTTAGGAAATCTGTTCCTGTCCAGCATGCAGCTTAACAGAGCAATTATTTTATGTGGTTAATGGATGATAAGGTGCATCATTTGAATATAACAGTCAGCCATGACGACTTCAAAGGGTCAAGCAGATTTCATTCATTTGAATTTTTGAACATTATTCAACAATCTTCTTTTATTTTGTTTTCCTGGTACATCATACGGAATATGATCTGCACCCCTTATTTCAGACAATGAACAACTTGTTGTGGATTGTATTCAGTGGGTGGATGAGCAGAAGGCTACCTGTGCAATCATTCTCTCTCTCTCCTACCACTGCAACCTCCTGTACTCCCAAAAAGCCAGTCCAGAGGGTCTCTGGGGACCCCCAGGGCCATGTCATAAGGGGCTGCAGAAAGAAGGGGGCATTGCTGAAGATTGGACAGCAGAATCTGACACAAGCAGAGCTCTGCTGTGTTTGGAATTCCTACTTTTGTACAAGGGAGATTTCCCCTCCTTCCCTGCAACTCACTGTTTGTCACAGGTTCCCAAGCTAACTTTTCCAGATACTGTGAGTTAATGCAGCTTTCCTGAATTTTGCAGTTTATGAAATAATAGCAATGGATACCGCCAAATGTAATGTGGGTGGGTGTTCAGTTAGCTTTCCTGTGCAACTGCCAGAGTTGTGCACTTGTGACCTGTTACATCCCCCACCGTTGCAGTTCTAGGTCTCTCTTCAGAAACAGCTGCCAGTAAGTGCTGAGTTGTTCCAAACTGTGTGGTAGCCTCCTTGAGTGTACAAATGGAGAAAGAAGAGACCACCAAACCAATTTCCACTTCTGACCTGAAGCAAAGTTTGAACTTTGGTTTCCGCAAAAAGATGACACGTGTAGTTACCTGCTGTGCAACTCAGCTGCATAAGTTTAATTTTTATTTTGCTACTGAACCAAATGGTTTTAAGTGAAATCTTAGACGGTTAAAACAAAACAAAACTTGTTTTAACACTCTGAAATTACAGGATTAAAAAGAGGAGCTAGAGGAGCCTGGCTTGCCTCTATATGAAAATAAAAGCAAAGTTTAATGCATATATGAATATGACCAGCTAATTAATTTAATGCAACATTCTGTGTTTCTATGTATAATAAAGATCTGTATTCTTATGTAGAAGAGACATTTGTATAGATCTAAGCATATAATAATTGTATACTATAAATAAATTTTCTTTAGAATCCAAACAAAAATATTATAAATCAGATAATTAAAGTATAATTAAATTTAAATGTCTTGGTGAAAGAATATAAAAAAATATTTAAATTCAGCAGGCTAGTACATTTGCAGTTTTCTTTTATTAGGTGTGAAATCTAAGAATCCCCTGCCAACTCTTGAGGGCTCAATCCAGAATGTTGAATTGAAGTACTGCAGCACATCATTGGTCAAATGTGCCTCTGGGACCATGGGATCAATAAAAATTTGTGCCAAAGCCCCAGGTATGTGCAGCTGGACCATGTAAAAGTTTATAGCCTGTGTAGGAGAATTGGCCTTGCTTTTTACAAGGAGAGTTACTGAAACAAGAATTTATTCATTGTTCCTATGAATCAGATGTATTTTTAATTTTTTTGTTTTTAGAAACAGGATAGGATGATGTAGCATCGCATCGTCAAAGGTAAAAAATAAGAAACTATGTTAAGGTGTTTTGGTCACTACAATTTTAAAGGCATTCAAAATCAAGAGGCTGCTTGATAATACAGTGAATGTGAGTGTAGAAACTGAATTTTGCATCTCCATAATGATTACGTTTTTGGGGGGAGAAATGAAGCATTGCTTCCTTGAATGTTACCTAATGCCAGATACATGAAGTGCACAACATTTTAAAACTGTTTTGCATATGAATGTAATATCTTTGCTGAGTATTACCTATATCTAAAATTGGATGGTTTCTGTACCTGTGCTTAAATATATTGAATGTTGGTTTTGCTGTGGGCTTTTGGACTAAGAATCACAAAATGTCAGGTAAGAGCTTCCAATTTATGCATGTGGGAAAAATGACAACTAGATAATTCTAAGTGCCCTAACAGAATATGATCGTAGTCTTAGAATTAATGATTCATAAACAATATTCAGTTAACTAATAGAAAAAATAGGGGCAGGGAATCAATTGCTAAGGCCTATTTTGGATCCAGTTAAGAGAAAACAACATGGCTACTTGAAAGTGTACCACCTGCTATAATTTACTCCTTAGGTAGATTTGCTGCTGCTGGACAAAAAAGGAAAGAAAAAGCCCTGCTTCTGATTTTTCCCTAAGGCCCCTATAAATGAGGCCAGTACTATAATTGCAACCAGAAGGAGTGCAACACCACACAGCAAAAAGATGACAAAAAGGGCCAATTTGTGCAAAAGGAGATAATTGAAGTATTAGCTTCAGTCTTTTATGGCAAATCAAGAAAACTGATTTATAGCATATTAACAAATGTTCAGGTATACCAATATAGTTGACTTATGCACATTTCAACAATTAATCAAGTATAATAATTATTCCTTCAGACTAATAACTTATTTTTCACCATTTGTGATCAAAACTAAGTTGCACCCACTGCAAATAATACTATCTTATAAGTCACTGTAGTGTTAATATCATGCAGACAAAACCAGTAGGCCTATAGATTTTGTTGCTTATCTCACCATTTTGAATCAATACACATTAAATAAAAAGCCCTACTTTTGTCAGCTCCATTTCACTTGCTGGCTAGACATGCCAGCCTCCTATGACTATTCAATAGACATAGTAATTCCATATTTAATAAAGAGGATACAACCAGTCTGGCCATCTATTCCCTAGGGATATCCATGCTAGATTATACATACAGCATCTCTTAAACAAGTGAGGTACAGACAATTCCGTATTAGCAGCCCAAAAAGTGGGTGGTAAAATCTACAAATAATCACTGTTTCGTACTGAAAACATATACCAAAGAGAGAACAATATTTGTTTTCAGATTTTATGTCTTTGACCTCAGAGTTTGACCATATTGATAAATCAGATTTATGTCAGAAAATTGAAAAACTGGTTTAAAAACTTTCAGCATTCCTATGTTCTTCCTCAGGACACGATATAGTTTAGTCATGGAAAAAGCTGTTTTCTTCTAGTTAGTTTATGTTGCCATGGTTACACACCGTTTCAACCCTCGTGGTTTGCTGCTTACCACCAAGTTACATTATTGAAATGGCAAAACTGCAAAATCAGCCTAAGTTGGGGAGAACAGTGTTTTCTATGACCTGTCACTGTAAAACAGTAGTAAAATGTCCTGTGAGGAAGGCATTTTAAATGTGTTGGGAATTCAGAGACATTTTAAATATAATTTTTCAATAAATCTGGAGTCTTTGCACTGATTGACCTTGCCCTTCTCTTGTTTTCCGTATTGTTCAGGTATGTAGCTGATCAGGAGAGCAATGTATTGGACAGTGTCTCATTCCTCTCAAAATATTTTTCTCCTGGCTTTGGGGCAGTTTCTCTAGTTTTTGACAAGTGGATGTGGCAGCCAGCAGCTGTCTTATCCAGTTTGTCCCATATGCAGAAGAAGCATACATAATAATTATTTGGAGCAAGTGAATATTTTCTCTGTGATTTTTCAAGAGAAATTGCCTTCTACCTTACAAAGTCAGTAAGGCTATGTTCAACCTACCACAGCATTGTGGCCATTTTGCAGATTAGTCCTGAGCTTGATTCACTTATCTTTGTCCTTTAGTCTTCATAATAGGGAGGCAGTAGCCTCCTCATGACACTTTTGATCTATTTCCAAAAACTGATTTTGAGGAGGCTTCTATGATAAGTGAGCGTATGTATGACTGGAGTTCATGTGTTCAAGTAACTCAGAGAACATTTAAAGATGTTTATTTTATATGTTGAAGCTTTGAAATGTGATGCATTTAATGACTCCGTAGAACATACATTTCATGCAGTTTAGCCCTGAAATACTTTGAATGTGCTTAAAACATTTGCAGGTAAACTACTGATATCATCTTTTAACATATGCAAATTATTTAATACATTCTGACCATTTTTTTTGGAAATTATTATTTGCAGATTATTTCTGTCCTTAGTAATAGAAAAGGCAGTGTTATCTGGCTTCTTAGATTCCATAAATGTCATTGTGATTATATAGTTCTCTGAGGTTCACTGAACATCTATTCACTAAACCACAATGTTGTTGTTATAATACACTTAGGGGATGGTGGAAAGGAGAAGCTGATCCCTTTAATTCAAGGCCCATCTGATACCAGAGATTTATACAGCAGCAAATGGCTTAATGAAAGCAGAAAGCCAGAGTCTCTCCTTGCTCCAGATTTGTTTGCCTTCACAATTCAGATCCCTCAACATAAAGACTACAGCTACAGTTCTGGTGAGTGCAGAAATTATGTGAAATATTCGTTATGTTATCTTCCTGTATCTAATATAGTATTCAGAAGGATGGTAAAGAGTGTTAAGGGAACCCATGGAAGCCAATGGAAACTATATGTTTTTCACATTGTGAAATACGTTGAGAGGCACTGCAATCTCATTTGGAAAGCTGAAATTCAAGCCAGCTATTGGAATCTTATTGTGTTCTGCTAAGGTATAGTATCTTAACATGGTCCTGGGTTGCTTTGCATATATATTGTCCTTGTGCTACTGGGCTGGGGTAGCCAGCCCATTGCCTGGCAGGTTCCAGTGTGCTTTCCAGTCCCTTTTACAAAGCCTGTGAAATGTTTGAATAAATCTCCTTTGAAACCCATAATGCACACGAGTTTCTGTTTGCACTGGTTGACCTCTCTTATGCTGACCCCCCCCCCCCAAGCATGCCCACATTTCACCGGATGCCAGGATTGGGCACCTACCCTCCCTCTTTTTCTGAACTGAGTAGGGATGCAAAAAGCTTCTCTCTGTCAGTGAGCACAGTAGTGGCTGACCTAGGTGCCTTTTTTCCATTTCTTTTGTGGCCATTCCCATGCAATTTTGTGTTTCTCTTTTTCTGCTCTCTTAAATGTGGCAGAAACTCCTGCAACAGCTGTTTTGTGTCTGGTGCTCATGACACTTTCACAAAATTCCAAGTGGGCCTACTGGTCCCAAAAGGTTGGCAACTACTTTAGTGCTATGTGGACAAGCCTGAGCTAAGCGTTGAGTTCTCATGCTGCCCCTTCTTCTCTAATAGAGTTCATAGTAAGTCAACTTCAAACCATAGGTCATAATGATGACTTGTTAAACTAACCAGGATTTCTGGTTCAGACATGACATTAAGAAAGCATTCTGTAACAGTCAGAATAAACTCCACTGAAGTCCTCCTCCCAACTGTGGGGGGGGGGGAGGTGAAAGAGGAATGGGGAGCAAGTTAGCTTGATATTTCACTCAGACTTGCTCAGGCAGTGCTAAACAATTGTTTAGCATAAAATGTGAACACAGTCTTAAGTCAAAACGAAATAAAATAAAAAATTCCTTCCAGTAGCACCTTTTTTTTTGTTCAGTCGTTCAGTCGTGTCCGGCTCTTCGTGACCCCATTGACCAGAGCACCCCAGGCACGCCTATCCTTCACTGCCTCTCGCAGTTTGGCCAAACTCATGTTAGTAGCTTCGAGAACACTGTCCAACCATCTCATCCTCTGTCGTCCCCTTCTCCTTGTGCCCTCCATCCTTCCCAACACCAGGGTCTTTTCTAGGGAGTGTTCTCGTCTCATGAGGTGGCCAAAGTACCGGAGCCTCAACTTCAGGATCTGTCCTTCTAGTGAGCACTTAGGGCTGATTTCCTTAAGAATGGATAGGTTTGATCTTCTTGCAGTCCATGGGACTCTCAAGAGTCTCCTCCCGCACCATAATTCAGAAGCATCAATTCTTCGGCGATCAGTCTTCTTTATGGTCCAGCTCTCACTTCCGTACATTACTACTGGGAAAACCATAGCTTTAACTATACGGACCTTTGTCGGCAAGGTGATGTCTTTGCTTTTTAAGATGCTGTCTAGGTTTGTCATTGCTTTTCTCCCAAGAAGCAGGCGTCTTCTAATTTTGTGACTGCTGTCACCATCTGCAGTGATCATGGAACCCAAGAAAGTGAAATCTCTCACTCTAAGGTAGCACCTTAGAGACCAACTAAGTTTGTTCTTGGTATGAGCTTTCGTGTGCATGCACACTTCTTCAGATACACTGAAACGGAAGTCACCAGACCCTTAAATATAGTGAGGGAGTGGGGAGGCGTATTACTCAGAATGGTGGTGGAAATGGGTGATCAGCTGATAGGTGTGGAAAACCTGTTGACGACTCTTACAGTTGGTCTTACAGGGAAAGGCAAGGGGTGAGATGGCTAAAGAGAAGTGTTTGCTACTTTAAATGACTGAAATGTTATTAGGAGCTCTTTAGAATTCTGTGCAAACTAGGTATTTAGCTTTTAGTCTTGCTTTTAGCTGTACATATTTTGAATGTTGTGTGGCAACTCTGAGCCATTCCTTGACGCTTTCCATCATTTTGTTTATTTATTTAACAAAATTTATATACCGCTTGATTGTAATGAATTCTCTAAGCAGTTTACAAGAAATCATACCCGTTTGCAGGATGTCATGGAGACCCCTGAATTGGGCCAACAAGAAAAATGAGGATGGAATCCAGGAATTTTAATTGGCTGAAAAAAGCCAGGATTTGGTTTTAACTCTCATGCTCAGCATATTTTGTTAGTAATTCAATATATTCTGTAAACATTGAGAGCTGCCTCCAGTTTTTGAAAGAAGCCCCCTCCCCTTTAGATCAGACCAAGATGCATGATGAGAGGAAGTGCTCCCTTGTCATTTCATTTAACCATCTGAAGTGGTTTGAGGATAGTGATATGCAGTATACATACTCAGACATAATGCTACATCTCATATTTGCAAATTAGCCTGATTTGTCCACCTGTTTTCAGAGGGCAAAAGCAATCAGGAAGTTTTAAATGTGAAGACTCAGAAACTGTTTTACTTGCAGAAAGAATGAGCCAGTAAAGTAATGAATGAGTTGGGAAAGCAGATTGAAATAAACCAAATCAAACCATAAGATGCCAGAACATAAGTTTGTTATTTTTACTTACATAGTTTGGGAAATTTGTTCACCACCTGAAGATGGCTATTGTTCCTAGTTACTGGAGTCTGTTGCATGGGAATCTCCCAATTGTGCATATATAATGTAATAAGAAATCACTTGATTTTGCATTAATATTAAACTATATGCCATATTTCCCTAGTAATGTTGAAGTTTGATCTTGTTTGCTTTTGTTAATCCTGTGGAAGCCATGCAAAAAACAACTATAAATTTGTTTCAAGTATTTGCAATGCAACAGGTCATATTTTTCAAATCGATAACTTCTTTTTCTTTCTTAAATTTTTATGGGAAAATCTAGGCCTTTCTGCATCCTAATAATGTTTGTTGTGGTAGGATATTTCACATATTACCTTTTTTACTTTCCCACCAAAGTATAAGGAACAAGTCCCATACTGCAATCTGCAGAAACATAAATTATAGCAGCAGCAACAATGTTACTTGATACATCCATACTTTGTAAAGGTTAATTTTGTTCAGTGGGGTTAATTGGAAAGGAAGGGATGGGCATAAAATCCAGGTTTGCTGCCTCACTTTTTTTTTTTTTTTTGCATTCAGGAGAGGGCAAAATGAAGTTGCCCATATTTCTCATTCGTAATTCAGGTCCAAGATGCCATCAACTCTAAAAGGGTCTAGACTGCAAACAGTGTGTCATATATATATATATATATATATAAACGTAAACACGCATGATCAAGATATTTAATACGTTAACTGATGGGCTTTTAAAATGTATAATAAATGCATTAAAACATTGTAGTAATTAAAGACAATTCACATTTATGATTTGGGCATAAAAGCATAAAAATGATACCCATCTATCTTGTTACACTTCCTCTTCTCTCCCTGAGGACTTAACTATGTACTTTATCTGTAATTGTTGCCAGTTTTCTATCACGTTCCCACTGGATTTCTGGTGCAAAAAAAATCTTATCCTCCTGCTGACAGAGCTTGCTTGAATGATTTCATGCTCTTAGCATTTTTGTTCACGGGAATTAGGAGCAAAATGTAAGTGCAGCTGAACATAGCATCTATTTTTGTAATTTTGAAGTTTATATGCCATTATTGGAACTAAATGAAGAGATACAGGTGTTCTCCAGCTCTAGTCTGTTGGGATTTCTTGATGGCCGAAGCTTGAAAAGAAAATGCATGTGTTTTCAGAGTCAAACAGCAGCTGTGAGACAAGGATTTATGCTTTTCTCAGAACTTTGGGATTTCAAAATGTTACATTTAATCACAGGCACAGAAAGAGAGCAAATGTTAAAGATGTTACATCTGAAAGTAGGGATTGATCTCTTTACCATACCAGTCAGTTGTGGGAATAGAGGAACAAAATAGTCTTTTAATCTTAATATGAATAATTTCAAAAGTATTATGATAGCTGCCAGTACTCAGTGGTCAAGGTACTTTCACTGGAGCACAGAATAATTTAATCTTTCCCACAGAATTTGATATATTTTCATTACTTTATCTTTGAATGCTTGGTAAGAGAAAAAGTCCTGTAAAGTTTGATAAAGCCAACAGTAATTACTTTAAAGTCCCATTGAATTTAAGTCCCTCTGAAATCAGTTGGACTTAAAAATGTCCTTTTGTAATTTTGAAGAGCAGATTAAAAATAGTCTAAACTCTTACATAGGGTTTGCTTAGGTAAAAATAATATCAAGATGAGTATTTGATAGTTCATTGTCCATAATCTCCATGAGGAATGAGAGCCATCTACAATTTCTAAATTGCTTCTGTCTCTCTTAGATTTCCAAATGGCACTGTGTGGAAATACCGGTATATCATAATATTTTGTGTGAAACTAATAATAAAAAATGTACACAACATAACAGAATACACTAACAATAACAGAAAGTTGACCACATAAAAGCTAAATAATAAAATGGCTGTGGCACCATTTACTTTCCTTGGAGGTGTGGCAGAACAGATAGAATTTAACCTGTGCTCTGATACCGATGATGTTTCTTGATAGGCTTTTTTGGAAAAGAAATTTCACAGCTTTGTCAACCAGTGTGCATGCACACACATGCAACCCAGCTCCAAACCAATACAAAATGAGTCTGTCTAGAGCAGAGTTTAGGAAAAGAGCCCCATCTGATTATGTCAGTTGCCCCAGGGGAAGTAATCTCTAAGGTACTTGGTGTCCACACCATTTCACACTATATAGCACTAGCACCTGATGATAGTATTTAATATATATATATTTAAAGTTCATGCTTAACCTTTTTAAAGGGACAACAACATTCCAACAGTAGTCATTGAATTAGTACATGCTTTGCTGTGGTATGTTTCTGAATTAGGGTCTGTGTTTCATAGTTGCTACTAGATACTTTTATGGGTTGAAGAAATTGTTTTTTCTGATGCTATGCAGGTTCTCCTCCTGCCAGATCCTGTGGTGAGGTCATAGTTCTGTATTTATGATGTAATGTTCTGTTCCTATGGAAATTGTGATATGGCAAATTCAGCATTTCAGATTTATAAAGATTAAATAGGAGAAACAGAAGGGATATGAGCAAATGCAGTACTTTAAAAATGAAATCTTGCTGATTTAGAAACAATAGCAGCCATAAGAATTAAATTATAGCTATTCTAAAGGTTTAGCTAATGTAAATAGCTCTAATCTCCTTTAAGTTGTTTCTACAAGTGTAAGTGATTTCTTTTGTACTCTGTAAAGGGGCTTTGGATACTTCAGAGAACCTTGTTCAGCCCCAAATCACTTCTGCATCTGCTAGCTTATAAAAACCCGTGACAGTTTTAGGGTTATGAAATGTTGTGATCTAGCTACCTATAGGAAGTGAGAAACAATGCATTTCATGTGTTGCTTCTGTTGCAATTTCAGATTATGTTAGGGGCATATTATAGTGCAAATCCAAAGCTTTCTCCATAGGCACAACTGTTGGTTAATCAGGGAATAGTGGTGGTTTTATAGACAAAGGAAGTTAGTTCCATGCACTACAGTTCTCTGTATGTAGTTCTATGCGTTATGGAATGTACCTGTATTTTTGTGCCTGTTCAGTGTAGTGGCTGTAGCCTCAATCTGACAGGACCATGTCTACCCCTTCACTGAAATGTACAACCCCTTCCCTTGTTGTGCTTTTTAATTATTTGATTTATTTATCAAATTTTTATCCTGCTTCATGATACACAAGGACCCACAGGGCACTTTATATATGAAATAATGCAGTGCAATTACACGTAAGGCAATTTTTACCACCTCTAACAAATAGCATAGCTCTGAGGTAGCATATCCTCTCCACCTCACCCCACCCCATGCAGCTTTCATTAGGTCATTGAGGATTTTTCCACTGTTATTTCATTCCCTCAATTGCTGGCAATGGCTGTGTGTTCCTTACTGCCTTCCCCTGTGGACTGCTGGTCTTTTTGCCATCTAAGTGCAGGGAAGGAGAAGTCCAATGCAGCCACTGTGAACTGCAGAATGATGGCAGCTAGAAGTTCTCTTGCCTATCTGTTTCCTCGTTAGTCCCTTCCTGCAGGATTTCAGGTCCTTTTGCCATTCAAGTGCAGCGGACAATTTTAGCTTGTCTCCATGAGCTAGTACCCTGTTTCTCCTAAAATAAGACATAGCCATAAAATAAGCCATAGCAGGATTTCTATGCATTTGCGAAATATAAGCCGTTCCCCAAAAATAAGCCATACCCCAAAAATAAGCCATAGTGACGTGGTACCTCCCATTAAAACAGCCTGGAGAGGCGTGGCTATGCAGCGTACCGATGCGACGCGGTTAAAATAAGACATCCCCTGAAAATAAACCATACTGTGTTTTGTTAAGCGAAAAAAAATATAAGACGGTGTCTTATTTTAGGAGAAACACGGTAGTGGTGACAGGGAGGGAACTACAGTCATACCTTGGTTTTCAAAAGCCTTGGAGTCCAACGTTTTGGCTCCCGGACGATTGAAAACTGGAAGTGATTGTTAAAGTTTTTAAATGTTCTTTGGAACTCGAACGTCCACCATTACTTCCACGGCTTCCAGTTGGCTGCAGGAGCTCACTGCAGCCAATCGGAAGCTGCGCCTTGGTTCCCAAATGTTTTCGAAGTCGAATGGACTTCTGGAATGGATTCCGTTCAACTTCCAAGGTACCACTGTAGTTTGGACTTGTGGGAAATTTAGGACAGGAGTGGGAAACCTGATAAAATGTTAGTAGTGGTGTCTCCAGTTCTGTGTCTGCTATTAAATATATTGTGTCCTCCACATCTGGATTCTCAGTGCTGTTTGGATACATTCCCTTGTCTGCTTTTTGGTCAATGCTACAAAGTACTTCACTAAGGGTAACTCCTATCTTTTGGTTAGTTTACACCAGGTCTCTTTTGATATAGACTTCCTATTACAGAAGTGAGGTGGTGGTCACAAGAAACAGGAACATTCATTCCTTACCCATATGAATTGGAGTGGCAGATAAATACCTCACATTCCAAACATTGCACATATTTACTACTTTCAGGAAGAAGGTCAGGTTGACTAAAACTCAGAATGAGCTCAGGGAGAATGACCCTCAGAAAGGGAGGGAGTTGGCTATGTTTAGCTTGGAGTAGACTGAGAGGTGATGTGATGGCCATCTTCAAATATCTAAAGGGCTGTCACATGGAAGATGGAGCAAGCTTGTTTTCTCCTGCTCCAGAGTGTCAGACCCGAACCAATGGATTCAAATTATCAGAAAAGAGTTTCCAACTAAACATGTTTGGACCCATGTTTGGTTATAATGAAGGCTTTTATGCCTTTAATGCCAAACCGACTGGGACTGCACAGCTGCTTTTTCTCTAAAATAAAAATGGCCAGGTTTGACTCCTTTTGTGAAGCAAGAGTTTATCCAGCTCAGGCTGTGGAAATGACAAAGCAGGAGTGAACACTTAACACACTGCTCATTTGCAGTAAACTACAGTAAGACACAAAGTCTGGCTAATTTTTGCATGTAAACACAGTGGCTGCATTCAGGCTTATCAATGTGCTATGACCTATTACAGGTGGGTAGCCGTGTTGGTCTGCCATAGTCAAAACAAAATAAAAAATTCTTTCCAGTAGCACCTTAGAGACCAACTAAGTTTGTTCTTGGTATGAGCTTGGTATCTGAAGAATTGTGCATGCACACGAAAGCTCATACCAAGAACAAACTTAGTTGGTCTCTAAGGTGCTACTGGAAAGAATTTTTTATTTTGCTATGACCTATTGTTAGGATCAAGCCTTAGCAAGCCTTGGTCTTGTGGTCTCGCCCCTCCACTAGCATGGCTGTGATTAGGAATTCAGAAGCTTTCGTTTCCTTTTCCCAATTAATCAGTGTTTGCCATTCTATCCTAACTCTGAATGGTCTTAATGATAGTTTATTGAAACAAAGCAGCTTTTTAAACCTAGGGTTGAAGATGGCTTGTTTTAATAATCTATAGTTAAGACTAAGCAAAGTTGGTCTAGGTTTGCATGAAACGTAAAACTTGGTTAGTCAACAGCAGATGTGAAAGCTTCTGCCCGGGTGGGGGGTATATGAGCCTTAGACTCATTCCTGTAATGATAAATTATCATTTATTCTTATGTCCAAATGCAGGTATTGGCACAGTTACTTTTCAGTGTTACTATCCAGCCCTTGGGTTCTTTTGGCTTTGAACCTCCAGTAAGGCAAAGTAAAATATATGTGAGAGGCGGAAATATTTGAGAGGGAGCTGAGGATGTAGCTGCTTTCAAATTCCCTTGCCTCTTTCTGCTTGTTAATAATTACTGCTAAATTTGGGTATTAATGATTGTTTTAGTACATATTTGTACGTGAACTGGTATCCAAGCAGCTGCATATGAATTGTATTTGTTATAATTTGCCTTCCAGCTGTGATTTTATAATAGATACTTGATTATTTCCATTGAGAGAACAAGGAAGTCCTCAAGGCTAACTGCTGACAGTATGAAAAATTTATATCCCTCTAACCTAAACATTTTCTAGTCATTGGACAGACGGGGGAAGCCCTCTATTCCACCTCTTTCTCACTCATTTTGAGGACCTAAAAAAGCACATTTAGTGCTGAAGTCCATGCTGGTTATTAATGCTTCTCATTTACTTAAATGGTGAATATTTTGTCAATGTAGCCCAGCAACAATATATTCCTTTTTTACGCTGCTGACTGAAATGTTTGCATGCAACATTTGTTTGCATGCAACAAGCAATTTAGCACATATTTGGCAACTTGCATACTAATTTTTGATGGTTTATATATTGGGCAATATTTGCAGAAGAAAATGATACACTTGTTATGTGTTTTGGATTTTTTGGTAATGCATTTTAACATATGAAACTATCAAATAATGTTAAATCTTAAGTCTAAAATTAATAAAGAAATAAAAATAATTTATCTTAATTTCCCCCACTATTAGTTAAATATGGTATAAGGCAAACAGACCCTCCAAAAGAGATGGATAAACACAAATGTTAATGTATTTGGAGTGAAACATCTTTATTAAGTTAATACAAGATGTAGTCGTGCCCTACTTGAATTACTCATTTATAATAGCTGAGCAGCAGCCTGCATGTGGACTTTGAAATCCTGGGAAAATAAGATGCATGCATGCATTCTGAAGTCTTTGCTTTAAACAGCTGGAAAATGTTCCAGTGAGTAGTCAGCTACTAGCTAGTGTCTATTGTTTCTGTCTTCAGGGAGACATGATCAGTTTAATTACTGACTAGCTTCATTATTCCTTAGTCACATTCTGAGTTGTGAACTTGGTCAGTTTATATAACTTCAAGGTTTAATTGGCCGTATTACATAATTATTCTTCTCCTTTGTCTCTTCTTTGTGACTGTCTACAAACATAAGCAACTCCTTCAGTAACTTGAACTCAATTACAGTTAAGTTTGACAAGTGAGTTGTCATTTTTGACATGTGGAACCAGGATAATATCCAGAGCCAATGTTTTGGCAGCTAGAAAGCCAAATATAAGAGCAAAAAAAGGTTGTTCAATGTTTTTTATTGTACTGTGGCACATTATTTTAATAATGATACAAGTTGAGGAAAATATGTACCTATTCTATATCCAACAGTGTGCTTCATGTGGTGCAAATACAATCTTTTCCTCAAAGGGATTTATTTAAGAAAATTGGTCCTAAAGTGAGAAAGCAGAAGAAGGAAAAACAATTCAAAGAAGTTATGCAAATAGTGGTTGGCCAACTGTTTGGTCTTTGCTTCAGAAGCAAGTTTTCTCCCTCCTTTTGCATCTCCAGAGAGCCAGTGTCATGGAATTTGACTGGAAGTACTCAGGGTGTTCCAAGTCTGTCCATTTCCTCAAGCAAAGCAGAATGAGAATATTTGATTTTTTTGTTCTTAGTTGTAGAGCAATTTTGACAATTGTTGGTGTTTTGTGAGGTAGAACAATGTGTTTGGTTCCATGACATACCGCAGTGATTTCCATTCCTGATATTTATTAATGGATTATTTCTGGCATTTTCTACCTGAGGGAGAACCCTGAAGGAAACTGAATGTGATGGTTTAGTTTCTCTGTGCTTATTATTTTTACATCATACCAAATAATTTCAGCCTTTAAAGGTGTTAGAGCTTTATGGATATCATAGTGCACATAATGGGTGTAGAAAGACAGAAGCAGCTGTGTTACATTCAAGGATTTCTAGACAGATAATATGGATTTTTAGACTTCAGCTGTTCATATGTATTCTTTTATTCTCACATGTTCAAAGTGGGGCTAAAGCTCAATGAATGAGCATCTGCTTATCACACTTAAGGTCCTTCTCACTGTTCTCAAGGCAGCACTAATGGAATTTTTCTGACTAAGGGTTATCTACAGTGAAGCACTGTGGGCATATTCCACCTGTGCAAGGATATGCTTGTGCAACATAATGTTCTCTGTCTCTTCTTTGCCAGTGTGCCCCCTAATTCTGTTCTAGTGGTTTCCCCAACCCTCTGGAGCAGATTTGGGCTGCACGTGTAGGGGAGGGGGAGGTTCAGTTGTGCAAAAGGAAGTCCTTGCACTTGGTTAGTTGAATAATTTACTTAGAGCTTTTTGAAGTGGTGATGTGATTGTTACTGTATTATCAAACAAGTATGAGTGGTTAGGTCTCTACTTCAAGAGAGTTACGATATACAATTCAGCACAGGGCAGATAAATAGAAAGGAGAGGGAAATGAAGGAAAGAGTAAATGGGGAGAGATGTTGCCACTGCATCTCAAGTTTTCAAGGTGCCAACATTAAAAAACAAACACACATCAGTCCTTACTCACATGCTTACAGTTAAATAGATGTGATGCCAAAGGGAAAAGGAACAGTGAGGAAACAGGAAAACAAGCACATTCAGGATCTAATCTTTATAAAGTTTCATACTATATATAAATATTAAAAGTATTGATGAAAGTTCTTAGTGATGATTAAAAAGGTGCATTTTGAAGCCTTAGATGTGGTTGCAGCAGCTGCTGTGGCAGTTCCAGTGTTTTCTCATTGAAGGTCCCGTGGTCAAGAATATACAGTTATTTCAATTAAATGCACTTAGGCTTATTTACAGTAGGGTGAGGGCACTGTGATCACCTCAGTTCACTGCCCATTAACTACAGAACACATTGTATCCAATTATAGGAAATTAAAAGGAGGTTATCCAAGGGTACTAAAGGAATTTGTAATCTCAGAGCCTCTGTCTATAATCTTTGAGAATTCTTGAAGAACAGGTAAAGTCCCTACACATTGGAGATGGGCAAATGTATGTATAGGAGGGCTATCAAGATGATAGAATCTGGAAACTAAGCCTTATGGGGATGGGCTGAGGGAATTAGCTTTGTTTAGCTTGGAGAAGTCTGAGAGGTGATGTGATGGCTACCTTTAAATATTTGAAGGGCTGTCACATGGAATATTAGGAATAACTTTCCAATGGTAAGAGCTGTTTGAAAGTGGAATAGGCTACCTCAGAAGGTGATGCACCATAAGCAGGAGTTGGATGGCCATCTGTCGTGGATGCTTTAGTTGAGATTCCTGCATTTCAGAGGGGTTGGTCTGGATGATGCTTGGGGTCCCTTCCAACTCTTCATTTCTGCTTCATGACACTTCAAATAGAGGACTGTTCTCTGTAAAGTGGCACAAAATGAGGTAGCACAAAATGAGGTAGCCACAAAAACCAAACTAATGAGGTAGCCACAAAAACCAAACTCCTTATCTGACTCAGCGTGGGGGGGGACCCTCAAACACACCAACAGACAAGTACATACGCTTCGGGTTACATACGCTTCAGGTTACATACTCCGCTAACCCAAAAATAACGCTTCAGGTTAAGAACTTTGCTTCAGGATGAGAACAGAAATAGTGCTCTAGCGGCACAGTGGCAGCGGGAGGTCCCATTAGCTAAAGTGGTGCTTCAGGTTAAGAACAGTTTCATGTTAAGAACGGACCTCCAGAACGAATTAAGTACGTAACCAGAGGTGAAACAGCTCTCTAGCCACCAGTCTAGCTAAAACATTATCTCCTTGTATTCCCCAGTAGTTTCTCTCCCCTCACAAGGGATTGCAGCAGCAAACAGCAGGATAATTCAGGGATGTGCCACTATTCTTGTCTTTTATATGTTGGTTTTAACGGCAGTTAGACACTGCCTGGGCATAGTAGGTATACATCTTCTCTGGATCTTAAGCTCTTTTTTCATTATTGGATGTAACTGAGTAGAGCAAGCTCTTCCATGGAATTTCTATACATAAGAAAGATTATTAAGACCTTTACGAATTTAGAAAAGACTGTAGGAAAGTGATCAGCATTCTTGTCTAAAATTTCAGAGAATACAGAAGGGGAAAACAATTTATTGACAGCAGCTGAACCCCATTTTCCTCTTGAATTATTCTAGCTGTTTGTTCAAGTAGCACATATACAAGTTGACCCTATAAAATACCCTACCACAGTGTCAAGGAAATTGCTAACAGCCTGATCACATCTAGAGCTTAAAGTGATGTGCACAAAATATACAAAGGAAAGTGGTACATCTGTACAGAGCTTTGTTCCACTTGACTCCCAAATTGTTTTTTATTTCTGCTACAACTATGACAGCATTAGATGGACAGAAATATTCCCAGGCCTTTCTGGAACCAACCAATGGGCAATGTGTGACCCTTGTTTTGATAGGGACCCCTCTCCATGTTACTGCTAATTATGGCTGCTGTCTTGGTTCAAGGGAAGGGGACAGCTCCCAATTCACTTGGCAGATTTTTAACTTTGCTAAAAATCTTAGCATATGCAGCATTCTGTTATGGGGGAAAAATGCTTTTAATGAGCACCATTCATGGCTTTTTTTTCAGCCGTAACTCACTGGAACTGAGATCCGGCACCTCTGCAGCATTGCGTCACGTTGGCACATCGCTCAGTGCTGCATGACGGGGGCTGCTGGTGGCACTGCAATCAGTGCAGTGTGGCTGGTGGTGGTGGTGGCGTAAGCAGAGAAGCTTCTTTAGGGGAGATCTCCAAAACTCAACAGCTTCGGCTGGGTGCTCCCCCAAGTTTCGGCACCTCTTTTTCTAGAAAAAAAGCCCTGGTGCCATTTATATCTCTTCCAAATTTCTGTACGCTAGCGATTACAGAAAACAAACATGCAACTTTGCAACTAACAGAAAATAATCCAACTTAAAATATGCTCTTAATTGGATACATGAAAAAAGTGTTCAAGACTCAATTGTGTTGAGTGATACATTTTAAAAGGACATTTCCTGCTATAAGTTTAATTTACTATTATACAGTGGTACCTTGGGTTACAGACGCTTCGGGTTACAGACTCCGCTAACTCAGAAATAGTACCTTGGGTTAAGAACTTTGCTTCAGGATGAGAACTGAAATCACACGGCGGTGGCGCGGCAGCAGCGGAAGGCCCCATTAGCTAAAGTGGTACATCAGGTTAAGAATTGTTTCAGGTTAAGAATGGACCTCCAGAACGAATTAAGTTCTTAACCCGAGGTACCACTGTATTCCATTTGCCATATAAGTTCATTTGAATGCACTTAGATCTGATACACATGGTATACCTAATGTTTTGTTTGCTCAAGATCAACAGTTAAATATACATCACTACTTTATAACTTAAAAATATATATTAAAAGGCTGTATGAGCCCAAGGAGATACTAGTTTCTTTCAATGTGTTTTGCATATCGTAATTGTTTTTGCTAGTAGGTGCAATTCAATCTGAGTTATCTGTAGTGCTCATTATATTTGTTATGCTTTGGATCAAAAGAAAGATAAAACAGATTCAGTTACCAAGCACAGAATGATTTAGGATTTTGTCCGAACGATAGAAGGGAGCTGAAGTTTAGACTTACAGTGAATAATTCTGAGTGGTTTTCTGTGCCATTAGCGGAACAAATTAAACTTTCACTGGTTGACTGCATATACCTAAACAGTGCAGTGTGGGAGGATTATCAGCCAGTTAGTCTTATTGGTTTATTGGCAGCAGAGCAGATTTAAACCAAATTTTCCCATGGCAGAGGTACTGTACTCAAAATTCCAAAAGTTGTACTAAGAAATTTATGAAGTGGTATGAAAGTAAATTACTGAAGAGCCATCAAAGTAAGCATGTTATTAATTGACAATTTATTGACTTCATCCTCAGTGCCAGTTTTTTTTTTTTTGGTTTTTTTTTTTAAAAGAGGATTAGCTTACAGACTGCTTTGAAAGCTGTGTGAGGTCTTCAGTTTAAAATACTTCAGTTAAGCTGTAATTAATTAACTTAATTAAACAAATATTAGTAAAAAAACAAAAGCACACTCTTATAGATCTGGAAAAGCAGTAGTCACGAAATCAGCATAAATACCTAATCGAAAGTGTGAATCTGGATCTGGTTAGGATTGAATGCAACACTGGCTATCTTTGATCTTCTGAGAAACTTGGGACTCACTCAAGTGAATCTTTTGCTGACAGCACTTGACTAATTGCCTTAAATTGCATGATACGTAGCCCCCTAGTTGCTTATGGTTAATAATGTATAACTTGTTCAAACTGCTGAGCTTGCAATTTATGTTGGCAAATTGTTGGAACATGTATAGCAGTAAAAATACAAAATCTGCTTTCCCAGCTCAGAGGCTTGTATGACTTCATTGTGGCATACATTTTGGTAGGCAATAGTCTACTTGGTCAGTAAGACTGAGCTGCCAGCTGAGACCATTGCCGTGCAATGATAAGCTTCATGTTGTGAAGGAACAGCACCATCTCCACCATACACCTGAAGTAGCACATTGTGCAGGTGCTGCATATGGAGGCTAATATGTGCAGCTACATAGTTGGCATATTAATTTGCTAGGGGAAGGATTCTGCAAATTGGGCAACAACACCTTGAGACCTCTGTATGGTAGGCACACCATATGTTATGTCAGGTGCCTGCTGAAGAAGAGGGCTATCATTACCATTTATCCACCTCACAAAATTCTGTTGCTACCTTTTAAACATCAAACCTTCTGGTCCCACCGACGACACTGTCTGCCGCCCCGCCTCTTGCTGAACGCGGCGGACCAGCGTCAGGGTGGCTCCCCCCCGCTTGCTTTAAAGTCAGCTGGGGAGAAGGAATGGACCGTAGTGCCCTCCCCTTCTCCCCTGCTAGCTTTAAAGGCAGCAGCTGCGGAGGAGGAACATGCAGCCCAAAACCTGTTTTGTGGTTGCATGTTCCTCCTCCTCCGCAGCCGCCACCACCAGCGGCAAAGGGGCGGGGGGGGCGTTCCTCCTCCTCCCGCCGCCGCTTGCTCTTCCCGGGGCAAAGATATGGGAGGTGGCAGCGATCAAAGCCAGCAGGCTCCGCCGCCGCCCCAATCCTGCCAGCAAGGCGGCGCCTCTCCTCCCGCTTCGCTCGAGCCCAGCTCAGCATGTGGGGACCCACAGGTTTGAGTTAGAATATTTTTTCCCTTGTTTTCCTCCTCTAAAAACTAGGTGCGTCTTATGGTCAGGTGTATCTTATGGAGCGAAAAATTATCATCATCACTGTCAGACAGCTCTTACAGTCAGAGAGTTCTTCCTTTGTTTAGTTGGAATCTTCTTTCTTGGAACTTGAAGCCAGTGGTTCAGGTCCTACCCTCGAGAGCAGGAGAAAGCAAGCTTGCTCCATGTTCCTTGCGACTTTTATAGTTCAAGTACTTAGTTCCTTATTACAGTATAGGTCAGATGTCTCAGCATATACTGGCCTGTTATGTATTTTATTAATAGTATTTATAATCCTCCCTTCACTCAAAGGTCCCAGGATAGAAATATGTGCAATCTAAACCAAGATTAAAGAATGTGATCAAAACAGCTTTACACAAAATTCATACTTCAGTTACATATAAAACCAGCAGTACAATCATCAAACACCTCTCCCTCTCCACTTTCCACCAAAATCACTTTCTAATGTATTCTAGTGATATGGTGACACCTCCACCAGATCATTATGTGTTTTTCCTTTCTTTTTAATGCTACTTCTTCTTTGGCAATCACTTGTAGCTGAGTAAATTTGTCTTCCATGAACACAGTCTTAACAGTGTGTCCGTAATTGATTGTGGAGGCCAGTTCTATTTCATTTGGGGATGATGATGATCTCCTCAAGTTCTAGGCAATTTCATGGATGCGTGGGAGCTGGTTGAAGTTAAATCCTTCAAAGACAGAGGTCCTCTGGCTGGGTCGGGACGACATGGGGTTGGGAGGCCAACTCCCATCTCTTGCGGGGGCCCAATTAGTGCCAGCGCCTTCTGTCAGGAGTTTGGGTGTAACCTTCGACGCCTCTCTTTCCATGGAGGCGCAGGTTGCAGCCACAGCAAAGGTGGCATTTTTCCATCTCCGCCGTATTAAGCAGTTGGCCCGCTACCTCTCTCGCCCTGATCTGGCCATAGTGATCCATGCAACGGTCACCTCCAGACTTGACTATTGTAACTTGCTCTACGTGGGGCTGCCCCTGAAGCTGACCCAGAAACTCCAGCGGGTGCAGAATGCCGTGGCAAGACTCCTTACCGGATCTTTGCTGCGGGACCACATTCATCCAGTGCTCTACCAGCTGCACTGGCTCCCGGTGAAGTACAGGGTCAGTTTTAAGGTGCTGGTTTTGACCTTTAAAGCCCTATGCGGCTTAGGACCCTCATACCTAAAGGACCGCCTCTCCTGGTATGTCCCGTGTAGGACCTTAAGGTCCTCAAATAATAATCTTTTGGAGGTCCCGAGCAACAAAGATGATAGGTTGGCCTCTACTAGGGCCAGGGCTTTCTCAGTATTGACCCTGACTTGGTGGAACAGTCTGTCACAAGAGACCAGGGCCCTGCGGGATTTGGCATCTTTCCGCAGGGCCTGCAAGACGGAGCTGTTCCACCTGGCGTTTGGGTTGGTTTCTGTTTAATATTTATGCTTCATTCTTTTATTGGTGGGCTATTTCAAAATGAGACTGCAATTTTAATTTTGAATTTTTAAATTTGTATTTTAATCTGTATTTTAAATTGATTGTTTTTATGTTTTTGCTGTGATTTTAATTAGTGTTAGCCGCTCTGAGCCCGGTTTTTTGGCTGGGAAGGGCGGGGTATAAATAAAAAATTATTATTATTATTATTATTAGGAAATGCATTAAAATGATATGCCTCTTTCTATAAAACTAGACTGCATGAAATGATTTGAGAGGTCGTTTCAGTCTTTACTTAGGCAAACTATGATAGTGTGGGTTAGGTTTTTCTTTTGGAGTTTTGAGATAAAGAAGTTTTCCAATATATTGCAATAAAGGTAAAAGTAAAGGTACCCCTGACTGTTTGGTCTGGGGTTGCGGCGCTCATCTTGCTCTATAATCCGAGGGAGCCAGCATTTGTCCACAGACAACTTCTGGGTCATGTGGCCAGCATGACTAAGCCGCTTTTGGTGAACCAGAGCAGCGCACGGAAACACCGTTTACCTTCCTGTCAGAGCGGTACCTATTTATCTACTTGCAATTTGACGTGCTCTCGAACTGCTAGGTGGACAGGAGCTGGGACCAAGCAACGGGAGCTCACCCCGTTGCGGGGATTCAAACCGCCAGCCTTCTGATTGGCAAGCCCTATGCTCTGTGGTTTAGACCACAGCGCCACCCGCGTCCCAATATATTGCAAGAAACAAAAACTAAAAATGGCAGAAATCACTAACTAGACAAAAGTAAAAGAAAACTGGCACTCTAAATGTATTTAGAAAGAACTGGACTTCTTTTGTTGAGTTTTATAATAAATTGTTTTTTTCAGGGTGAGGTTAGTTTTTAATGAAAAATAGATATTGAAAGATATTTTCAAAAGCTTTAGTTTTCCAATATTTCTACATGGCTAGATATAGATACAGATATAGAAGATTATCCAAAGGGTTCTTTTGCAGCTTGACGTTTTATTTATTTATCTATAAAACACCCAGTTTTCTAATCATCACCAAGCAATTGGGAATGATCCTCATTATCTGTTCTCATTCTCTGCCTTCTAGAGTGAAATGTTATGTTGTCCGAAATATTAGGAATGATTAAAGATAATTGCTGGTCCCATTTTTAGCATTTGAAATGAAGTTTGAAGCTACTTGTAAGTGCTGATCAACTGTGACCCCCGTTTAGCCTGAACTGTGGTTAACGTTGCTGCTGGTATAATGTTTAACCATGGTTGAGGCCTTTAGTGGGAATTTGTGCTCCAGAAGACAACCTGTAGAAAAGGAAGTTTATTATCCCATGCCCTACTCACATGGTGCACTATGAAGAAAGAAAGACCCAGAAATGTCCAGAGAAGCAAAACAAGGGGTTAATTGGTTCTTGGCCTTATTTCACTGTATATGTGTACAACTTACAGCACAATTCTATATATGTTTATTATATTCAAAAGGAAGTCCCATGGAGTTTACTCCTAAGAAATTGTACACAGAATTACAGCCTTGGTCTTTTAAGCTGTGTTGAGGTAACAGGTCTTGATCCTTTCAACTTTCATACCAAAGGAAACATTCACCAGCATAAACTTAACTTAGGTAAAGGGACCCCTGACCATTAGGTCCAGTCCTAGACGACTCTGGGCTTGTGGCGCTCATCTCGCTTTATTAGCCGAGGGAGCTGGCGTACAGCTTCTGGGTCATGTGGCCAGCATGACTAAGCCACTTCTGGTGAACCAGCGCAGTGCATGGAAACACCGTTTACCTTCCCCGCTGGAGCGGTACCTATTTATCTACTTGCACTTTGACGTGCTTTCGAACTGCTAGGTTGGCAGGAGCAGGGACCGAACAACAGGAGCTCACCCCCGTTGCAGGGATTCGAACTGCTGACATTCAGATTGGCAAGCCCTAGGCTCTGTGATTTAACCCACAGCACCACCCGCATAAACTTACTACCTATTTACCGTAATTTCAAGGAATTGGATATTTTATAGGATACAGAGAGCCACTTTGGATTCTTAATCAAATATTAAAATGTTCACACTTCTAAGCAGTTTCAATCTTTAGTTATCGAAGCATGCCTTAAACTTAGAAGCAGATGACCGTGGCTAATTTTTCTGCCTTACAGAACTTTGGAGAAAACAAAAATCATCAAAAGGGGAAACAAGCCCACCATTTTTAAATGGACTACCAGAGCAAGTAAAAAATACACTTTTCTCAGTAATTATGTTAAAGAAAGGGTGGTAGGGTACAGTTTAAACTGTTTATCAATTCCACTTTCGACAACAAGTTGCTGAGAGCAGTTCCTGCAGCTTGACTTAATGATTTTCTGATGTTCACAGCACTGTTTTGTTTCAGAGCCTGGGTCGCAGCAAAAAACTTTCCCCTGCTTTTATCTATTAATGAAGCTACTGTGTACTATGTGCCCCTCTCCCTCTTTATGACAGTCTATTCTATCGCACCCACCCCAGATTCATTACTTCACCCCATTAACAATCCGTGCAGAGTCCTCTGCTAGTTTTATGAGGCAAAACCACAAAATGTCAGGTTAAGAAAACTCTCTCCCAAACTTATTTCATAAAATACTGACACATAATACATTACCTGTCAAGTATCTGTTTACACAGATTCTCACGGAACTAGCAACATGGAGTTTAATATTAGAAAAGGTGGGTAATGAATTGCCTACTACTTTTTTTTTAAGGCAACTGGATGTAAAATATTTGGTAACTTTCTAATCATAATGCTGCAGCGATGCTTATTTTAATTAAGGGAAATAAAAAACACCCTCAACAAACAGCATTATGATGTGCTCTAGGATAGTGTTCTTCAGTTTGGATTCCTAGATAGTGTTGGAATCATCCTTGGCCATTGAGATAAGCTGGATAAGATGATAGTTGCAGTCCAACAAATCTAGGGTCCCAGGGTTGAAAAACACTAGCCTAGGACACTTTATTCAGAAACAGATGTCTTACTACAATATACTTTAATCATCAGCATTATTCTGAGGAAAAACCATCCCAAATGAATTTCATTTTCTTTTGGAAAGCAGCTTTGCCACACATAAGTGAGAAGAGAATCGTAAGTCACATATGTACACTTTTAATGGATTGGCTGGATGAAAATATTGATATCCCACCTCTTGGGCCTGAAGAAACATTTGAAGTGGCTCACAATATAAACGAAAACCAATACTAAGTACACATGCAGGTATACCCTTATATAAGTTATAAAACTACAATTTCTGGTGTTCTGTACAGCTATGATACATCAAGAGATGCAGAAAGGTTTTTACAGAGCTGTACTGAAGATGATTTGATGTGTGTGCAGATTTACATTTTTAAAAATAAAGTTAGAAAGATGTAAAATGAATCTTCATTTTTAGTTGCTTGCTGTATTACTTGTGCAAGTGAGGCATATGAAGCAGCATCACTCACTCGGAACAACATCTAAAGGTGACTTAGGTGTCTAAAGGCACCTAAGGCCATCAGCTTGCTGAATCCGAGTCTGTCAGTCTCTGAATGGGTGACTCTGCCTAGGAAACACTTGTGAGCTGCTTTGGGTTCTATGATGGAAGAAAGGTGGGACAGAAACACACTTCAGCTTTGGTTAAATCTGTGAGTCTGGACAATTCTAGGAGTCATTTCTCAAGCCAATTACTGCCCTGGTTCCAGAATTTAGTACTTTTTTTTGCAAAAGTATTTGCCTTTACTTCTCCAGGCAGCCATATGGCCTAGAATTTATTAATTCCTCAATGTCCATCTCAGTAGAGCAGAATGTGACTGACCTGGGAGTAACACAGTGGTCTCCCTGTAGGTGTGAAGCATGCCAACAAATTGTCCCAGATCCCCCTATGAGGGGAGTGGAGGGGAATAAAGGCAGTGGTTGCCATGGGACAGAGCAAGGTTGCAGGAGAAACTGATGAACAAGATCTGAAAGTGTTCTCTAAACAGGGTTTAAAAAGGTTCAATAGTGAGAGTGGAACATTCAGCCATATGTTACTTTTATTGATGCCAGGAAATTTCAGCAGATGCCGGATAGTGTCTTCTGAGATGTGTGTCTTAGAGGGTGGGGCTGTGCTTGCTAGCCTTACCTTCTGTTGCACCCTCTGCTTCCCCTCCACCAGGTGTTGTGTGGGAAAGTCCAAAGAGGGCACCTTGCTCTACATGCGTAGGCTCCTCATGTGATTTTGAATGTTGATTGCGTATGGAACCCATGGATGAATAGGGGAGCCTGTTCCTGCTTCACACTTCACCCACCCACCACCCATGCATAGATGGGGATGGGGACTGGGCTGGCAGGCAAAAGCAGCAAGAGGAACATTGGAAGTTGTCTTCTATGGAATGTGATCCATCTAGCTCAGTATTGTCTACTCTGACCTGCCATAGCCCTCCAGGGTTTCAGACAGGGTTCTCTCCCAGCCCTACCTGGAGAATCCAGGGATTGAACCTGGAACCTTCTGCATGCAAATCAGATGCTCTACTAAAGAGCCAATGCCCCTCTCTGTCTCAGGGATAGGGCTAGCAAGCATGGCCCTGCTTTTCTTGCCAAACGATTGTAACCACATGGGACATAACGTTTGAGGTGGGCAAATCTGTTTAATCAGTTAAAGCCGGCAGTGGAAAGTTACAATCCAGAAGGGAGGGCCTGAAAAGAAGGGAACTGTTATCTCATGGCTCACTCCCAATTAACTTAAGGATAATAATGCAAAAAAACAAACAAAAACAAAAACACCCAACCCTCACAACCATCTTATCTCCAGCCATCAAAAATTGACATACTTTTAAAAACGTCCTTCTATATTTTAGGAGTGCCACAAACAATTTATGTACAATCCCAGAACATTTTGGAGAAATTATATGAGAGGATGGCTAGACAACATTTATTTCTAATGATGGCCCTGATGAAAGACCTTATCCAAAATGTGTCAGTCTTTGAAATACATTATTTGTCACATTCCTGAGAACTTTTCTCTCTTTGTTTTGCTGGTTGGTGCAGTGCCCCCCCCCCCGGATTTCTTCTGTATTTAAAAAACAGCAACCATGCTTCCATGGTTTTTTTTCCTGGAACAAAACAGAGGAAAGGCTCTTGCAAAAACAAAAAAACACCTGATCCTAGTTGCATATGTTTAATCTTGCTTTTATGTAATTTGTAACTGTGAGCAGGATTATAATAAAAATTTGCAAAGGTTGCAAATATGGAGCAACAGGTTCATAGAACAGAGGGTTGTGAATGTCTTAGTTGATCTTACTAGTTATTTTGATATTCTAGATCATTCCTGGATCAGATTTGCAATTGAGAGAATTGTCAGCTTTCTGTTTCTGTGACTATACTTAGCTACAACTGTTAAGGTCCTGCTCCAGTAGGCAGAGAAAATCCATCTGCCATAGAGGAAACTCCTTATTAGTTCCAAATTATGAAGAAAACTGATATCTTTTCAGTCTTTAAGCAACTTCCATCTGTAATGAACCCTACAGTTCCTACTGGCAGTCAGCTGGAGTTAGAGCTATCAGCTTAATCACCAGATATGCTCCATAGCTTTGACCCTCTTCAGCTCTGGATAGGGCAGTGTCTGTTCTTTGAGCTAACAACCTGACACAGATAAACCTTTCCTTTCTCTGAACCGGAAATCTGCATTAGTCTTAGTCTTAGCCAAGTCAGGTTGTGATTTAGTCATAGTACTCTTCTGTGACTTAGAGCAAACAAATCTTTCCCATCTTTGACTTGCGTGCAAAACAAACTTTTTGCGCCATACCTTTAAAAAAACAAAACAGAACAAAATTACTGTGGTTGACTCCTAGTTATAAACCTTCCTGACTTTCTGTACACCCCAATAAATTTGACTAGTGGGTCCTTTAAATACATAATATATTTTCATCACATCTGTGAGTAAACTTTCCTTCCTTCCTTCCTTCCTTCCTTCCTTCCTTCCTTCCTTCCTTCCTTCCCATTTTAGGTACAGTGATCATCATGACTTAATGCAAAGATTGCAGATTTGATCCCCTTAATGCATATTCCTGCATTGCAGGGCGTTTGACTAGATGATCCGCAGGGTTCCTTCTAACAGTATGATTCTATGACTTAGAGGCTTTGCATGTGGAATTGACATAAATCCTGAGTTAAGATTGTGAAGTAATATGGAAATATCTCACCATCTCTGTGCTAATAGACCTTTGAACTCTTGAGAATCCAAACAGGGAGATTTGAGCACTGTCTCCTGATTTTGAAGTCCCCTGATCCTGCTAATTGACCCATCAGTGTATATAATGACATAAACAGCAAATCCATTTGCAAATTACAGATGGGAACTTCAATTACCTGTTGGCAAGGATTATTAATGTGATTAAGAAAGGGGAAAAATCTTATCTTAGAATAAAATGTGCATACCCAGCCATTTTAGCTGTTAAATTGTATGTATAGATATGGAAAATGAAAAACAGCTCTGTACATGATTTGTGTAAAAATAGTTTGAACACATTATTCTCAGGTTGCATCACTGCCCCTATTCCAACCATTCATTAATGGTATCTTGTCAGTTTGGGATGGAGCACTCAGATAACTGGTTCTATTGCTTTCAAGGGACACCATATGCAGTTCAGTGGTTTTTGATGGTTTGGGACTTGCTTAGTCTTGTTGATAAGGCATGCATTATATCTTACCATGACCAATCAATACAGGTTCATATACTTGGCAGTATTTCATGGTGGAAAAGTAGAGAGAACTGGAAAAAAGATGGTAGAATCTCTTAACCATCTACTGGGATGTTTTTATGTTGCCTTATAGATCAGTTGCAAACACACACAGCAGTGGCTAATCCCAGGAACATACTTCATCAGGATAACATCATGACTGAAACTTGGTGGTAGACATTAAGATGTGAAACTGCCAATATATTTTGTTGAGAGGAAAATCCTATACACACTGGAGACATAGCTGGACACTGGGTGGTCTTAAATATAATTCTTCAGCAGCATTTTAAAAGAGGGCTGTTTGGTAGGCCATAACCTTAATGTTTTATACTGTATTTACTTCTTTCTGACGAACTGCTTTATATATTTTTTTCATTGAGAAAACCGAAGGAAATTTTCTGAACAAATAATTAAGGTAACTATAGTACAGTTATTATTTTTCTTAAACGTTACTGCCCCCATATGGACACAGTGATGAACATACGCTAGCAATGTAGGTAAAGCTGCTCCCTAGGTTGCATGGCTTTAAAATGTCTACTTTAAAGTTTTAATCCAGACAGATATAAATAAAGTTTGGGTGATTAATGGTTAAATCAAGTTTATCATGTCTCTAGACTTTATATTTGTGTTTGCCGTAATTACTTGTTTTCTGGCATACCAAATATACTTCAGTACTCACCTAAACTGATTGCACCTGCAATTGCTTAATGTAGTTTACTTTCCATAAAACTTACTCATTTTTTGCACTGGCCATCTTTCCTTTCTGAGGATAAATTTATAATGGGTTTTGAGGTGTTTAAGGTTTGGTAAATGCTTTCCATGGTAACTTGGACACACAATAACTACTGTGTTACTTTCATAACATGTAAAGACCAATTCGAGGTGGTTTCATAAACCCCTGAAATTGCAAAGTCTATCCATCCTTATCTTTAACAACATTTGTAGCTGCATCCATAGAATAGAATTGCTGACAGTTGCCAGGCGTTTCTGAATGAGGCACATGCAATTTGCACCTCCCATTATTTTCTGGGATTCACTAGATTGTTATAAAATTTCCAGGCTTGAAATAGGTGGGGTTTAAAGATTTTTAACTAGCTATGTGTGCGTGCAGGGATTATAAGGTTTTAATAACATTAAAATTTACTGCTACTACCACAGCATTTTTAAAGTGGAAAGCTAAAGAACAGTCATACTTATTTTTAATCAGTTAGAAGTACCAAGTGCCAAGTCAAGTGTTCTTTATTTATTTCAAGTAGTTCATTCACTGAATTCTTTGACTGTCCCAGAGGGCTCAGTGTGGAAAGGATGTTTACAAGTACAAAGTCAGAGTTATACACACTGCCTGCTCAACTCTGGTTTGATTCATATGCTGTGGAATTGGTTGTTCTTTTCAACTTCATAGCTGCATTTTCAAAGACAAAAAGCACAGCTGCATTTCAGAATCGGCAAATAGTTACAAATCTATATTTTCTCATACTTTTGATCAATACATTACAGTACAGGAATATGGCATTAACAAACTTAAAGTAGCCTATATGTTCAGTCTTGGCAGGAAAGAGTTTGCTCCATCTGTAGCTGTGTCTATTAATGCATCAGAACTATAATCTTCTTAAAGTCCACTTGGAAATAATAATGTGTGTGCCACCTTCTACATTTATAATGTTTAATGACAGTGGAATTCTGTTTGTGCCACTGTTTAGAAATATGTTCATAATCATCCAGCATAGGAGCTATGCACCTTGTTACATGCATACCAACATGCATCTAGATTAATGTGTATATCACATTGATGTCTCCATTGGAGGATGGCCAGCTTTAGGTAAGGAGTGAGTTGTGTGTCATCGATATACTGGTGAAACTGCACCCCAAACCTTCCAGTAGTTTCATATAAATGTTTAAAAGCATGGGAGACAAAATAGAACCTTGTGTGGACCCCACAGCGTAGCCACCATGGGGGCTGCAGAAATCCCCCAGTGTTACTCTCTAGTAGCAGCTCTGCAACCTGATGCAGTGCAGTGCCTCCTACTCTTAATTCACAGAACCACTCCAAAAGGACACCATAGTCAATTATATTAAAAGCCACCAGAAAGTAAAAGAGAATCAGCATGTTGCACTCCACCACCTCTCCCTCCCTCCCTCTTTCTCTCAAAAAGAAAAAGGGGAAAAGAAAGAAGAAAATTAATCAGGGCAAACAAGATAACCCATTTCATCCAGGAGCATTTCGCTGAACTAGCACCACTCTCTAGATCACTTTCATGGATGATACAGTGGTGCCCCGCTAGACGAAAATGATTCGTTCTACGAGTGTCTTCGTAGAGCGAATTTTTCGTCTAGCGAAGCGCCAATGCAGAGCAGAGGTTTTCGTGACGAAAAAAATATACTTTTTCGTCTTGCGAGGCAGCCCCATTGACATTTTCGTCTTGCGGGGCAGCCTTCCGCTAGCGAATGCCGTTCGTCTAGCGAGTTTTTCGTCTTGCGAGGCATTCGTCTAGCGGGCACCACTGTATGTCTAAAACCATCTGGACTTGTCAAAGACATTTTGATGTCTGAAGTGGAGCAGCAGACGATGCCCCCTAGCCAGTCAAGGTGCACAGTACCTGGAACATGCAAAGAGTTGGTTTTAACAGCACATTTTCTGCAAGTTAGAGCAAACATAAACTACATTACTCTGCCTCTTGCTTTTCTTTCCTGAGGACTGAAAACATGGCTTTACAAAACCTATATATAAGAAAGCTCCACCTACCACTGTGTCTGGCCTGCTTGTGCAAGGCAGCCCATGAGAAAGGTGGTCATTGGGCTGAAAAGGTTTTAACCACCCTTGATTTAAAGCATTTATATTCTGTCTTTTCTTAATAGAGCGCAAGGCAGCTAACAATAATTAAAATAACTTTAGAATAGTGAAACACTAAAAGCAGCACACTTAACTAAAAAGATAAGAAGTGCAAACAGCCATTCAAAGCAAATTAACCAAACTTGTTACAGTAAGTTAAAAGCAGTTCAGTGAGAAAGCTATTATTGCTGATGGCCCAAAGCCCAAAAAGGAAGGTTTCTACAATCCATCTGAAGGACATTAAAGAGGGGCCAAGATGAGCGCCTTTGTAGAGGAGTTCCAAAGCCTGAGTATAACCAGTGAAAAGGCGTTATTGCTCCAACTTGACATACTGGGTATGCCAGTACATACAAGGCAAGGGCATCCTTGAAAGTAGTCTTTAGAGAACAACAGGGATATCAGATTTCTTTTTTCACAGAAAACATTATTATTGCAGAAAATAATTTAGTTTCTTACATTATGCATAGATGCTTAACGGGAGAATTTTTGATTTCTGGGAGTGGGGGTGCGTTTCATGGTTTCAGAATGAAATGCAGGCACATTCCACTGAAGTCTATGGCAAAACCTCATGGAATTTTGATTCCTATGTGATAAAACGTGTGTGTGTGTGTGTGTGTGTGTGTGTGTGTTGAATTTTCATGCTGTATAAGAGACTCTTTAGCCTCTGCTTCAGCTTCAGTTATAACTGAAAATTATCACAGTACTCTGGAGTATCCAATTTGAAAAGTATGCATGGAATGTCAGTGTTTTGGCAGTATGCAGTAGCATCAAAACACCAAATGTTGTCTGCTATACTAAAATTAGAGACAGTTGGATATTTCCTTTTAGTGATTTATAGATCTGTTATGTACCAGATTGTCTTGTGTACAAAATGAATGTTGTTTGCTCACATTCATACGGGATAAGTTGAGCTGTTTATAGGCTCATGTGCATTAAAATCACACTCAAACATGCACCCACCCACACCCCTTCTGCGTTACATAGACAGCCACCATAGTTTTTCCATTGCATATTACAGGCTTAGGACTACAACTCCCATCATCCCTAATTAACAGGACCAGTGGTCAGGGATGATGGGAGTTGTAGTCCCAAAACATCTGGAGGGCCAAGGGGACTCATTTAAGTTGAAAAGTTATGATCAAGTTAAAAGTCAAGTCCCCGACTGGCTGCAATATCACCAGGTACATGAAACATTTAAATTAGATAAAAAAATTGGTTTTCAAGTGGAAAAATCAAAACTGGAAACAGAACTGATCGAATCGAACTCTAAAAACCTTTCCAAGATGTATAATTTATTGCTAGAGTGGCATACGAAAGATGAATTGGTTAAATCGACAATGATAGATTGGGCGAAAGATGTGGGACATAATATTATGATGGATGACTGGGAGAGATTGTGGCAGAAAGGTATCAATTTTACTGCTTGTAACAGTTTAAGAGAAAACATAATGAAAATGGTATACAGATGGTATCTGACACCAGTTAAGATAGCAAAGATGAATATTAAAATGTCAGATGTGTGTTGGAAATGTAAACATGCGAAAGGTACCTTTTTTCATATGTGGTGGTCGTGTCCAGGGGTAAATGCTTTCTGGGATAAGATTTACAATGAGCTTAAAAAGGTAATGAAAATTACCTTTAGCAAGAAACCAGAGGCATTTCTCTTGAGCATGACCAATGAAGAGATACCCAGTCAGGACAGAGTATTTTTTATGTATGCCACAACAGCGGCTAGAATCTTATTGGCAAGAACCTGGAAAGGTGAAGAGATCCCAACAGTGGAAGAATGGCAGATGAAGCTAATGGACTACATGGAACTCGCAGAACTGACCGCCAGAATCCGAGACCAGAGGGAGGAGAAGGTGTCGCAGGATTGGAAAAAATTTAAAGACTATTTAGTTAAATCTGAAAAATTGAGTATTTGAGCAGAATTAAGCAGAAGATCGGCTTTAGCAGGGTTATGTTAGTTAAAACTGTTTAGAAGAAATTTTTTGTATGAATGATTTAATTGTTAAAAAGTATTCTAAGATTTTTAAGTTTAAGCTATGATTTATATTTGATTAAGTAAAGCTAAGTGCATCAAGAAATATGGTAAATGTTAATGGAATAAGATATAAAGCTACCTATAACATATATACGATTTGGAAGACAGTGGAGGGAACAGGGGAAGTCCCCTGAATAGAGAAGAATGCAATAAGTAAACTACAAAGATAAGTGTTGGTTAAGGTTAGTATATGTTTTTCTTTATGTTTGTTTATATTGTTATTGTTTTTATTGTGTTTATGTATTGTGTTTTTATGGTGTTTATGTTTATGTTTATGCTATGTTTTTCTTTGTTTTAATGGAAAATAATAAAATCTTTATTAAAAAAAAAAAACATCTGGAGGGCCGAGTTTGCCTATACCAGGGATATTAGAAGCTGAATATGCTTAATTAGCCATATCAACTTGTGTAATACTAATAGACTATGATTGTTTAGAATGCTTCTTGTTAGTTTACTGGAGTCTCTTGCTGCCACCTCCTTTACTAAAATATTTGCTTGCCAGAATCATATTCTTAGCTACAGAAACCTTTCACGTTATTAGAATGGCGAAGTTTGCTATGCTATGTAGAAAACAAATGCCATGTAGTTTCATACTGAATATTTATACTGAGTATTAGATTACAAAAAAATGCATTACTATTTTATGTTAAATGCTTGGGAGTCATTTAAACTCTAATTAAATTCTCTTAATAGCTGTCTACTTGCAAAGGACAGTGGTATGATAATAGTTTTATGATGGTTAGTGTTTTACTTAGAAGCTGCCTCCCTGGATCACGTGAGCATGAAAGAATATTTTCATATACATGAAATACATAAACATTTGCAAAAATATTTTCAAGTCTTAATATTTTTTTAAGTACTGTAAATGGATTTTTTAAATTCACATGTATATTTATTTACTGCCTTATTCAACACATTATGGATTTTGTGGTTGCAATAATGTTTCCAATATCTCTTAAATAAAAAATGTGGAAGGTTTCTGAGCTGGCTACTTCTATGTTAATATACATTGCACAGAGGCAAGTGGTTTTAGCCCTGTATATTTCATTATTTGCCAGATGCAAGAGTGGCCAAAAAATCGACAACTAAGGCTGACTTGCTACTTGTTTGGAAACTGCAGTTAACTAAGGGCCATTGCACTCATACTACAATCCTACACTGGTTTACTGTGAAAAAATCCTATTGAAATCCATGTATGATTTATTAATAATTAAAGATGCTTAAGACATTTTGGAATGCATTTCAATAAATTTGAGTTACTATAATTATTTCTAAAAAAGAAAAAGGCATTTGTCGCACACCTGTCTCTAAAAATCTTCTGCAAATTTATGATGAGACCCTGATACCAGCAGAGCTGATAGAATTTCTTCTTCTTCTTTTACTAACTTTTAGGAGAACAAGATCAACACTTCAGTTTTTGTTATTTTAATTGAATTAGATACTATGTAACCATGACCTAGAAGTCTTTTATGTTTTAATCTTTTCATGTAGTATTCCCATGGCAATGTGTAAGGGCTCTCACTAACATACACACGCGTGCAGAAGCATGCGCGCACACACACAGAGAGCGAGCGAGAGAGAAGCCAGGGCTGTTGTAAAATAAACTTGCCAGCTCAGTATTATTTTCCATCTATAAGACGCCCCCTGACTTAAATTTAAGAAAATTGGGGGAGATGGCACAGAGTTGTTGAGCTTTTTTTGGGGAGGGGGGATTGCTGAAATTGCTTACCCGCATGCATCACAAAATCTTCGTCCCATCGCTGGCAGAAGCTACCTATCGCCCGCCCAACTGCTGAAGCGTCAGCCAATCAACACCACCCATTAACGCAGCAACCAATAACACGCACAATAGCCACTGACAGCCGCAGCAGCAACCAATCAAATGTCTATCCTTTGCACTACCCATGTATAAGACGACCTCCACTTTTTAGCATGATTTTTTAAGAAAAAAAACATAATCTTATACACGGAAAAATATGGTGACTGGTGTGCATGTAAAACCACCTGATGCTCTAACTCAGTAATTCAGTTTTCAAAGTGTATTCTGCCTGTGGCTACTCAATGGAAAATAATTGCAATTTTTGAACTCAAAACCATGGAATGGGTCCCTCTAAAACATACTATGTAATGAGAGAGTACCCTGAATTGCAGCTGCCACTCCCTAACCTTCCTTCTAATGTTGACTTTTATACTATTTGTTTTGTATTGTAAACTGCCTCAGAGTTATATATGGGGTTCTGTGGAAAATAATGAGTATAGGTGTTTGGGATATTGCTACCCATGGTGTGTCTGAGATGAGAGGGATTTTTAAAAACATTTCCCCCCATGTGTGTAATCTGTACATCTTTGTTATTTTTGTTGTTATGTAGGAGCTGTGCTTTTGGCCAGCATGCAGGGATTAACAGTCAATATCGATCCAATTTTATATACTTGGCTCACGTACCAGCCTCAGAAGCGAAGCAGCAGACCGATGCAGCAGGTAAGAAATACTGAAATGCCTTCTCTTTGTGTGTACTTAAGTAGGATGTCTTGTCTACATTAGTGGGAGAGAAACGAATGCCATCATGCTGCATCTCTTATAAGTATCTTGCTGTTCTTCAATAGTAGAAGCACAGCTGTGCTTATTGTTAAAAATAGGAGTCTTCTGTTTTGTTAGCTGTTGGCTTATTTTATGTTCACTGTATAAGTGTGTGCTTCTATCTATATCTATCATCTGTCTATCTATTTGTCATCTATCTTTTTATTATCTATCGTTAGTTTGCCCCCTTTGAGAACAACATCATTGAAAATGTAACTAATAAAATCAACAGGACAAAATCCCCTCTAACATAAAAAAATGTATCTTTAAACAGGTAATTTATGTGAAAACTGACTTCATTTTAATAATTTATGCCCAGATTAAAAGAAAAAAAGTTAGAGAACAGCCAAATATATATCTGGCTATCTTCTAAAAATACTGTAACCCCGCTTAGTGATACATTGATCTCCACACTACGTTTTCTGACCCGTATGTAATAATATACTGTATAGGCTACTCTGCAGCAGGAGAGGCTAACCTGTGGCTGTCCAAAAGTTGTTGGACTCCAATTCCTATCAACCCTAGAGAAAATGGCCAATAGCCAGGGAAGATGGGAGTTACACTTCACCAACATCTGAATGATATATTTGCAAATAGGATTAATAAGAGTTTTAAATCAAAATGTTAATATGTTAAGCTGTTTCTTTAATGGCTAGCTAAAAGTTGAACATGGCATTGTATTGTTCATGAACATTCTTCTTTAAACGTAACTTTAGTTAGGAGCCTCATGCTTTCAGAATATAGCAACATATGTCTTATTTGTGCTTTTCCCACTGGAAATGAAAACACAAGCCAAATCGTAGCGGCTGTTACATATTTGAATAAGGCTCTATGTAGTTCCTGTTGCAACTATGTGGTTAGTGCTTTAGGGGCAAAAGAGGATGTTTTCCCATATCTGCATTTGGCTTCCGCATGTATCTGAACATTTCCCCCCATTTTGAATAGTGAACAATGTGGACATTCAGCTTTAAAAAAAAAATAGTAACGGTCCATGAAAAAGTTTATGAATGCATGCATAAATCTGCATAATACCTTCTGACTTTCTTTACTGATCACTAGTAAAATACAGTATTTCTTTCTTTTTTAAAAAAAGAAAAACAAATAACTTAAGATCAACTAAAAGTGTTGATTTATGGAAAACCAAGTTCATAATCATCCAGTATATCATTCAGTTATGATTATCGCCCAGGCTGTCCAGAGTCTAAGCTGTGCTGCTGATGCCACAACACCTAGGGACGCACCCGATCTTTAATCAGTGTATGTGCATTAACAAAGGGGAAGATTCAAGGGGAATATAAAGTTAGTGGGAAAAGTTTGGGGGTTGATGTCATTGCACAAACTTAACTGTCACAGAATGTAACAATAATAACTGCTTCCCTAGTGGCTGTGCAGCATCTGTCACAAGCACAAAGCACTCGATAGATTGGGCTGTTGCACTGTGCTGAGAGCAATGTTCCCAATAGCAGAATAGTTGTTGTGCTTGTGGGCTGCAAAAACAGGAGATCACCCAGTGTGAAATATGCCTTCAAAGTCTAATATACTTATTTAATGGGGTGGCCGATGCCCACTAGAGGTCATGGTAGGAGGTCATGGACACATGGGGTAGGGGGTCAGATTCAGAATAAGGAAAAAAGCCTAACCTGAAAATCAAAAACAAACTCAGTTGGTCTCTAAGGTGCTACTAGAAAGAATTTTCGAGGTATCTGAAGAAGTGTGCATGCACACGAAAGCTCATACCAGGAACAAACTCAGTTGGTCTCTAAGGTGCTACTAGAAAGAATTTTCGATTTTGTTTTGACTATGGCAGACCAACACGGCTACCCACCTGTAACTGAAAATCAAAGAAAAAGTAATCAGGGACACTATCAGGCCTTGTAGGTCCTCAGCAAATCCAATTTGTCTGCTGGGATAAGCTTGCCTAAGTGTGTAAGTCATGATCCCATACTACATAAAGGCGCTGTAGCCGGAGTTCTCATCTGCACTATCCTATTTTTTGTAATAGCGTTTTAAGTTTGCCAAGGTGTATTTTTATCTTCAAAACAACCCTGTAGAGCAAAACAAAAACTGCAACACTGTCAAGTTTATTTTATTTTAAAATTATGGTATAAGCTTTGGGGGCAGCAGCGGCTAAAGTCCACTTTATCATGTGCAGTAGGCTTGGTGATCCATGAAAGTTCATGGAATAATACATTTTCTAGCCTCTAAAGTGCTGCTTCACTATTTCATTTCCTCTGTAAGCCATGTTTAGTTGGCTGCCCTTTTGACTGAAAGCGTATAAGAGTAATGCTCCCAACACTGCAAAATGAGCCAGTGACAGAGAGGAACATTAAGTTCAGTCCCCAGATCCTCTGGTGTGGCTCTATGTTAAAGTTATGAGGACAAGGAGGCACTTGCCAATAGGCTTATTGAGAAGGAAAATGTGTAGGCAATATTCTACCCAATCAAAATGCTGCCTAAGTGGTTTAATTAGCACCACTGATTCCTCCTCTTCTCAAACCACATCTTCCTCTCCCAGAGGAGACACAATTAGGAAGTATAAGTTCCAGAAATAAATGCCATGTACATTGCACAGAATTCACCAGCATCATTAGTGAGGAACCTCTGCTGCTATGTAGTAAGATGATTCCACAACAGGTATCCTTTGCGTACATCGTATAAGCACCACAGTAAAATATCCTGCAGGATCAGGCAAAAAGCCCATCTAGTCCAACATCCTGTTTTCACATTAGCTAAACAAACAACTCCCATGTAGCATTTTTAAACCTAAAACACAGGAATGCAGAACCTCAGAACTTGTCTCAAACCTAGACACACATGGACAAAACCTGTAGTTCCAATTACCCACAAGTGTTAAAAATTGCAACACACACAGAAGCCACCCACCATTTCTTCTCCATATCCTTCTCCCCCAGTCACAAAATATTTCCAAATATAAAGTGAAAAGTTGATAATATTGAAAGATATTCACACACCTCACCATTGTTCTCTTCCTAACAAATACAAACGAAAAGCTAGCTGCTCTAAACTAGCAACCACACCCTTCGCCATGCTAGCAAAAATGAATGTGCTTTGAGGTCTGGGCATTGCCCTAGGGCAGCCATGAGCATGCTTGGACTGCCCTTCAAGGTAGCCCTCCTAGGCTAATACTGAGACTGCTAGTTAGCCTCATAACAACAGGTAGAATATAGTGTGGCTGACTTTCAGACCACCCAGTCACATGGTTTCATGTTTAGAGACACAGGGGAGGGACCTGTGTGCCCTCTCTGTACTTTTACAGAAACCTGATTGGCTAGAGAACTATAGATTGACAGAAATGCTTGCAGAGATTCTCCACGTCCAAACAGAAGTATAAAATGTGTCTGCGACAGGAAAGAGTGTGTGATGTTGACATTTTGTGGGGGATATTTTTTTTAATTGCTTGACATTTTCCTTGGGAGGGCTGTACCATAGTGGACCTGCCTCCACTGAATGTTTTTGATATTGCTTTTGTTATATAATTAATAACATCACTTTTTCCTTTATAAATCCAGTTGGTTATTTTTGTACTTTTACATGCTGATTGCAGCATCTGGACTCGATGAGGCATGTGGCCCTCACCTGTTCTGTGCCTATTCCAGCTGAGGAATCACACACCTCCTCCCAGAGCTAGCAAGCCCCACCCACCCACCCAGAGAGCTGGGCTCTGGGCCTTTGCCAGCCTTAGCCAACTAAAGCACCCCTCCTGCTGTTCCCTATGCCTCAGAGCCTGCCGTGTTCATGGGGACAGGGCCCCCTCTGGTGATGGGTCCTGCTACTCCGGTTTCTGTGAATTGACCCCCATTGCTTCTCCATCCTCCATCACCCTGTGAGTACTTCTTTCCCCATCCGCAGCTTGCTCCGGTATGTCGTAGTCCCGGCTACACCCCTCGTGGGAGCCTCTTCCTCCTTCCCATCATCCTGCCAATTCATGACAGATAATGGTGTTGAAAAGAAATAATAATTACTTTAAATGCTGTTGCTGAGGTATAAAGAAGCTTTTTAAAAAAAAAATAAGGGAGACCATGAATAGTATTGCATTAATTTTATACCATGTTGTGAACCATGAGATAGGAAAATACTTCAAGGAACTCAGAATGGCAAATTTGTCGGCTATCCAAATTACCAGCAAGGCCCAGACTTCATTAATTCCCTTTAAACACCCTTAGACTGGTCTCTGATCTACTATGTGTAATATACAATCTTTATACCAGACACTTAACTAACTAACTAACTAACTAACTAACTAACTAACTAACTAACTAACAAACATATGGCACATGTTTCGTCCAAGGAGCTCAAGGTGGCACATGTCTCTCCCCTATGCATTTTTCCTCTCTCATAACAACTGTTTGAGGCAAATAAAGCCAGGAGATGGTAGCAGGCCCAATTCACCAAATAGCCTTCATAGATGTGTTGAGATTCGAAATTTGGTCCCCCTAGTCCTACGGTGACACTCTGGCCACCACACCAGCTCTCTCGGCATGTGTCTTTTTTTTTAGCATAAATAAATAGTTACAGTTTACTATAGCCTCTTCTCTGATCTATGGCTGGATAGGCCTACTCAAATTTAGGGCTTAAAATAGTTAACATTCATTCAGAGGAAATGTCAAATTGAGTACCCTTGATAAAGCTCACTTTTGAGGGTCAGTCTACTATTTGCTACATTTTAGTTAATGTTTTCCAAAAAAAACACATGTGGGTTTGGCCGCATTAATCCCATTGACTTCAGCAAATACACAGCCTCTTCCCCAGCTTTGAAAATATACCCTGTAATGCTTGCTCTGTGGCTTTCTATATTTTCCACAGTGATGCATTAAAAGGTTAGGTAAAAGCCATGTAATTATTGTGCATTCTATACAATCTTGTGACTGTTCATGGGGGTGGGGAGCATATGTCCACATGTGTTCTCCTCTAACCATCTGGTCTACATCAAGACAATATCTGCATTAAAAAATAGCTGTAGTGTTCTATATTTGTAAGCCTTCCTTGAAATAAAATTTTCTAGTGTAGATCAGTTTAGACACAAAATTAAACACGTGTGCATTGCGTGAAGGGGAATCGTGAGTGGAATGAGGCTGCAGGGCTATGCGGCGTTAGGTGTAGATGTCTGTTAGATAAAGGCTTTCCCTTACAAATGTCTGTGCCTGATGCGTTGCTGTGAGAAGCAGAGTCAGACACACCTCATTACCTTGGGGTAGACCAGAGTTCTCCACTCACATCCCTTTGTATGTGTGATTCTTCTTCATGCAGCATACAGTGTAGTGAAATGTCTGGTATATACTTGCAACTACCATAACACTTTGTTTGCACGAAGAAATGAGAACAGTGGGAGTTAATAGTTTATAGACATGGAAGGTTTATTTGTTGATATGAGGACCAGTTAAAATCAGTTCCATACTATTGGTGATTCTGTGGTTCTCAACAACAACACTCCTGCTGTTCTTTATTAAGCTTTGTCTTAGGGTCATCCAGAGAGGAGGAAGAAGCTTCATGTCACAAAAAGGTCATTCAGGTCCCACTTTTCTGTGTGTGCAATTGGCACACAAACACTCAACCAGTCTGTGTGTAGATAATCTGCACAATAGTGTTGAAGGACTATGGCCCACTTCAGATGTTAGGTACTCCAGTCAACAAACCATTAGGTAATAGTTTCAGTCTCTTGTCTGAGAGCCAACAATGGTTACATTGGTTCAGACATCATTGTAAACCATACATGTGAGTGAGACCCAGGGTGTGAGCTCTATAGAAGAGGGATCTGTGCCAAAAATGTGTCAGACATTTGCCCTACTTCCCCTTAAGACAATTCCAGTGCTACACAAGTGTTCTATCAGTGGGAATTGGTAGTAATGGTGGACTTGGCTCCTCAGCTCCAACTTGAGGCACCAAATAAAAATGTAAAAATATGCAATTTTGTTCTAAAATAAATGCTAATTTGTGCTCTGGTGGATGTTGTACAAAGGATATGTGCAGAATCAAAACAGAAAACGTGAAAAACTGTTCTTATAATAAATATACTATTGGATATTTTGCCACTTCTTTATTGCTGTTTACTTTGCTATTAGTTAGGTGAGTCACCCAATTATATTCTCTCCCCCCCCCCATTTATATTCCATCTTCCTTCTATAGAACTCAGAGTGGTATAAATAGGATTTCTTTTTGGTCTCCCATTGACCAAACCAGTCCTGCTTAGCATTTACAAAGTTGCTGTATCATGTGTCTTCAGATCATGTCCATTATAGTGGCTGAGTCTAGATTTTTAATGTAAAAAACCCCGTAAATTGCCTTTGAAGAAAATGTAGCATCAGTAACTGCAGCTTGATAGTTGGCACGCATCCATTTCTTTGTATACCAGGAAATGGCTGTGACTTTATATTGAAAAGTATAAGGTTTTATTTTTATTTTTATTGTTGTGTGACTCTCTTTTATTGCCGTCATGCCAGTTCCAAAGTGGTAATGTAATAAAGGTAACAGTGTATTATTCTATGTAAGTAGAACTGTTTTTGAAATATGGAGCTATTCATTATATTTTGCTCAGTTGTAGTAGCCTCCAGTGGAAAAGTGTTTCCAATAATGATGTTGAATAAGTAAGCTGAAATCTCACTTCTTTCATTGCTTTTGTTTTTATTCAGTTCATTTTGGATTTCAGAAATAGTGCACCAGTCTTTGTTATTTTAATCATGTGCAACTATTCATTCTACATGCATTGTTTTTCATCTGTTAATTTTTGCCTGCTGTAATTGTTACCTCTGTTTTACATACATTATAAAATGAAAGAATAATAAAAAATACAAAAAAGAAATAATGCACTAGTAAAACACACTATTGTTCAGGAGCCTAATTCAATTCTCTCCTTTCTGGGGAACAAAATAGCATAAATCCGTCATCACAACCCTTTCTGAGCCATGAAATTAGGTTTTTTTTTCATGTGGGTCATACATCCTTAGCATTCCAGAGATGAGAATTTGAAATTTTTAATACTTCATACACAGTGCCATGGCCCAGATGTTTTCAGAGCCCTAAAAATAACTGAGCACTTCTTTTAAATGATGCATTCTTTCAGAAAGCTCATGTGGCTTATTGAAGCAGAATGTTGTGACTGAGTCAGTCCAAAGTGCACATGCCAGATCTTCCTGTGTCCTCTGGCTTTTCCTTTCCTTTTGCTTCACAGCTCCTGTTGTTGAATTCAGAAACTTGGAGAATTTTAAAAACAGTTTGTGGTGTGGTGAGGAGAGCTGCTGAAGAAAACAAACACATGCTAAAACCATTGCGTGCTTCCTCTCCTTTTCACATTGTGTTATTGGCTTGCCAGAATAGCAGTCTTAATATGTTTGTGTTTCAATGTGGATTTAGATTTTGTTTTATGTGCCTTTGAGTCATCACCCCCCCCCCCCAATTTCAGGTTCTGATCCTAAAGTTTCTGCATGGAACTAAATCAGGGACAGGCCACCTATGAAGTAGGGTGAAGCAGCTGCCTCAGGCAACACCCATGTGGTTCCCACCCCCAGCCTGCTGCCTCCACCACTGGTGGAGAAGTGGCACTGGCATCAGCACTGATTTCCGGAGAGAACTTGCCAAAATTTTGCAAGATCTCACAGAGCGTGAGAGATCACGTAAGATCTCGCTGGTGCCGCTTCTCTGTGGTTGGTGCTGTTGGCAGAGGAGAGGGCAGAGGTGGCTACGCGGCAGAGTAGGGACAGTAGCCTACTTTGCATTTTGCCTGATGCAGCAAAATGGGATGTGCCATCCCTTAAGTAAGTGCCATTTATTCCACCTGATCTTGCTCTGTTCACATTCAATGGTCTTGTTGCAAAATTACTAATTTCTTTTACAGAAAAGAGGCATGTAAAAGTAGGTGGACTAAAAAGACTCAACTATTTATTGGTATTGAAAAACGGAATTGTCGCTGAAGCAACTGCTAGGCAACTGTTGGTATAGCGTATATTTTGTTCAAAGGACACTAGCAGCCTCGTACTTGGTGTTGCTAGGGGATTCTAAGAAACAAAAAAAAAGTTTTGAAATCAGATTGCCCTGCCATCTTGATGCGAAATATGGATCCTAATCTAGTTCACTTGATCCTGTGAAGTAGATCAGGATCTACTTTGGGTGTTTGTCTGGCAGTTTTATGTGATGCAACTAACCAAAGAGGTGACAAAATTTAAACAGTATCTTAAAATTTAAAATGAAACCCTATTGATCATATCAGTGAATTGAGTTGTTAAGTATGTAGGACATTTCTGTTATCAATTAAATGTATATCAATACACTTGTGTATGTTCATATGTTTATCAATTATTGTCAGATACATCATTTTCAAAATTAGCAGGAACTTTGGTGTGGATCTTTTTATTTGCCTCATGCAAATTGTCCTATTACCTCCTCATAATGCAGAACAATTCTGTTTGTCGTATTTTCTCATTATTAAGCAGTTTTCTAGAGATAGTTGGCATAATTAGCATAGTTATAGAGTTATATTGAATAATTGAAATCTTTAATTCTCATAAATGCATTCCAGTTGCTTAGTTTTCTGTTAACTGGTGAGTGATTTCTTCTTCTTCTAATGTTAAGGTGGCTGTGCAGAAGTGATAGAGATAACAAATCAATGTTGTATCACTTGCATAAGAATCCTTCTCATGTTCTCCAGCTGTGGTGCAGTTGTCATTTGCTATTTTTTCCAACTGCAATTTCCTTGCTGGTTTGTGGCTAAAACCCAACATCTTGATCATTTTCCACCCAGTTTAAGATTGATCTTACATTTACTTTATAGTTACAGCCAGCAGTGCCAAAAAGCTGGCAAAATTGTATTGGGTGTCATCAGCTTCAGCTTCAAGCCTGAGTGCAGTGAGCAAAGATGAAACAGCTGTTTCATTGTCCAGATCAGCACCCAGTACATGGCCATAATTTTTTCCATCTTTCTCTGGCTGTGATCATTTTTATTTCTCCCTCATTTCAAATAGCATAGTGTACAATATTTACCCTTCTCTACTGTTATACCAAACTGACTATATTGTCAAGCCATATTTTTGCATCAAACTAGTTGTACTGTCTCCAACTTTTGTTTTGCCAGGTTTTCAGCTTTCTTTTATATTTGACATAATAGCATCTTGGCAACAGTATGGTCAGTAGTTGGGAGGGAAATGTCTTGTTTCATACTTCTTTTTAAGTTGTATGTTGTATGTTGTTGATTTAAGAATTGTAACTCAGAATTAAAATGACATGTAGCAATCCTATCTTCTGTATATTAGCATCCAATCATAGAATTAGGAGCTAGTGGGAAGCAGACAGTAGGAATAAATTAACATCTCTCCAAATGGAGGGATGTACAATGTTGAGTTCCCCAAGGATCAGTATTGGGAACTGTGCTTTTTAACTTGTTCACAAATGATCTAGAGTTAGGGGTGAGCATGAGGTGGCCAGGTTTGCTGATGATACTAAATTGTTCAGGGTCATTAGAACAAAAAGAGATTGTGAAAAGATCTAAAAGGATTTCTCCAAATGAGTGGTAATGAGAGAATGAGTGGTAAAATGGCAAATTCAATTCAATGTAAACAAGTGTAAAGTGATGTGTGTTGGGGCAAAAAATAATAATCTTAATTTCACATTTTACATTTATGCTAGTGGGGTTTGAATTGGCAGTGACTGAACAAGAATGAGAGCTTGGGATCATAGTGAGTATCTTGAGGAAGATAGTGATCCTGTGTTTGGCAGCTGTAAAAAAGGAAAATTTTGTGCTAGGGATTATTAGTAAAGTTTTTCTTTCTCTCTCATAATGTTAGAACATCCAGTGAATATGAATGCTGGAAGATTCAGGACAGATAAAAGAAAGTATGGGAAAGTTAAACTGTGGGACTTGCTCAGATAGCTTCCATCTTGAATGGCTGTACAAGTGCATTAGATAAACACATGGATAAACACTGTTTATCTGCGAGCCTGTAGGCTTGCACATTTGCACTAAGCCATGGTTTGTCTTAGCATTATGTGCAAACCAGGTTTCTGACTCCCATAGCTGTAACTCTGCTCTACAATATAAGGATAATAAGGATTTGCTTTGGGACAAATTCTTAGACCGGCATCCAAAGCAACTGTGGGGCCACCAAAACGGTTGACAATGACAAACATTACGATGATGTGTAATGTTAGGGCTCTTTCAGTGGAAACTTAGTAAAAGCTTGTTTTCTATAATTGTTAGGAAGAACAAATAGAGTGGAGTTGTATACAAGAATGTGACTATTAAAGCTTTTCATCATTCCATTTTCACAATTTGCTTTGGCATTCTATATGCTTTAGTTATTAAGTCAAGGCTTTTTCCTAGGAACTTGTGGTGATAAAAGTACTGCTTATAGTGCCCTTCCTATGATATGAAGTATCTTTTCCTATGTACTGTTCATAGTTTCTGAATAAGTCACTGTACTTTTCTTCTTTTCTAGCAGTCTGGATCTGTTTCTCTGGGGACACCAGTGACTAGGAAAAAAGAGGATGAGGTATCAGTTGGAAGTATGCCTTTGGCTAAACAGCAATCAAATCAGGCCTCTGAATATGCCAGCAGCCCTGTCAAAACAAAAACTGTAACAGGTATGTTTTGTTTTCAGTTAAATCAACCCATTCTCCAGGAACTCCCCCCCCCCAACATGTGTACATTCCTGCAGGGTCAGGTGTACATATCGGGACACATTTCTGCAGTTAATGTAGGAAGCTTCATATACAATTTCTAGAGTTTTAATGGATATATTTTCAGTTCAGTTCTACAATGTTAGATGGCATTTTCTAACTTTAATCCCAAATTATTATTTTTATAGTACTTCATTTTAATACATTATTGGGTCAGCTCAAGTTTCCTGGCCTCTCCAAAAAGATAGCTGTTCAGGGAATGCTTTAGTGAACATAGTGTATCTTAGTTGTCCAATGCATAAACAAGGCACAGTGTGGTATTATGGCAAAGAGTGCTGTGTTTGGTTGCAAGAAACTTGAGTTAAAATCCACACTTTGCACTGAGGCTTGCAAGATGGTTTTTTTTTTTTTGCAAGTGTAGATGGAGATAACATATTGTAAATAATAGGTCACCTGGTACATAATGCAGGAGAGTTATTGCATGCCATGCTTTGGGGCTTCTTGGAGGCACCTCTGGGAAATGGGATGCTGGACTAGGTAGACCTTTGGTCTGAAGCAACAGGGCTGCTTTGTTTCCTTTCCATTTACATTAACATCCCTTGCAGTGGAGGCTTCTCTGTTGGGTGAAGTGGAGCATAGCCCACCTGAGATTCTGAGCCACCCCAAACTCCAAAGCCATAGTCCAGTCTTTCTCCTGTCTCCCACAATCATTATTAATGCGTTTTCTACTGATTTAAAGGCTTCCTATATACTTTTGCCCATCTCCTCTGCTTCGTCAGTCAAAACAATCACCACCAGCTGGATCCATCCCTTCTCCAGCAGTTCTCTCCCACAGAAATGACTTCAGTAGGCCAGTTGATTCTTTTGATGCTACTTAAGGAGTGGTCAGTGACTTGATTTTTCTTAATTCTCAAGAACAGTCGCAGAGAACCAAAGTGTTGATGGCTGCATTAGAGGAAGGGAGTGCCCTGGGTTTTATGCCCTGCTGCTGTACTTTAGCACAGCTGAGGGTTTGGCCACTCATCTCTATTAATTCAGCTATGAAAAGAAAAGGCCACAACAAGTGTCTTTAATTTGCTGTCTCATCTTTTGAAGAAAAGCTGTATCTTAAATCAACCCTTGAGATGGATGGAATCAGTTTCTAATTATTTAATGAAATTAATATTTGCTCATGAAGAAGGAAACTTTTCTTGGTGGGACTGATACATTTAAAAAAACATTTCCGTTATAATAACATACTTTCTTTTACCAGCTCAACTTAAATCTGTTTCTTTTTCTGTTAATTGGATCTTTAGTTTTATTGTAAAATAATTCTGTGGAACTGAAACTTGCAATTAATGAACAGCATATGGTAGGTTTTATTCTCTTAGGAGATTGTTTGGTTTGATAGCTGTTAGGCTTTATTATAATTTTTTGGACTGTTTGCATTTGTTGATTTAAAAGTCTGCTGCTACCTATCAAACCTTAAAATTAAGGTAGCAAATATTTTTGGAGCCCGTTTTTATGCATGCTAACTTGAAAGCCCCAGAGAGTTCAATGGGGAAATATTCCCAAGTGAGTGGGCATAAATTGCAGCCTTAATTTCACAAAAATGGTATATTTTAGAATTTTTTTAGTGATTAACAAAAGTCCTGTGCACTGTCTTAAAAGTGCTTTATGACTTTCAGTTACAACCTGAGTCTTAGGGAGTTGTCTTGAGAACTGCTAGAAACTGATGTTGTTGTGATGGCAACTTTGGTCGCAGCTGGTATATAGCTTAAACTCCTGTTCTTTGATTCTAGTAGTTTGGGAAGTAATGGCAACTGAAACCTTGTTAGAAATAAAGGGTGGGAAAATATGATTTACTCGGGAAATAATAATAAAAAGCCCAATGTTTTACAAACACACAGAGACACACAGCTCTTGCCCTTGCTCTCAAAATAAATGGCCTTGTCTCTTCTGAATTCCCAATAATTTTCTCAGCTGACATTTTCTTTTCCCTCTGCTGTTTGGAGACAAACAAAGGTTATGTCATCTTGAGGTCAAGACTTGCCACTTTGAAAATATTCCCTAGTTCTGTGTTTCCATTACTGAGCATTCAGCAGAGAGCATTCCATCCAGACATATATCACTTTTTTAATATGGTAGAGCTTTTTATAAGTTCAGCTAAAGTTTTTGTGCCTGTAAACTATTTTTATTGTTTGATCAGTATACAATAAGAGTTGAACATTTTCACAAAGAGGTGTTCTAACAAAATGACCCACTATAGTCCTTAGGTATCTTCACTTACTTTGAGCTTTTAGCAATGTGATTTCTCAGAATGAAAAATGTATAGGGATAAGAAAAAGGGAAACTACTTCCCTTCATTTCAAGAGATACTAGAAATGACCACCACCTCCAGTATGCAGTTTTCAGTCCATGGCTAGAATTTGTCAGTGGCTGAACAGAATATGTGAATTCTTATCTTCTTTTTTATTTTGTTGGACTTCTGCCATCCTTCTCCATTGGCCATGCTGGCTGGGGCTGATGGGGTTTGTAATCCAGTATCTACAAGCATCATGTTGGCTATTCCTTGGATTAGAAAATTGGCTAGAGAGAGGGACCCTTTAACTCTTTCCCTTGCCTGCTCTGCCCTGATTCCTTTAGTGTGCACGAGGACATCCTAACTGGCAGCTATTTGAGGAAATCCAAAAAGTGCTGCCGGCAATTTAATCTCCATATCTTATGTAGCATTAACTATGTGCTATCACGGTCATGAGGGAATAAAACGTGGACACTTTAGGAGGCTAATTAGATGGTGAGACTTTTATAGTCTTTCTGCAACACTTAGTGGGGTTTGAGGTGTCTTAGAGTATGGTGTATAAGTGCATGAGTTAAGTCTGAGCCCTGAAAGTGACATGTTCAGTCCAGCTCTGACTGAAGGAGGCAGTGATACATGGAAATAATTCAAAGTTTCATCCATGCTTTGTAATGTGATATTTAATGTGATTTTTCTGTACAATAAAATTTATTCATGATAAAATTGCATTGTTATGTGAAGCTCCTCCTTTAAGGTGTGTGTGTGTGTGTGTGTGTGTGTGTGTATCACAATTGATTTTTACTCCCTCCTCTGTTTCACTTTTGTGAGTGACATTCCCACACCTCCACTTCACCTCTGTGAATAAATCCCACCACCCCTTTCTTTCCTTGCTGAGTTTGTCACAATCTTAAAAGGATTTCACATCCTAATTAAGAGGAAAGCCTAGTTTGTGTTAGGTTTGTTTAACATTGGGGTTGATGTAATACTTAATTGCAGAAGTGAACAGTACATGCAATCCTGTGACCCTCTAGCAACTGAAAGATCCCTAACCATTACATCTGCACCACCTCTTTGAATGGAGGAAGGGTGTTACAGAAATAAATGGAGAGAGGACTAAGAAGTTGGGACAACTGGAGCATTAAAACCAGCTGCAAAATACCCAGAAAATTTGGGGGATTCAATGTTGGGCAGTTGATCCTTCATAATTATTTTTTATTGGTTTTGTTTTGTATAAACTTAGCAAGCAGACATGATTTGAATACAAAACTGGATTCATTCTTAAACTTAAATGGTAAGACTTTGGTAGGCTGTGAAATCTGTTGGCAGAAGGGAAGCACTTAAATTAGTAGATCATACATTTCCGTTTAGTAAACCGAAGGGCTATTGTTTGTGTGTGCCTGCTATGCAGTGGGTGCTTGAACAAGGATGCTTTAGGTGGGTGAAGAATGTTAACTAGACATGAAAGAGTGCAATATTTTTATTTAAATCTGATATTTCCCACAAGATTTGGAGTGGGGGAAGAACTTTTTCCGGTGTATTTTTCACATGCTGGCAGTAATCCATCAAAACAAGACCAACCATGCTGTTTTGTAAAGATTCTGTTTTTGTCCTGCATACTAGTGACCACAAGTTTTTATTCTTATTGATGCAGAGCACATTGTACTGCTTTCTCTTTTGTGTATCAACATCTTCATCCTTGGGAGCTGGTGAAAGGCACCATCAGTGATTAAAAGCAGAAGTATTTCTCTTATACAAAACTTATGCAAAGTAACTTTTAGCAAAGGCAACTTTTACAACTCAATAAAGTATGAAAACCATAAGATGCTTGGTTCAAGGGGGGGGAGGTGTCCCAGAAATTCAAGTACCTTGTCAGGGTTGTTCTGTCAGCAGTTTGCATACATAATAAAATCTATCCATTCACCACAGAAAGTGTCTCGTTTGCTTGCTCCCAAGGCAGTCAGACCGTTCTTGCTGTATTTTCATACATTGTGAAGTCACAGAGCTTATCATACCATCTATTGTTGTCCCTTCCAAGGTTTTCCATAACCATATTATTACAAGTCTGCCATCATCATGAACCCAATCAGCTCCTAACTTTTAAGATCATTTTTTTTTGTCCATCTGAGATGTTTAGCAAAGTCAGCGTGGAAATAGAAAAAGAGCTGGTTTAGTGATTATGTTAATTTCCAAGGACTCTTTCCCCAAAAGTTTGCCACACAAGGGAACTCCCAACAAAGTTAGTAATATGGCAACACTAGCAAATCGGAAACAGGTTTTTATTTATGTAAAATAACTTACATAATTACTGAGGTGTACAGTGGTACCTCTGGTTACATACTTAATTCGTTCCGGATTAAGTACTTTGGCCACCTCATGAGAAGAGAAGACTCCCTGGAAAAGACCCTGATGTTGGGAAAGATGGAGGGCACAAGGAGAAGGGGACGACAAAGGATGAGATGGTTGGACAGTATTCTCGAAGCTACTAACATGAGTTTGGCCAAACTGCGGGAGGCAGTGAAGGATAGGCGTGCCTGGCGTGCTCTGGTCCATGGGGTCACGAAGAGTCGGACACGACTGAACGACTGAACAACAACAACTTACATAATTACTGAGGTGTACAGTGGTACCTCTGGTTACGTACTTAATTCGTTCCGGAGATCCGCTCTTAACCTGAAACTGTTCTTAACCTGAAGCACCACTTTAGCTAATGGGACCTTCCACTGCTGCTGTGCCGCCAGAGCACGATTTCTGTTCTTATCCTGAAGCAAAGTTCTTAACCTGAAGCGTTATTTCTGGGTTAGCGGAGTATGTAACCTGAAGCGTATGTAACCCGAGGTACCACTGTAATGCCAATGATACACAGTTTTTATATAGTTTCCTTTAGTTACGTGGAGATCAATGTTAACTGCTTACTCTCCCAAGCTTGTTCCATGCTGAGAAAGTTACTGGTAAGCAATTGATTTAAACATAGTGCACAATTACTCTGTCATTGTAATTTATGTTGATATTTATTGAAATTTCCTATTGTCTTTTAATCGTTCTTCGATAAAAGATACTTGGAAGATATGTTGTTGTAATTGTAGAGGATTTATAAATGTGATATCCTGCTTTTTATGTGCTTGAAAGAGTGATGCTATTTATAAATAATAAAATAATGAATAAAAAATGCATGTACAGATAGCATCAATTTTTTAAGGAACGTGATATAAATTGAAGAGACTTCCCAGATTTGATAACCAAACTGCTGAATTGCTAATTCAGGTTCTTTGGCACATTCAAAGCTAAAATCTCCCACATATTTGCCAAATGTTTTTGTACTAAATTATTTGACTATAACCACTAGCTATATGAAATGTTGGAATGCTATTGGAATATTTTAAAAATCTGACCTTTCCACAATGCTTGCTCATTTAGTTCAGTTCAACTAAGGCCTGTTGAAACTAATGGAATAAGTTACTTCTGATTAATTAGAGTTACATAGGTTTCAGTAGAACTTGTGGTGACTAACTTTGGTTAGATCATGCTACTATGCATCAAGTAAAACAAACTAAGTTCTCAAATGTATTCTTCCTTTTATTTTTAAGAATCACGACCTTTATCAATTCCAGTGAAAGCCATGCTGAGCTCATATGAAAGCTGCAGCAGAAGTCCTGAGGAAAAGATGAAAGAATTTATCGGTGTATTGTGGAATGCAGTCAAGCGCCTTACACTTCAGGTAAGATGCTGGGGTGGTGGTGGTGTGAGAGAGAATGCAATATTTGGAATACTTGACACTTTCTAGGATTTTAGCTTATTTTGAAACTCTTTTAAGATAAGTTCCCAGCATTTGTTTATATAAGAAATGATGAAGCCAGTCTTAAGCACTTTAAGCCCCTTTGGTTGAAACAAGAGAAGAGTTTAAGTATGGTCTTCTGCACATTGTCTTGTGTGTGGTCACATGTAGCAATAGCGGTGCATTGACACTGAACTTTCTGCAGTACCTTGTTTGTTTGTATATTTTGCACAATATCTCATGGTCATTTACAAGCAGCAGATTAGTGCTGCTTTTAAGAACTCCCAACATCCAAATATCCAGTTAGACTTCAACCTATGACTATATTTTGATTTAAAAAAGAAATTAAACTTACAGGTTGTTGTGGGAACCAGGCAAACTTTGCTCCAACTCCAGTGTATGGCAGGCATTTACTCCATTACATTTCCTGTTCACTTGTATTTGAAAAGCATAGATTTAATAATAATAATAATAATAATAATAATAATAATAATAATAATAATTTATTTATACCCGCCCTCCCTGGGCTCAGGGTGGCTAACACCAATAAAATTACAATAAAAAGTAAAAGAAAGAAAAAACAGTTAATTAAAATACAGGTTAAAATACAATTTAAAATGCAGCCTCATTTTATTAGTAGCCCATAAATGAAAACCATAAGGGGAGGGAAACATAAGGGTCAGACTGAGTCCAACCCAAAGGCCAGGCGGAACAGCTCCGTCTTGCAGGCCCTGTGGAAAGATGTCAAATCCCGCAGGGCCCTGGTCTCTTGTGACAGAGCGTTCCACCAAGTTGGGGCCAGTACTGAAAAGGCCCTGGCCCTAGTTGAGACCAATCTAACTACCTTGTGGCTTGGCACCTCCAAAGTGTTGTTATTTGTGGATTTCCAACTACTACAGATTGCCTTGCTTATCTATATATACTGGTTGGATGGAATGATATGGACATCTAAGTCATAAGTTCCTCTATTCTCAGCAGAAATTGTTGTCAATTGATAATCCCAAATCCTGTTGGGATTGTTTGTCAGGGAGATTTGAGCTCATGGCACTGGGTGCCTTTTATCATTCATTTCACTTTGAAACTAGCAATGTATTTGTACTTGTGGGCAATAAAGTTATAAATCTAGCTCCTGGTAAAGCAAATTGGTAGTCAGCCTCAGGAATGCATCCCTCCTTAAGCTTAAAATCTAGAAGACAGGATGCATGAGGAAAAAGGAATGGGAGGAGAGAAAAAGCCAGCTCAGGCACCAATTCTTAAAGTTTTGCATTCCTATAGCACAGCTATACAGTTCTGCCTGTGCAGTTTCTGGCTGTCTTGGAAGAGCAACCCCTTCCGCAGAAGAACTCCCTGCCCCACAACCAGATCTATGAGCAAAGCATGTAACAGCATCCAGGCCAGGAGTTCAGGGCTGCTCATGCCACACAATTCTTTCCTCCAACTGCTGACTTGATGCTAATTGGGATCATCAGCACAGGGGGCTTGATAAACTCCTCTTCTCTTATTGATGTTTACAGCAGTTTGTTGTTTTTAATACTGATGTAAGGGACTCCCTTGCTAATCATGTTTCAAGCTAACAGCAGTACTGTCAAAGTGCTTAACTGCAATTGAGGAGGGATTTGCTTGAGGGCAGTGGGATGCAGTTGAGGTGTGTATGAACCCAATGTTCCTGATTTGCTAATCACATTTGCAGTGTGGTTGTGGAGCCAGTGTTGCATCTGCTCTGGTCCTTATTATAATGCCCAAGGTATTTTTTCTATTTGAACAATGGTATAGCATTCTCGGAGTTCCCCCATCACTAAATATAGAACAACAATCTGAGAAAACTTGAAAGCTGCCCTTCTCATTGTAGTCAGCCTGGGCTTATGTGGATGTATTTTGGCAGTATGGTTTGGGGATAGTGATTTACAGGAGAGTGATTTTATAGGATGACAAATATAGACTGAAAAGGAGTCCTGAGTTGTCAACAGACTGTTGTCTTCATAATTTGAAAGCATGAAAGGGTTGTTCTTTGTATTTATAAATAAATACATAAATGCTTAGAACAGAAACACCTGGAAAATTTACTTTGGATCCAAGGCTAGTGTCTGCTTGGCTGTTTTGTTCACAATGGTGTCCAGCATGACAACTCCGTGAACTAGGCTTGTTGTAAGTAGTTATGATGTAATTTTAAAAAATGCTGTTATGCAAGGGCTTTTTTCTATAGCTGCTAACAATTTCAGCATAAACTTTGCAGTGTCTTTTGGCAACTATAGCATGAGGGAGGGAAGTGTTCACTTTGCATGTGTTCCTGGTACTAATGGCTGCTCAACTTATGAAGTAACGTAAACACAATTATTTTTAAATGGTTGTTAATGCTTGATTTCATTGAAAATAACAAGGCTTCCACATTTTGGCATGAGTTAATAATGAGTAATAGTATGTTGAGCACCGACCAAATAACTCCACATTTTTATTAATATGTTTCACATAAATATGCTATTATCAAAATGTTCCTTAAGTGCTTTATAAAATGAATCCTTAGTTACTTGAAAATATTTGAATCAGTATTTTGAGTCAACGTGGTTTGTATTAAATGACATATTGAAAACAAAATGAATTGGAGTTACAGGTGGGTAGCCGTGTTGGTCTGCCATAGTCAAAACAAAATCGAAAATTCTTTCTAGTAGCACCTTAGAGACCAACTGAGTTTATTCCTGGTATGAGCTTTCGTGTGCATGCACACTTCTTCAGATACACTGAAACAGAAGTCACCAGATCCTTAAATATAGGGGGGAGTGGGGAGGGGTATTACTCAGAAGGGTGGTGGGAATGGGTGATAGGCTGATAAGTGTGGAAAACCTGTTGACGACTCTAAACGGCTGCAGTTAGTCTTGCAGGGAAATGCAAGGGGTGAGATGGCTAAAGATGGCTTTGTTATGTATAATGAGATAAGAATCCAATGTCTTTGTTCAAACCAGGTTTCTCCATGGTTTTAAGTTTGGTGATTAGTTGCAATTCAGCCACTTCTCTTTCCAGTCTATTTCTGAAATTTCTTTGTATTAAGACAGCTACTTTGAGATCTTTTATAGAATGTCCTGGGAGATTGAAGTGTTCTCCTACTGGTTTCTCTGTCTTGTGATTCCTGATATCAGATTTATGTCCATTTATCCTTTGGCGTAGGGTTTGGCCTGTTTGTCCAATATAGAGAGCTGAAGGGCACTGTTGGAGTTGGAAATATGGTGATGGCGTGGTGAGTGCAGTATGGATGGCTCTTAGCATCAAATGAAAAGATAGCCAGAACTGGTGCTCACAGAGTCCTGTACTCTTAAGTGCTGTTTCCTGAACTGTCCATGTGTGAGTGGAATAGACTGCTGCTCATGCAAAGGGACTTCCCCTTCCCCTCACGCCTTGCAGTGCTCCCCCTACAGCCTTAAAATCAATTCTGAAAGGTTGGGACTCCCTCTTGAGCAGATTTTGGTAGTACACAGGAGGCTGCAGGTGGAAGAAATGAAGGTGAAATTCTGTGGCATAAGCAGAAGTTCACTTGCGCAGTTAGACTCCATCTTAACTGGCTATTCTACACTTTGACAAATTATTCTCTTGGGTTCCCTCACTTGCTTTCTGATTATGTCACAATTCCTACTTCATTTGCACTCATAGTTGTTCTAGTAGAATGTCTAAACCCATGAAGTCAACCTGACAGGGATCTTTGCTGCAGTACAGTATAATATTTCCAAAGGAAACATTCCCATTTCCTCTGTGTGTGTTCATAAGATCACCACAGAAAGCAAAAGCATATGCACAAAATGTGACCTTGGAATCAACTCTTTGCTTCACCCTTTGGCCTCATCCCTTCCTTCTGCCTTGCATTACTTGCTGCTTACCTTGGTCCTTCCATACTTGCGTTCATTGATCTCCAGGCTTTTGAACACCAGTGCTGAATTCTTCTTGTTGGAGTTGCTGAAGATGATGGTGTGGATCATCTTAGGATCTCTTGTGAACATCATCCAACAGCTGGTTGTTGCTAATTTCTAGGCTGTACAGTGTCATAGAATCATAGAATTGTAGAGTCAGAAGAAGACCCCAAGGATCAACTGGTTTAACCCCCTGCAATGCTGGAATCTCAACCAAAGCAGATGGTCATCCAACCTCTGCTTAAAAACATCTAATGAAGGAGAATCCACAACTACCCAATAATACTCCTGGGTCCTCCCCCACCCCTACCCCCCAAAAGCCCCAGCATTGATTTGTTTGAGGCTGGCAGATGCCAGAAAGCTGACACTTAAGGTGTTGGAGTTGATGATGGGGTTGTAGAATAGATTGGAGTGTGGGCGGGGGGAATTGGTCCAAGGACCATGTTCCTTTACAGCCAATCTTCCAGGGGCCATATACCCAGGGGTGGGTGTCCAGAGGCAAAAAAGGGGGGAGGAGTAACAGATGTGGCTCTTACTTTTTCAGTGATGGATGTATTGAAACCACGCACAATTCAGAGGTTTCTATACATACATCTCTCCATCCTGGCAAGTAAAACATATTATCACTGTTGATGGACGCATCCCATCCAGGCAAAGACACTTAAGCAAGAGATGTAGTAGGGCTGATGAGGAGTGTTGTGTAGTCAGAGGGGGTGGAGCCTGGTGAAGGGAGCAGGGCTGGGGCGAGTAGACTGAGGGCCAGACAGGGATCCCTGCAAGGCTGCATTTGGCCCCCAGGTGTGAAGTTTCCCATCCCTGTTATAGATGTTACCTGTCTCCCTCAATCTCACCTCCAGTGTTTCACAAATTTTAAATATTATATTTGTCATAGATTAATATATACAGTAATTACAATTTACAGTGTTTGAGAACATCCCTATTTTACAATACACAATTTAACATTTAAATCGTGTGGACATATGAAGTACAATTCTTAAAAATATGAACTGGTGCAATAATTTTCTGGAAAGATCTTGTTCAAATCTTAGGTGAGAGATGATTCATAAAATTACTGTGTTTTTAATATTTATTCTGTTTATAATATTCTGTTGGGAGCTGCCCAGACTGGCTGGGGCTACCCAGTCAGGTGGGCAGCATACAAATAATAAAATTACTATTATTATAATAAAATTATAAATGAGGACACTTTTACCTCAGACTGTATATGAATTATGGAGACTATAATGCTAGTCTCTTTTGCAGGTTTGGTGTAAAGATTGCTTAGAAAATGTAAGTGAAATATTTTGAAAACGTGCCATATCAATATGGATATTGCCATTTTAATACTATATTGTTCTTTTTTCTAATAGAAAACTAAAACTTCCCTGTTGTGTAACTTAAAATTCTTGTTTGGTTCAATTTGAAGCTATACAACAGGAGAATTTTAGTTTCTTACTAAAGACTGATTTTATTAGTGTGGAAATTGACACATTTTGAGGCATGCATTTTATCAAGAACACAAAAGAAATGCATATTTTGAATGCATATTAGCTGCCCTTTGTTGTTCTGTTATTAGGGAATGTTGCGTAGCAAGCACAATCCTTAACATAATCAAAAAGGAGGTGATTTTGTTTCAAGAATTTGTAATAATTCCTTGTCTTTAACACACAAGTATGTTCGGTATTGGCAAAAGAACACGTTGCTACCAAAACTGAAATACGATCCTTGAAACAGAAAGGATGTTGCCATGGAAAAATGAAGTAACACTCAGTGCAGCTGTGATGCATTAATGAATAGGATATTTTTTTAAAAGATCATTTGTGTTTGGTGTGGCTTAGAGGGTCCCAACCAGATGGTTTCCATGAACAGGATCTGACCCCCAGCTTGAGGACTTCTTACTGGCAGATTACTTCATTTTCTTTCCCTTGGATTGTCAGATCCTTACATTAATGTAAGATTTACTGCTGCAGATTTATATTCAGTTATATAAATCAGTCACATTTCACATTAAATTCACAATTTTAGACACACAGTTTAATAGTTATTTTTAAAGTGTAAAAAGATTTATTTGATAGCTTTAATATAAACTATTGATGTAACTTTAAGAGTACAGGAATTTAAAGATATTTGGATTAAATATATTTTAAGCACTATTTCTATCAATAAAGTGATACATGATACATTCTTGTTTAATCAAACAACTAATAATTTTTTAGAAGTACTCTTCCTTTTCTTTTACTCTCTCTCTCTCTCTCTCTCTCTCTCTCTCTGTGCAGAGCACACACAGTTACACATCTGTGGTATCTGAAGAAGTGTGCATGCACACGAAAGCTCATACCAAGAACAAACTTAGTTGGTCTCTAAGGTGCTACTGGAAGGAATTTTTTAATTTTTTACTAGCTGACCCAGCCACGCGTTGCTGCGGCTAATAATGTAGATTGGAAAAGGAAGTATAGTGGGGGAAAAGAGGAAATGTATGGTTTTTATACCTTATTTTGTTGAAGTGTAGGATGTCTGCAGTGTGTTTTGATGTGTAGTTGTTGTCTTTGTGCAGTTTGGAGGTGTTTGTGGTGGGACAGGATATGTTTTATAAAAAATATAAATGAATTCCTATGTCCTTGGGACGGGGTATATTTTCTGAAAAATATAAATGAATTCCTATGTCCTATAAAGAAGAAGAAGAAGAAGAAGAAGAAGAAGAAGAAGAAGAAGAAGAAGAGGAGTTTGAATTTGATATCCCGCTTTTCACTACCCAAAGGAGTCTCAAAGCGGCTAACATTCTCCTTTCCCTTCCTCCCCCACAACAAACACTCTGTGAGGTGAGTGGGGCTGAGAGACTTCAAAGAAGTGTGACTAGCCCAAGGTCACCCAGCAGCTGCATGTGGAGGAGTGTAGACACGAACCTGGTTCCCCAGATTACGAGTCTACCGCTCTTAACCACTACACCACACTGAAACTTAGAGTTCCATTTTAAATAAAAGTACACCTTCTACTCGTGTAAAAACAGCAGGGAGGCCCCATAAATAACCCAGAGATGCATTTTATTTAAAAGGGCACATTCTAGTCATTTAAAATCGTGGTGATTTCCAGACTGTCCGTTGGCCGGACTTAGAAGGCGAGTGGGCCGTATCCAGCCACGGGCCCTAGGTTGTTTACCCCTGGTGTAGCAGGGTAAGGTGTTGCCATGGCGTGCGTTTTTGGGCGGGCTTGTTTCTGTGCATGCGGTGGAGACTTTGTCGGGAGGTGGCGTCGGGTAAAATTTGTCTTTTTGGCCGGCATGGTTGTGGATGTGTGCGAGGTGAGTGCGCCAATTGGGGATGCGTGTTTTTGTGGTGGAGTGGCTCTGTGCAGGCGGCGGAGGAAGCAGCCGAAATCGGGACTTGGGTAAGTTTTGTTTTTCGGCATCCTGGTTGTGGAGGTGGGCGAGGTGAGGGAGGAAATGGTGGCCACGGCTTTTTTCTCCGCTTTTGCTCTTTACAGGCGGTGTTTCCGTTGTTGTAAAGTCGCGGCCTGTGGAGGTGGGCGAGGGGAGGCAGCAACTTGAGGTGGGGCACTTTGCGGGTTACGGTTTGTGTGCCTCGGCTCCGTGACAGTGGATACGTACGAGGTGAGTGCGGCAATTGCGGAGGCATAATTTTGTGGCAGACTGGCTGTGTGGAGGTGACGGAGGAAGCGGCACAAAGTGGGAATGTGGTAAAGTTTTGTTTTTGGCCCTCGGTTCTGCACAGGGAGGGTGGGGACGCAATAAGCTCGCTCTGTGTCAAAGTCGCCTGTGTAGGTGGGCGAGGGTGGGGAGCAACTTGTGGACGGGGGCTTACTGCTTTGCGGTTTGCATGCCTCGACTGTGCACGTGGGCGATGTGAAGTCGGAAATGGCAGACGGCGCTTTGCAGGTCCGGACGGGTCGGGCAATGTCTTAGGGTGATCTGTCTTTCTATTGGCTGCTGGCAGTGCCGGTCAAAAAAGAGGGGGAGGGGCAAGAAACGTGTGCTGTGTGCTATACCTTCAAACATCCACTGGAGGGGGTAATTTTTTTGATGTAAAATCATATTTCTACCTATGAAAGGTGTGGTATATTTGCAATCCAGGTACACAAGATCACTCCCACATACCCATGGAATGTTGTGTCCAAATTCAAAGAGAATTGGTCAAGCGGTTATGGAGCATTACGGCTACATCAAACGACCCATCTTGAATGTTTTTATATATATAGATTTTGTTATATCTTACTAGTTTTTGTGTAAATGGTATATGTAAAAATTTATTTCAAACATTAGTATTATTTCAAGAGGAAGTTACGGTTTGGCAAGTTTATATTTCAACTGGTTTTTTGTCATGTAATTTTCTGCGCATACACACACAGAGAAATCATTGTATTGACTATCTAATCTCATTTTTAAATTATAGGGTTGCATGTGCTTCTATATTATTCAAGTACCTTTACCAACAGCAAATTATAACAATTGGTTACATGTATAGTTTGCCTTTTTTGTGCACAAAGCTACTTAAATTGTGATCTTTTATTCTAAATATGATAAATTCAGTTATGCAAATTTTGGATAGTTTTTATTTCATGGGGGGCAAAGGAGAACTATATTTGTAATGGCAGATAAGATAAGATGCAGCGAATGAGTAAGGTTTGCATGACTAATAGTACAAGGAAGGAGCATCTGGTCATAATTGAAACCTATGACTATTACATCCTTTTTGGCACACTGTGTGCACACTTTCCCTTCTAAACATGGACAACATGCACACTTTCAGATCTATTTCTTGTGCAATGAAGGCAAGAACCCCCCCCCCCAACATAAACACAAAAGCTAAATTTCCCAAGTTTCTGTGCCAGTTCCATGTACACATAACTGCAGAAGACAAACCGTACTAGTAGTATGTTGTTTTTCGCAATAATTAGCAATATTTGGCGAAATAATGAAAGTTGTACTTTCATTACATTTGTTGACAACGATGCAGGCTCAAACTACAAAGAAAACAAAAAGTAGCAATATATGAGCTACTAGTCAAATCTGAAGCCTTAGCTAGTGCTAACAAAAGGTAATAAATGGCAAACGGAGCAGGATTTTCTTTCTCTCTCTCAAGTTCACTTTTCAAATCAATCACCTCTCTTGGAAAGAGGTGTGGAAAGGTAGATATATATTCAGCTTTTTGTACAAACGGTTTTCTGAACAAGTTTATAGGCTAAAAAGACACCTCTTTAGGTGTGACTTTTTTCTAAAAGATTTCCAAAATACAAACCACCTGCAGCTTTTGGGCCTTCACTTGAAATTCAGTTGATAAGTTGTAGAAATATTTTTAGCTGATTTTGATTCTTGCTATTGTGTGATGCTTACATACAGTAAACACATCTTAAGGTCTGTTTATGAGATTCCTTTCATGGATTTGTTTTTGTTTTTCAGCTTGAAGTTCAGTCCTGCTGTGTGTTCATTCCAAATGACAGCCTGCCGTCTCCTAGTACAATTGTGTCTGGAGATATTCCTGGGACAGTCCGCAGTTGGTATCATGGGCAGGCTAGCATGCCTGGAACTCTTATTCTTTGCTTACCTCAGATAAAGGTTATGAGTGCTGGCCACAAGTACATGGAGCCTTTGCAAGAAATTCCCTTTGTTGTGCAAAGACCAGTTCTCGAAGAAGGTAGAGTATAACATATTCTAAAAGAGAAAAGTTCATTCTATGGTCATCATTTTCCCTGTGTACATTTTCAATGTGATGAAACCTTTATGTTGAAAAATGTCCTTCAAAATGCTTACATACTACAAAATTTCTTTATTTTGTGATTTTGCTCCTGAAATTGTGTTACTTGATCTTCTCACTTCTCAATCTTTAATATTTTTGAAGGCCATCGTTCTTTCTATTGCTGTGGTTAAGTTGCCAGTAAAATCCAGGCTTATCTTGTTTATAGCAACTATTTATTTATTTATTCATTCATTCATTCTCTTCCTCTTGCAAACTTTTCCCATCAGACTCATTTGTTTAATATTTGATCATCTTGTACCCTCTTTTATAGTTATCTTAACTCGATGTTCCTTTTAGTGATACAATTTGAATGATTCTCTTGAAACCCTTCATGAATGAGGTGGTTGCTGTTGAGAGCTCCACTTTGTTGACTTTTCATAGCTTGAGGATGTGCTGTTCTGTTACATGTGCTTGACTTCTTTTCATTGGCTTGAAATGCCCTTCTAAGATGCATTGAATCTCTTCGTAGAAAATGTAAAGCTTGTTCCTTATTATCTTTCTACTGCTGGCAGCCCCCCCCCATGCATGGAGGGGTTTTGTTCTGAGGAACTGTACATGCTCGTGAAATCAAGTATAATCAGAGGCGTAGCGTGAGGGGTGCTGGGGGGGCCAGTGGCACCGGGCGCAAAATCTGGGGGGGCGCGCTCGCACCGACGACGACGACCCCCTCGGCACCTGCCTCCCATGATAGAGGCGCCCTTCTCTTCCCCTACCGCACCTGACGCCGCTGCTGAGGCGTTTGCCGGCCGACGGCAGCCGCGGGGAGCCTCCGCGGCGCCTTCTCCGCAGCAGCAGGAGGCGGCAAACGGGGGCGCAGGTCGCCGCCGTCGCTGCCGCCATATGCAAAGGCCGAAGACGTCGGCGGCCTCTCGCGCCGGTCTCGCCGGTCGCGGCCGGCTTTGGGGAGGCTCCGCCTCCGGCTCCTCCCCGCGCCCGCCCAAAGGCAGGCCTCGCCGCCGCCGAGAGAAGCACAGGGGCGCTGGGGGGCAGGCCGAGTGGGGTGGCTCAGAGGGGGGAAGGAAAGAGGGACTGGTTCCTCCGTATCAGGAGGAGAGCTGATCTGTCTCTCTCTCTTTCTTTCTCTCTCTCTTTCTCTCTCTTTTTTTTTCTTTTTTCTTTCTTCTCTCTCTTCTTTCTTTCTCTCTCTCTTTCTCTCTCTTCTTTCTTCTTTCTTTTTCTTTCTCTCTCTCTCTCTCTCTCTCTCACCAGCCCCCTCTCCCTTTTATCCCTCCCTCCATCTCTGCCCTCTCTCTCTCTCTCTCTCTCTCTTTCTTTCTTTCTTTTTTTTCTTTCTTTCTTTCTTTCTTCTTTCCATCTCTGCCTATCTTGCTCTCGCTCTCTTTCTGTCTCTACCGCTTTCTTTCTCTCTCTCTCTCTCTCTCTCTCTCTCTCTCTCTCTCTTCTATCTGTACCTCTCTTTCTTTCTTTCATCTCCACCTCTACCTTTCTTTCTTTCTGTCTGTCTTTCTTTCTGTCTTTCTCTCCCTTCTTTCTTTCTTTCTTTCTTTCTTTCTTTCTTTCTTTCTTTCATCTATCTCCACCTCTACCTTTCTTTCTTCTGTCTTTCTTTCTGTCTTTCTCTCCCTCTCCCTCTTTATTTCTTTCCATCTATCTACCTCTATCTCTATGTATCTATCGTTTAGCTATATTTCCCTACAGTATCTCTGTCTCTCCTCTCTGTTCTCTCTCTCTCTTTCTTGACTTACTGTAGTTTATTAAATTGTCACATAGCTCCATCCAGATCACATAACATTTTTTTTGTTTTTCCTTTGACTTCCATATCACTTCCCAAAATCTCTTTACTGCTTTATTGTTTATAACAATACACCCAATATTAACCTAACAATAGGAAAAAATATTGGGGTTTCACCCCCCTTGCTTATTATGCTAATCCATTTTGTATTGCCAAAAAATCTAAATATTTACATCGGTAATCCAAAAAGGGTTCTTCTACAAATGCTTCATTCTAGGGGTCTGGAGGTTCATTCTCTCTCTCTCTTTCTACCCTTCTCTATCTATCTTCTATCAATCTACCGGTATATTTTTATCTCATTCATTCTCTCTCCCCCACTCTTCTATTTTGATCTACCTCCCTTTCTCTCTCTGTCGCTCTCTATCATCCCTTTCTCTCTCGTTTTTTTCTCCACCTCTACTGTCCATTTATCTAATTATCTATCTTAGATAGCTCAGCCAGTAGAACATGGGACTCTTAATCTCAGGGTTGTGGCTTGGATCACCACATTGAGCAAAACGATTCCAGCATTGCTGGGGGTGGACTAGATGACCATTGTTCCTTCCAACTCTACAATTCTGACTCGAGTGCTAAAATCCACGGGTTAGGGGGCGCAAATTACTTGCCTTGCCCCGGGTGCTGACAACCCACGCTACGCCACTGAGTATAATTGTAACCCATTGAACCTGCAAATGTCCTGCCCCACCCTTTTCCACCCCTGCCCCACGCCGCCATTTTAGCAACATTTCAGTGACATCTTTATGATGTTTCCAGGTCATTTCTGGGTTTGACATGATGCGTGTATACACGGTCGCACATATTATAGCACATAAATGTGTGGCTGCCTGTACTTGTTCTTTAACACATGAAATTGAAATTATTCATGAAAATTTTAAGTAAGCCTGTTTCTATCTATTGGTTCATTCAGCCAATAATCATTTATCACCTGAATATATATACACACACACACACAAAACACACACAAACACACACATATATACACGGGGGAGGTGTGAGTTCATGGCAGCCAGTGTTAGTTATCTTCATGATTTTCATCTTCATCTGTGAGAGGAATAAAAAACAGTGATCATGTTTAAGATGCTATGAAAATTGCCACTAATAATTGTCATTCAAGTATGCTTCATATACATTATCATAGTAATCCTCAGAGTTAGACCAATGCTAATACTGTAAGTTAAAGTAAGTTAGGCCAATGGTAATATTTTCATATTGCAGCAGTGGGTCTGAGTCAGCAAGGGTGATGGGGGTGGGTTATGTTTTTTAACGTGAGATTTGAGCCAGGACTTCCCAGTACATAGCTGATGTTTTAGTGGTTCTCAATAGCCATCTGTTTAGTTTGTAACTGAGGTAAGACTTGCCCCATGTCCTTTACAGGCCTTGCACTTGGCCTCTCTACTAGACAGTAGTTGTGAGAACAGTCAACATTAATAGTTGCTTTTTAAAAAAATGTGTAGTTTGCCAATTTCATGTCATAACATGGCAACATTTGGGAAAGAACTATATTTGCTACTAAGCTGTGAATGGAACATTCCTGACAATTGTGGTAGGTTTAAAGAATGACATGTGTAGATTATTTATTTTTGTTAGAATAGGAAATACATGCTATCCATATTTTAGGCCGTATACTATATGAATTTATTAAACCAGTTATAGCTTATGTTAACCGTAGACTTAAGTTTCATCTATATTTGTGCAGTGTTGTTTAAAATTATAGTTTAGGCTGCCGTCCTAATCTCATTTACCTGGGAGTAAGATCTGTGGAATTCAGATTTACTCAGACTTGCTTCTGAGTGGACATAGGTAGGGCTTGAACTGTCATGCCTGTTTTACTGCCATTGGCCTTTCTTAGTGCACAAAATCACTTACAACGTTTCCATTTTATGACTTTCCTTAAAATGTGGTTTGGATGTATCCGAAGGTACAGTATATTAAAAGATACATTCAATAATCATGAAATCCAGTTTTTTTGGCAAATAAATAAATAAAATGCTTCACATGTTCTTTATAAACTCTCAAGTAAAACTAGCTGTGTCCATTTAATTCTATCTCTACCCCTGCCTTTTATATCATGAAGTATTAATTCACCAAACCACAGTAAATGTTACCTATGTAAAGCTAGTGCTAATCTGTGTACATGGATCAAAACAAAAGTTGAACCCAACTGTGGCCATACACCTCATCATTTGAAACACTACTACCTAATGTTCTCGGAACTCGCTCAGCTGAATTTGTACAAATACCCATAAGTCTGGATGAAACCAAAACCATTTGGCTAGGTAGACTTTCAGCGCAGTAACTCCCCATAGATTACATTTTGGATGAAGCTACAGTGCACATGTTTGTTATGAATGGAATCTTCATTCAGCACAGTTCCTCATTGAAAAACCTCAGTGTGCTTCTGATAAACACAATTTTTTGCTTTTCAATGCTGATGCCACCCTGCCTGATATAAAGAGACGCTTGTGTAGGCATATGTATCTGTATGTGTATTATAGACATAATGGGTGACATCCAATGCTGTCTGTGCAGTGAACTGCCCCTCATGCAATGGGGCTTCTCTTTCCTGTTCTCTCCCCTCAGCTTCCTGCACCCCCAAAAATATATATTCTCTGGAGGCTTAGGGGATCCTCCAGAGGCAATCAGTATTTTTTAAACAGATTCTAGGTCATTAAAGCATTATAAATATATTTGTCTTTTTACTGACCCATATGAAGAAGGATAAACATTCCTTTAACAGACTTCTTGCTCTCAGCAGTTTCCATTGTTGGTAGGGAGGAAAATATTTAATTCATGGTACATTTCTAACAATGTAAATGATAGTGTTGATCAAGATTTCAGCTCTTTAGAACAGGCTGTAAAATGTTAAAAAGGTTTTGCCAAGAGCTGAACAAAGTAAATGAAGTGAAATATTACTTGGGGACTACTGAGAGTGTTCTTAGCCCACAGCTACCACTGTTATTGGTCTGGAAGGTTGCCATGCTTGGACTCTCCAGTTGCATAGTAGCTCTCCATTTTAGGGAAATAAATTTCCCAAACTTGAGATAGGTGGATAGCAAACACATTTGCGCTGATGGAATCATCTCCTTAGTGGTATGCCTCCTTCTGCTTAATGGAACTAAGTTAGTTATGTCCATTAATTCCAATGGGTCTACTCTGGGTAGGATTATAATTGCTACAGCCCTAAAATCTGTTCAATGATCTCAAATTGAATGATTACCCAGAACTGCCATGCCCTCTTTTCATATTCCTGTGAACATATTTGTTCTTTTTAAAAACTTTGCTATCAATGTTTGTTCTTGGTATGAGCTTGGTGGGGAGGGGTATTACTCAGAAGGGAGGTGGGAATGGGTGATCAGCTGATAGGTGTGGAAAAGCTGTTGATGACTCAGGAAAGAGTCCTCCCCACTCCCTCACTGTATTTAAGGGTTTGGTGATTTCCGTCTCAGTGTATCTGAAGAAGTGTGCATGCACACGAAAGCTCATACCAAGAACAAACTTAGTTGGTCTCTAAGGTGCTACTGGAAGGAATTTTTTTATTTTATTTTGTTTTGACTATGGCAGACCAACACGGCTACCTACCTGTAACTGGAATTATGTTGGCAGAGTCATGGGTGATTGCTATAAAAACATTGACAATATGGGGTCCATCACATGGACAGGTGCAAATATGGAATATACTGGTAATAATAGATATTCTTGATGTGTGTATTATTTGTAGCAGGAGATGATAAGGGCTTTGTTAATTTTAAGTTCCACACAACACAATGTGGTTGCTGGTGATCATTATTTGATTTGAGCTAATTTTTTTATTAGTTTGGTACAGGAATCATCCAGTCATGAGGTGGGTTGATTTATTTAATGTATTAAGCTTTTGATATTTTCTTTATGTATTGAATATTTTGCTTTGTTCTTGATCCACTAGGTGATGCTTTCCCTTGGACAATTAATCTGAATCATTTTAGCATATATACTCTTCTTGGGCAGCAAATGACCCTGAATATAATAGAACCAATGGGCTGCACTTCTACTCTAGCAGTTACGTCGCAAGCGCTACCTGCTGCAGGACCTGAATCCAGGCACTCATTCTTTGTGTGTCTTCATGTTGATCTTGAATCTCTTGAAGTAAAATGCTCAAATCCTCAGGTTGGTGCATTTGTTTGATTTATTGGGGCAAATCAAAAATGGTTGATTTAAGAATTACTATTCTGGGTTTTGTAAAATAAATACCTTTCTTTTAAGCGCTCTCTCTCCCTCCTCCCAACCTCAGAAGAAAGGAGCCATCAAGATCACTGTACTTAGATTAGATTACAATTTGCTTTGAAGCTCTTTCAACTTTCGTAATTTAAATTCGTCTCAAAGTGTAATAGCTACGGCACATAAATGCATCTTTTGGCTGATGGAGTGAAATGACTTGCAGATGTACTGTTCAATGTTGGGGCCCAGCTTTGCTGTCACTGTGGATGCATCTGTTGAAATGATCTAATGTAGTTTTTGTGCAAATTAGCACATACCTGTTCTCGTTCAGCATAACATACTGTCCATTAAGGCGAGAGGCTATTTATTCCTTTATTTATTTATATACTTTCACTATGGCTTTCCATCCATGCAGACCCCAAGGTGACTAACTACAACTGGAGCATAAAGCAGATTTAAAATATACGTAATTATTACATTTTTAAAAAAGCCAGTAAAATTCAAAAAGGGAAGCAGGAAAATAAGTCTTCAGTAACTGCCAACACCAAACGCACATTGAAATAACAGCATCTTCACCTTTTGTCAGAAGCAGGGGTGGAAGGAGGAAAACCAACTGGGTATTCCAGGGCAAAATATTTCATATTAGTACCACTGCTGAGATGCTCCTGTCACATGTATCCACATAACATACCACAACTAATAGTAGGATAAGTGGCATGGCTTCAAACGACAATATAAACCTGCCAAGTGAGCCCATAGGGCAGGCGTCGGCGAGGCTATCCGGCCGTGGGCCGGATCCATGGGCCAGACATGCACAGCGCGATGCCGGAAATCACGTCTGTGCATGTCCCCTGCACTGGAAATCGCTTCTGCGCATGCCCAGACACCTGCACAGAAGCGATTTTCAGCATCTGCGCATGCGCAGGTGCCATTTCCAGCGCCACTCGGCGAGTCCCCCGTGCCGCGCCAGTTTAGCACAGCGTGTGGGGGACTTGCCGAGTGGGTGGCTCGTGACTGGGCGGCTCGTGGGTCGGTTAAACGGCCTTCGTGGGCCACTTCTGGCCCATGGGCCGGAGGTTGCCGGTGCCTGCCATAGGACATTCCTTAAAGCATTCCAGGCCAAAACCATTTTGTACTTTTAAGGGTCAGAACCAGCACTTTTAATTTGGCTTAGAGGTTTTTCGGGAACTAATAAAACTGATATAATATTGGTGTCATGTTCTAAAAAACAAACAAACAGGCCCCAATCAGGCTGTTGTATTCTGTATTTTGCACCAACTCAAATTCCAAGTGATCTTCAAAGACAGTTCCTTGTAGAGCAGATTGCAATAATCTAATCTGGATGTAATCAAGGCGTGTCTAACAGCGACCAGATCCAGGCCTGCATATTAATTGTATTTGGTTGCATGGGTGGAGCGCAACACCTCCTCCCTATTCATCACCTCATTAGCAAGGTGCTGAGTTGGAGGCAGTCATGTCAGGGGTTGCAGTTCAATCCCAAAATGGTTTTGGTAAAGAGGGTTTATAATGGTAGCAGCATGCTGCCCCCCCCCAATCTTCTTCCTCTTCTTTTTTTCTTTTTTAACTAATAAAAGCTGTCAGCTTGGGCGGTGCAGCAGAGCTCTGGCCACTGTTGTTCTTCTCATGCAAAACCAGCTCCTTTTAAAAAGAAAGAGGGAGAAAAAGATCAAGGAGTATATGATGATGCAATTAATGCATGCCTACAAAGGGTAGACATGTAATTAAATTGCTATGGATAATTATTTGCTAAATTATGATATGCATAATAGCTATTTAAAGGGTTACTCTCTTGCATTCCCATCACTTCTCTATCACCTACTTGCAACCACCTGTGTCACATCACATATGCTTCTGGAGGGTTACCTAAACTTCAGAAACATCTCTGCAGTAGCGTGGAAGGCAGGGGAGTGTTACAAATTCAGATACAAATTCATGAGATTTTTCCTGTGTATTTTTATTTGTAGAGAGCGCAGTTTATAGCAAAATAGACAGCACAGTTCAGAAAACCGCTAATTGCACATCTGTGGGTCTGGTGTGCGATGTGATTTCCCCTCTTTCATCAGCATGGTACTTATGCGACTTTCTCCGGCTGCTTTTCCTTCTTGCATTGCCTCATGCATCTCTCTCTCTGTCTATTGTTGACACATTGCCAACAATTCATTGTACCTAGAACCTGCTCTAGTGGTTAACCTCCAGCACAAAACAAGCCACTGCCACCCTCAAGCTTCTCAGACAGAGGCAGTGGGGCAAAAGCCAGGTATTCATCTGGCCTGTATTTCATAGATCAACTTACTGTTTCTTGCATGGAACCGTTACTCTGCATGTTGCTAAGCAGTACACCTGAAAATGCCCTCCAGGACAGGATAACCTGTATCATGAACATTGTGTGGAAAGGCAGGACATTCCCTTAAATAACTCAAATGTCTGTTCTTCCTAATTTTCCCATTCCCAGGTCAGCAGGATGGGTTGTTGGCTCCACCTCTTTGGTTGAAGGCAGGCAGCAACTTTTTGGGAGGCAGGGCTCCCACCATGCATATTTTCATCAGTTCCTGCATGTTTTCGTCAGTTCTCTTTGAGCACCCACTTGGATGACAAAGGGTTTAACAGGGGTTAGTGTTGCTGTCACAAGCCTGGTTGGTCCCCAGAAATTCCTGTGGGTAGTGGGAGGCACAATAGATTACTCTGAATGACAGCTCATAGAAAGATCCAACAGCTGCTAGTCTCCTTAGTTTGAGAATGCCTTGTTTTTCTGGGGTACAGGCAGTAGTCTCTTTCTGTCTTCAAAAGTGAGAGTGACACATAGAGCAGGGGACTTAAGCCTGTTCCCCAGCTCAGAACATTCAGGTTCTAGGTTTAGCTGATGTAGGGTTGCCTCAATTGCCACAGGAGAGCTGTGTGCTCAGGCCAGCGCAAGCATGCACTAACTAGTGATTTGGAGCTAATAGGATCTGCACTGTGTCTAGCTTGATTCTCAAAACAGCGCTCTCTCTTGTGCTGAGGTCCCTATTACAAGATTTGAATAGGGTGTGTACATTTTTAAAAAGAGATTTGCGCATCTCTGGATTGTTAGTCTTGCTTTTAATTATACTATACTTCTAATTTTGAAGATAAGTTTCCAAAGCTACCACAACATTTAAGTAGTATTGCCAGAGTTGGGAATGAAAGGGACCTCACACCAGTACCGGCTCTCTTTAAATGATTAGCTGCGTATATGGGAATGATCAAACAGTTCACTTCAGAGTTGCCACCAACATGCTAAATAGAAACCACCACCCTCTTTATAATCAAATGCAGTTAATAAAATATAATCGGATACATTTCTAACCAATAAGTGAAACCTTAGGTCTTCTGCACTTTACCTATGGCAGGGTTGTTTAGTGTTTCTTTCATACTACAGAAAGGGTCTCTTTCTGTATCTTGTGTGCAAACAACACATAGGGTATTTTAATTTTTTGTTTTCTTCCCATGGGAAAGTAGGCCATTCATACATCCATGGTGTATGTTATAGATTCAGGTTCAATACAGGTTGCAAAAGCTTGCTTGCAGATAGGCATCTCAGGCACAACTATTCTGAATCATAGAATCATAAAATTATAGAGTTGGAAGGGATCCCGAGTGTCAGTGTGAGCCAGTGTGGTGTAGTGGTTAAGTGTCAGTGTGAGCCAGTGTGGTGTAGTGGTTAAGAGCGGTAGACTCGTAATCTGGGGAACCGGGTTCGCTTCCCCGCTCCTCCACATGCAGCTGCTGGGTGACCTTGGGCTAGTCACGCTTCTTTGAAGTCTCTCAGCCCCACTCACCTCACAGAGTGTTTGTTGTGGGGGAGGAAGGGAAAGGAGAATGTTAGCCGCTTTGAGACTCCTTCGGGTAGTGAAAAGCGGGATATCAAATCCAAACTCTTCTTCTTCTTCTTCTTCATCTAGTCCAACCCCCTGCAATTCAGGAATCTCAACACGTGTTGATGACATCTCTGTTTCAGAATACATTTCTCAGCAGGGGTGTGAGATCTCAAATTCTACACAATCCTCAGGCTTCACAACAAGATAAAAGGGAGCCAGGAGCCAGAGTGATGTGTATATTTTCTTAATTGCTTACAGTGGTACCTCGCTAGACGAATGCCTCGCTAGATGAAAGGCATTTGCTAGCGAAAGGGTGCTTCGCAAGACGAAGTTTCCTATTGCCGCGACTTGCAAAACGAAAATGTTTTGCGGTCCCCCCCCCCGTAAAGCCGCGCTTCCTCCGACCATGCTTCGCAAGACAAAATTTCCGCTATATGATAGCACTCGCGGAACGAATTAATTTTGTCTGGCGAGGCACCACTGTATTTACTTGTGCCTTAAGAAAATGTTATGAAAAAGTACCATTAAAAGCTGCCATAATACAATAACAAGGCATAGAAATGGACAGATGCTGCAACCGAAAGACAATTGATGGTTTTTATCTTCTTTTACTTTGCCTTGCAAATATTTGGCTAAACCCTAAAAAATAATTGTTAGGTATATGGTTTTACTGTTGCATTGTATTTTGTTTGTTTGTTTGTTTTAGAAGGAGTACTCTGCTACGGCCTCTACAAGTGTAACACTGGCTCCTTGTTAACCAATCTAATTTATTAATTGTGATGTTTAATGCTGTTTTTGGCTAGGGTGCTTTTGAAACATTTGTATTGAGTTTCATTATATTGATTTGTCTTACAAGCTGGCTTGAACGCCCTTTGTAAACAGAAAGGCAGAATAGAAATATTTTGATAAATATATACATAAATCTGGAGCCTGCTTTGGATACTTGTATTCCCTCCTCGTTCCTCCACTCACTTTCCTTCTCTCTTCTTCTGTAACCACAATTAAGCAGTTTATTGGCAGATGGTTTGAGATACTCTTTAAAAGGTTTTCTTACCAAAAATGTGGTTGAAAACCTCCAAGTACAGTGGTACCTCAGGGTACATATGCTTCAGGTTACATACACTTCAGGTTACATACTCTGGTAACCCAGAAATAACGCTTCAGGTTAAGAACTTTGCTTCAGGATAAGAACAGAAATTGTGCTCTGGCGGCGCAGCGGCAGCGGGAGGTCCCATTAGCTAAAGTGGTGCTTCAGGTTAAGAACAGTTTCAGGTTAAGAACGGACCTCCGGAACGAATTAAGTACGTAACCAGAGGTACCACTGTATACTTTCCATTGAAGAATTTAGCACAGAAATAAATGTATGCCATAGCCCTTCTAGAATAGTGTAACTTCCGTAGCTGTAAACATTGTTCCCAAATTTTGGCCAAAATTTTCTTTCTGTAAACAAAAGGTGTCTGGGGCGAGATAGAAACCACAAAATCTATTGATTTTGGGAATTAAGGTATTTTCTTGTCCCAATCAATTTTAACCTATTGGGAGTCTCACATGGTTTATCATGCAAAAACTGATCAAGGTTATATATTGTTTTGTCTTCTCCTGACACAACTCATGTGGTTTTGTTTGGGACAGTCTTGTGCTCCGAGGTACATTTGAATTGGGCTTGAGGTAACAAAATCCTCCACAAAATCGTCTCTGTCAGTTTCTAAGTTTTTGTCAGTGAAGGTTAGGAAACCATTATAGTGGTACCTCGGGTTAAGAACTTAAATTGTTTTGGAGTTCCATTCTTAACCTGAAACTGTTCTTAACCTGAAGCACCACTTTAGCTAATGGGACCTCCCACTGCCGCTGCGCCGCCAGAGCACAATTTCTGTTCTTATCCTGAAGCAAAATTCTTAACCTGAAGCATTATTTCTGGGTTACCGGAGTATGTAACCTGAAGCGTATGTAACCTGAAGCGTATATAACCTGAGGTACCATTGTACTTGCAGTAACGTTGGTGCTGAAAGAGGATTTTTACCAGGAAGCCTAGGATCCTGTTTGTTAGTAGCTTTCAGCAGGAAGTCATTGCATTATGTGATATCCACATTACCATAATACAGTGAAGATTTTAAGAAGTGCAGTGGTACCTTGGTTCTCGAACAGCTTAGTTGGCGAACAAATCAGCTCCCGAATGCCGAAAACCCGGAAGTAAGTGTTGCGGTTTTTGAATGTCTTTCGGAAGTCGAACATCCGACGTGGCTTTTTCCTGAGTGCAGCCAATTGGGAGCCACGCCTTGGTTTTCGAAGGTTTCGGGAGTCAAACGGACTTCTGGAACGGATTACGTTCGAGAACCAAGGTACTACTGTATCTTTTCTGTGGCCTAATAATGAAATTACACAGAGTATTTTCACGCCACAGGTAACTGGGAGAGAGGGCTTGCATGAATCATTGACACTTGATCAGCTTATCAAAGTATACTAGAAATAGGTCAGATATTTTTCCATGTTAACAATATTAGATTTATGCTGTACTGCCATCCATATGTGCCATAATCAATTTCCTTATGACAGTTACCTATGTAAATACTGAAAGATGTTAAATGTATAAATTTAAAAAGTACACCTCTTGACAAAAAGCTGTATGACAAATTGCATGAGGACTGCTTTCTATCAATGTTTGATTTAAATATGAAACATTAAAATATTAATTGAGAAGAATTTTGGGCTCTTGCAAAAGAACAAATACCTCCAATGCTGTAACTATATAAAGACAGTGAAACCAAAATCTGAGGATAAATCATATTCTCATATGTACAAAATTAAGTCCTGTTTTCTATCAAATTTAAACTGACAACAGTGTTTTCCTGCATCTGTTCTGCCCACATTAGAAGCCAACGTCATTCTCTGGATATATCCCGAGGCTGAAGCTTCTTTATAATATATGAAAATTTTGATTCCCCTCACCCTCAAATAATGGCAAGCTGGGTATGGTGTCCAGCTGTGCATCTGCTTATGTATCGTGTTTGCAGATTCCCTGTTCTTTTTAAAATACAGTATGTGGCAAACTGTTGTCATACAGATTCTATGATTAATGCTTATTTGTGAAGCCTTGTGTAAATACCTTAGAACTGAGTCAGACAATGCACAGTTATACGGAGTGTTTTGTGAATACTGAAAGGACACATTCCAAGAGATTGTTCAGTATTTTGTTCCGTGCATACTGAGAACAGCTTCATATCTACCATGAACAAATAATTTTGCTTTTTGCAAACTATAATAATAATATTTATTATTTGTACCCCACCCATCTGGCTGGGTTTCCCCAGCCACTCTGGGCGGCTTCCAACAAAAATCAAATACAAAAATATCACACATTAAAAACTTCCCTAAAAAGGGCTGCCTTCAGGTATTTTCTGAATGTCAGGTAGTTGTTTATCTCCTTGACCTGTGATGGGAGGGCGTTCCACAGGGTGGGCGCCACTACCGAGAAGGCCCTCTGCCTGGTTCCGTGTAGTTTTGCTTCTCGCAGTGAGGGAACTGCCAGAAGGCCCTCGGCGCTGGATCTCAGTGTCCGGGCTGAATGATGGGGGTGGAGACGCTCCTTCAGGTATATTGCCTTTGTTTTTAGAATTTGAGATTGTTGTGAGTGCACTGAATGGGATGAGCATTTGTAAGAGCCTGTGAAAAAGTGTATTTTTAAAAAAGTGTTTGTAAAAACTCTACCTTGCATAGGGCTTGCATTTTTATACTGTACTTTTACATTTGTTACATGCGTTTTACCATAGCAAAAATGCTGATGTTGGGATTTCTACATTATAAAATCTTGAAGTTTAAATGATTTGCTGAACCTTATTACCCTTTTCCCATTTAAGGTGCAGCTGCTGTATGAACTAGCAGATATAATGAACAAAGTCTGGAATAAGATTCAGAAGAAGGGTATTTTGCACCACTCTCCAGCTTATACAGAATCCACTTCAGGACCTGCACCTCCAGGCTCCCCTGTCAAAAGTAGTGTTGGGACAGCTCCACCAGATACCAGCACATGTAGCCCATCTGCTGACATTGGGACAACTACAGAGGTAATTAAAAATTATATTGACATGCTATGGTAATTAACTAAGAGTCTGAGCAAGTGACCAAATAGGAATCAACAGGATAAAAGATGTAAATAAATGAACATGGATAAATATTCATTGAGGTTTAATGAATCATGCTCAACATCAAACCTTCACAAAACAGAAAGAAGTGATACAAATAAGAACATTATGAATGCATCCATGGTTTATTTTCACATAAATGAGCTGCAGTGAGCCTTAGGCTTGTCCTTCCCCACCTCCTCCCTATCCAGGTGCAGCAGTGAGGGGGAGATTGGAAGCTGTTGCTTCTGTTTTTGATTAACCACAGTTCTCCTCTTCGTATCCTGAGGTCACTGGATTGGTCACAAGGCAAGAGAAGAAGCTCTTTGGGAATGTGGGCAGCTCCCAATCAGCTTTTTGCTTCTGCCTGAACGAAGCAGCCACATCGCTCTTGGCTCCCACTGTCTTGTGGGACATACTTTTAGTTTGCACTTTCTGGATAGAGTTGCAAATTATATTGACTATCATCCTGAAACATGAAGAGCCATCTTGTGCTGCTGCAGATACAATGCCATTCCCTGTCTCTTTTAGGTGGATCTATATATATCCATCTCACATGTTTTCATATTAACTCAACCAAGTCTGGTCTAACTATCCTACTTAAGTCAATGGCAAAACCTATATGTGATTAGTAAGCTTTGCCCACGGGGGAAACAAAGCAGAATTCTATTTTTTTTAAAAAAAATTTAATATAAATTTTATTTAATTCTTTAAAAATATTCATACATATATCACATATACACATGAATATATACATATACAAATTTACAACTTATATTTTCAACAAAAGAAAAAAGAAAGAAAAGAAAGTAGGACAAGAGATAAAGAAAAGAAAAGGAAAAGAAAAGGAAAAAAAAGGGGGGGTAAGAGACAAAGAAAGGATGATAAGAAGAAAAGAAAAAGAGAAGAAAAAAAAAGAGAAAAACAAAACCCTCAGAGATCAGAGGGTTTCCACTTAAGATACTTAATTAGATTCCAACAAGTACTTCCGCTGCTTTAACAACGTTTCCTGATCATTAATAAATCCCTTATTATATCTGTCTTTTTTATATTCAAAGCAGAATTCTAAAGGAATGCCTGTTGGATAATGATTTTCCCCTTCCTTCCTTCCTTCCTTCCTTCCTTCCTTGAAACACTTTCGGCCAGGGTTGGGGGATTTGTGACCCTCCTAGATGTTGTTGAACTCCAGTTCCCATCATTTCTGACCCACAGGATTGATGAGAGTTGGATTTCAACAACATCTGGAGGGCCATAGGTTCAGCAAAACTGCTTTAGGCAATTTATACTTTAAGCAAAAAACCCACCCAACAACCTAGATTTTTATTGTATTTTGGTAGTTATCCATTATACCTCATTACTCATAAATTACCTCATTTTAGCTTCAGCTAGCTTTCTCCTAACATCAGATCTGGCTCACTAGGTGTCCATGAACACCTAGCCAATTGCTCTGCAAATTGATAGTAAAAATATACTATGTTTTGTAATGATTTGTTTAAGTAGGCCATATTGGCAAGCTGTGTTTCAGTCTCTCTTGTGGCATTCTAATTCTAGGGTGCTTCAGCATGTGGTAACTTGTTTAAAAAGGGAGCAAGGAATAAACTTACCCCTGCTTCTTTACAGAAGCATTTTCCTGGTTACATTAGAGCAAATACATGTTGACAGCTGATGGGGAAAGCAAACACAGGATAAGGTCTTTCTTGACTCCACCTGAAGTTCCTTTTGGATTATTTTTTTGTATGGACCAGGATTTACTTCCAAAGGATTCACTTGGTGGAGAATAGTGCTAGGGACACCAGTAGATGCTGCCCCGTTGAAGAGGCTGTGATGGTGCTTGACTTAGACTGTACCACCTACCTTGTACACAGCATTTTATAGCACCTATCGTTCTTAGGCTGGGGAGGCAGCAAGAGCAACAACAGCAGAGGTTCAGAATTTGATTGCAGAAATTATTAAAGAAATGGAGTCCATGAGAAAATAGGTTAGATTTAGAGACCATAGATAGAATCAGGGATCATCTGAGATCTGAATATAGTTTCTCAGATATTATTAACTTCTTCTTTTACGCTGTATTGTGAACAATAATAGTTTAGTAAACTCATTAAGTTAAAAGAGTTTGTTTCATCAGGGTTTATAATATTTTAGCTATGTATCAGTTACTGGGACATGGTATGGTGTAACATTTCCTGGATATATTTAGAATATTGTTGGAAGGGGGACTGCTCTGAAATTTGTTACTGTTTTGTTTATACATCCAGTACAATTTATGTTTAAAGCCTTGAACGTTGTCAAATAAAAATACACTTGCATCCTTTGTATGAATTTTTGACTTCAGATATTTCACAGTTAAAGCATACTACTTCTCTTCTGGACCAGAATGATTATTTTGAAAGGTTTCACCCCTCAAAGTTCTTTCAAGTATACAAATCTTTCCATAAATGAACTGGGGGGGGGGGGGGAGTTGGGGTGGTATGACCCACTCCAACAATTGTTTGTATTAAATAGCATATGAAGTATTTATTTATACTATCCATAGATGATTTATACATTTAAGCTGTGAGTAATTCTTTTCATGCTGACAGGTTGATAGGGAGTGCTGCTCTCTTATGTGTGTAAAGCTATCAGGATTCCTGAATTTCAAACTGGGTGGTGGCTAAGATGGAAACATGAGTGAGAGGCTTAAGCACCAGAGCTTAGAATCAGTTAATCATTTTTACCACCCCTGTATTGGAGCAAAGGTAGTATAGAATACAACAGGCCACTTGTTACTGTTTACTTAAGTACAAACAGTTGAGGAAGTGTTTAGTCCTTGGGGAAACTGTATGACTGAACAGAAACACAGAAGTTATTTTGATAAGGCAGAGCAGTAATTTGCCCAAAACTCTGATCATCCCTGAGCTTCAATGCGGGCCAAGGATGAAGGTCCTATATGTTTGGTTCTTCCAGATGAATAAAGATAAATTCTCCTAGAAAAATAAACTCACTATTTTGGGTCAATTTGCAAGAACTGGCAAAAGAATTAAACTGTGTACTTTAGGGCTTGACATGAGGAGGGGTGGGGAAATAGTTCAGCCTTCTAGATTCTGGCATTTTTATGGATTTGGATGCAAAGTGGAAAATTAAGGCATAGATTTACTTAAGTATGCATGCGATGGATTAGGAATTCAAAATAAAGTGGAATGAGAAATAAAAATGTTTCTTGTCAGTATTCCTAACATTTTTATTGGAACCTAATATTTCAAAAATAAAAAATTAAACTTATTTTAAAAATACAGTGGTACCTCGGGTTACAGATGCTTCTGGTTACAGACTCCGCTAACCCAGAAATAACGCTTCAGGTTAAGAACTTTGCTTCAGGATGAGAACAGAAATTGGGCAGTAGCGGCGCGGCGGCAGCGGGAGGCCCCATTAGCTAAAGTGGTGCTTCAGGTTAAGAACGATTTCAGGTTAAGAACGGGCCTCCGGAACAAATTAAGTACGTAACCAGAGGTACCACTGTAGTATTAGAATTTATAACAAGAAATTATTCCCCAGTCTGTGCAAAAGTGTCTAGACAGCTTTCAGTTTAGTGGTTGGAAGAGCTAGTTTGGCACCCATCATGGGACCCATTGTTATGATGGCCTCCAAAAACACAAACTGCATGGAAAGCTGTTTGTGTGAAACATGATTTTAGACAGTTCTAATCAGGACATTAAAATCATTCTCTGCAGTTTTTCTTGTGTTGTCTTAATTGCACAACCAGTTTTCTATGCAGTTTACATTCTCAGCTAAAGTCACACCAGCAGTTGCTCATTTCTTCCTGCAACTTGGATTAAGCCATAAAATGGGAGATGTTTTGAGCAATCATCTTTCAGTATTTTTTCCTTTTCTTATATTTGACAAGGAATGAGAAAAACATTGAACAATTTACATTTCTGTATACTTCAGAAGCAAGGGCATGATGACCCATGCATCTGTGATAGATTTTCTGTAATGTTTGGTTCATACAATGAGATATTATGTGATATTTTCATGCAGTTATTACCTAAGAAGTGTTGTCGGCTCAGATAACATTTGTAGTGTACTTCTGAGAATTTGCTATGTTTGCTGTTGTATTCACTGGAACACAGATTTGAGTCCTTGAAAGTTAAACATGTGGTAGATAATTACATACTCATTCCTTCTGTAGAGAATGATTGAATATTTTTGAAATGCTTACCGGTAATTTATGTTAGGCTCCATGGATTTAATTAATGCTACCACAGGTGAAGTTATGCCCTAATTATTAACCAGTTGATTATCTGTGGAGAGTGATTGAATTTCTAATATATTCAGAATATATTTTGAAGCCTTTTCCCACACTCGGTTTTTTTTCCTTCAAACATTGCAAAGATATCTGTAACTTCCAACTGCTAAACACAAAACAGATTTCTCTGGAAGGAAGTCCTACATCTTGGATTAAAGTCTGAAACAGCTGAATGCAAAAGGTTTTTTAAAATCCAATTTATAAATATCAAATCTTGCCATGACCTTGTTATTTTCTTCTTTCTATGACTTTTTGTTTACCATTGTTAGGATAGATCTTTTGTCATGAAAATGAATCATTTTTGCAATTAGGTCAATAAAAAAATCATATATATGTGATGGTATGTGTATATTGTCTATAAACTATAGTTTGGCAGATCTAACTCTGAAAATGATCAACAAAGAAGTTCTGCAATGCTGCTGCTTTCAAGCACTTGGAAAAGTATTATTTTATTAACATTAAACCACTTGGGAGCAGCAAACCTATCCAGAGAACATCAAAACTGACTTGAACTTCACTTTTGGATCAACAGAGAACACGTTTTCATGTTTTAAACAAGTAATATTTTGACTCCTAATAAGATATATTTGTTTACTTCCGCTATGCAAAATCCATACATTCCTTTTGCAGAAGGGAGATTCTGACTCTTTGTCACTTTTAATTTTTAGTGTTGACCCCAACTTATTTGTCTGTTACATGCTTTTGTGCCTGACCAAGTCAAATGAATTGTAACTCATTTTCAAAAGTTTGTATGAAATTTAGATGAATTTTTTGAGAAAAACTTGATGCAAGAAGGTGAAAATATAATGATGGATGTAGGTTGTTTAGTTACAAAAGAGTGGTGGGAAGGGGGGGACTTGTTAAGTAGCACTATATCAGGGACATCCAACTCCCAAGAGACTGTGATCTACTCCGGAGGGGGGGAATGACAGTGATCTGCCCATTTTGGGGGGAGGGGAGTAGAGAATTGTTGAGCTATTTTAGAGGAGCAGGTCTAAGTTGAGCTTTTTTTTTGAGGGGAGCCCCCCAAAGTTGTGGACCTTTTTTTAAACAATAAGTGTGCAAAATCAAAATATATCGCTCACCAACAATACAGCCGCTAACAGCCTGGCGCAGTGTTACAGCAGACAACAAAGGATCACTCACTAAACGACCGTTTGGACACCCCTGCACTATATCTTGAATTGGGCTCAGTAGCATGTAGGCAGCCAGTACAAACTCTTCAGAAGTAGTGTTATATTGTTCTGGACAACTGAACTTGACAATATTCTAGCAGTTGCATTTTGCACCAATAGCATCTTCAAGGGCAGCTCAGTTTAGAGTGCATTATAGTAATCTTGCCAGGAGGTCACCAATGCATGGGTTACTGTGGCCAGAGTTTCTCCATTTAGGAATGTCAGTAGCTGATGAACCAGAATAGGCACTCCATGACACTGACACGACTTCCAACTCCATTGAGAAAATTGGATCAGGGAGTACCCTGAAGTTAAGTACCTGCTGTCTCAAAAGGAATACAACCCCATCCAAAACAGGCCATTACTCAATTATTGAACCTGAGAACCATCAACTCACAACACCTTTGCCTTGTTGGGATTCAATTTCAGTGTCTTGTGTCTCATCCAGCCCATTACCACCTTCAGGCATACTCAGCCAAAATCCCACTCTTTTCTGCCTCTGCATTGTAATTCTGTTGAATTTTCCATGGTCTTTTTTATATCTAGGGAGCAGGAGAAAGAGATACAAAGACAACAAAAATGAAAAAGATCGTACAGAAAAGCATATTACAAATGTATTTTATATAGATCGGATCTAAATATCTTACATTTATGCTAGGTTTCTACTAATTTTGGGGTTTTTTTTTTTTTGGCAGGGTGAATCTCTACAAGGTGGTGATGATTCTCCGTTCTCAGATTCTGTTACCTTAGAACAAACAACAAGCAATATTGGCGTATCAAGTGGACGTGTTAGCTTATGGATGCAATGGATGTTGCCAAAACTCACTGTAAAGTTATTTGCACCAGATCCAGAAAGTAAAGGAACAGGTATTAAATACAGAATTTATAAAACAAAACTAGTAATTTGAAGTTACCTGGCAGTTTTGTTCCATCAAGTCTTCTAGTATTAACAGAGATGGCATTTGGGAGTCCTAAATCTACAGTCTTCAGACTTATTTATTTGAATATTTAAGTCAAACTCAACAGTGAAAGCTCAGGGTACGTTACAATTAAAATGACAAAACAAATATAGAAACACATCCACTTAAATATTAAGATAAGCCCAGAAAGATTAAAATCTTAACTTGCTACTCTCCATCCCCAGTGCATCTGTGACTAACTCCTTTTTCCAGCCAGTACATCCAACCTTTGCAACAGATTACTATTTGGAAAATGCTGCTTTTTTATGGGTGCTTGGAGATTGCTTATATATTTGGGGTTAGATCCAGAATTGCCCTCCTACAAATGGAAAAGCTCCTTGTGTTCACAGAAAGATCTGAGATCAATCAGGGACTCGTATCAGAATAAGTTGTAGAGAGGACTTTTAAGATTCCACTTTTCCATTACAGCCCCCCAGCCCCCAGTATCACTTCCCATAGTGCTCCACTGAATTCCATAGCCACCTGGAGTAGTTTTTCAGAGGGCAGAAGGCACTGCAGAGAGAAGGAGGCCTCAAAGTATGGTCCCAGTTGTTCCTTGACAAGCAGGGCTTGTATTTGATGCCCTTCAAACTTGGTACCAAATGCAAGCTCCCTTCGTGTCGGTCTCACTCAGGAACTCCAGAGTGCAGTCTATCCCTGGCAAAAGCTTACCAGCACTGACTACAACCCCTGCATGGATCAGCTGCACTTTAGAGTTCCCAGTTGAGAACCCCCAAATGCAACTGATCCCTGCTAAATGCAGGGTGTGCAGTCAAGTGCCAAGCAGCTGGAATTAGCTGCAGAGCTATTCCTTTGCAATCCAACTTGCCGCCTTTTATGGAATACCTGCAATAGCTGTATAGGAAGACTTCATTTTTGTGGTAGAGAACTTCAAATAAAATGTGGTCAATGCATATATAAAACGACAACTTCTTAAGGGTTCAAACTCATGGCTTATTTTCATTGGATATTTATTTATACTGCAGAAATATGTGTTGTTGGTGAATTAGAAGACCTCAGTGCCTCAATAGATGTACAAGATGTCTACACTAAAGTCAAATGTAAAATAGAAAGCTTCAATATTGATCACTACAGAAACAGGTAGCAACCACACCTTATGTGCAGCATTATTATTATTATTATTATTATTATTATTATTATTATTATTATATGTTAGTGCTCATGTAGAAACATTTTACTCTTCTTTTTGATCGGGGTGATTAACTCGTTTCAGGCATTGACTCAAGATCAACTTTTCAGGGGCTGCATCTTAAAAGTGGGCATGGCTGAAGTGTGAAAGTGGGTGTGAGGATAACTACAGCTCTGAGTTGAGCATTAGAGGTGCCCAGGGGGTTTCTTCTACCACTTACAAAGCAGAGAATGAAATTAATTCTTTTTGCCAGCAGCTCCTCCCTCTGCTGAACCTCAGTTTCATTTCCTGCGTTGCCTGGAACAGTACCCACTTGCCCCTTTCCAATGCATACTTCTCTTTTTTAATCTCAGTGTCACTATCCAACAGCACATTCCACTAGAACAGCCACATCCTCACCTGCCTTTTCTACCATACATCTCTGGGAGACGATTGCTGTAGTAGACCATACACAGCCACCTATCAGAGGTTAGCTGGGGTATTTCTCACTGAGGCACCTTCCACGCTCATCTTAGAATACAGTGTTGGGAACTTACCATGAAGATTATTCTGAGCTGAGTCCCTTGGTGGTGTCCAGGGCCACACTCTGCTAGGTGGTTGCAACTAATCACATATAGATGGTACTCTTCTCTTAACTGGGTGTCCTTACAGTGTCAGTGTTCTGGGGTGTTCTTTGTTTCTTTCATTCTCCTTCCCTTTATAGTACATTATGCTCAGCATTGCCATGAAACATAACTGAGGTTCAGCAGAGGGAGAGGCTGTCAGCAATGGTGGGAGCCAGTGTGGTGTAGTGGTTAAGAGTGGTAGACTCGTAATCTGGTGAACCGGGTTCGCGTCTCCGCTCCTCCACATGCAGCTGCTGGGTGACCTTGGGCTAGTCATACTTCTCTGAAGTCTCTCAGCCCCACTCACCTCACAGAGTGTTTGTTGTAGGGGAGGAAGGAGAATGTTAGCCGCTTTGAGACTCCTTCGGGTAGTGATAAGCGGAATATCAAATCCAAACTCATCATCATCATCATCATCATCATCTAATTTCCTGCCTTCTGAAAGTTAAGAGGAATTACAACTCACTTAGATGCAGTAAGCTTCCATCTTCCCATTCTCAAAGCTTCCAAAGGTCTTTCCCATCAGCTATTCTACACAATTTTAAATAAAATATTTTTATCGCTCCATTACTCATCCAGCAAATAAAATAAAAATTAATGGAAATTTTTTAGATGGGGAGGCTTGGGTGCCCCACAAAAAGCCTTTTGGCACCATGGCATCATAGCATTTTGTGTGTGTGTGTGTGTGTGTACATAGAAATCTCTAATATTTTTAATGTGCTTTTGGAAATTACACATTTTGGCAGGCCACAATAACATATTGGAGTCTCAAATATGGCCAGTGGGCTGCTGATTAGTCACCCCTGTGTTTAGTGGTAGTAATAATAATACAAATAAAAAAGAGATGATTTGAAGTGATATTGCTTTGCCACAATTTGCACATGTAAGAAAGCAGCATTAGTTGTAATAAGAAGAATATACTCAGTGTGACAAAGAACATGCCTCTGCTAATATCTGTAGGTTTGATACAAATATTTACCTTCATAGTCTCTGGAGAGCAATATGTAGTCTTATGGTACAAACTGAAGATTATTTAAGGTTAGCTTTCTAATCATTTTATGATGGTGGTTAGCTTAAGACACAAAGCTGGATTCCATAACTGTGAAACCAGAAGCTGGTGTTTTGTATTTCACATTAATTATACTTTAACTATCACCTTCTGGAGTTCTTGTGTTTATGAACTTGTGTGAAATTTTGCAGCTATAACAAGCAGCCTGTGGAATTAGGAAATATCTGTGCACCGAAACCTTAAAATGATCTAGTGAAAAAAGGCTTGCAATCTGACATTAAACAATTTTCTTAGTTTTTTCTTCTTATTCTTCAATATTGTAACTTTTTAAAAAACAAAACACTCATGTATTATAGTAATTAATTCAGCATACTTTTCATATATCTATCCAAATTATTAAAATACTCTTTCTGTCTACAGATTTAGCGCAAATGCTGAGGCAGTTCAGTTGGTTAAATTCCCTATTAAAATATAGTAGTGTTATTTTCTTGATGCTAATTTTCCAATGTAAAATGGATTAACACTGGTGGGTTTGTACAGTTTGGTTTTCAAATCAGAATGACTACTATTTATATATTTTTAAATATTCAAAATATAGTTTCATGTAGTTTAAATGTATAGATTCTGACCAGCTGCAGAGAACAGATAAGGTGAATGTTATGTTTTCCAGACCAGGAGAAGGTTGGCAGTCTGGACTTTTTGAAGGCATATTCCTACAATGCAAAGAAAAACTTGTGGTGAGATTTTTGTAGCAGAATAAGATATTTAACCAAATAACTATCCTAAAATCTAAACATTTTTTTTCTCATGCAGAAGGGCGAAGGACTGCAAGAATTATGGTATAAACCACCAATAGCTTTTAAAAAGTCAAATTGTTCTTGTGGAAAAGGAGAAAATACAATTTCCAGCTTTTAAAAAGTTCATTAGTTCTTGCACTCCATCTCTTTCCATTCTAATAAAGCTTCTATTCCCTTTTTATAATTAATTGCAAATCAAATTACACTTAGTCATTACCTAGAGAGAGTCCTGCTCTACTTTAATTCCTGATAATTTTTTATTCTACTGCCAAATAATTAGACTGTGGCAAGTTTCAAGTTTATGATTTCCTTCTTTTGATTGAATTGAATTGAATTGTGATATTTGAGGTGAATGACTTGCAAAGCCTGCAATGGATATTGGTCGAATTCAGCTTAGTTTTAAAATACATGATTCCCGCCTCCTTATGGCTTTATATTTCTTTTTTGCTTTTTTGCCTGCATCACCTCAAGCTTTGGGGAAGACTCTTGGTCTCTGGGGAAATGTGGAGGTGTCTTCCTTTCCTGTACTGACAAGCTGAACAGACGTACATTGTTGGTTCGACCCGTCAGCAAGCAGGACCCTTTCAGTAACTTCTCTGGCTTCTTTCCCTCTGTAAGAAATCAATGCAATATATATATTACAGAACTTCCATTAACGAACAGTAGTTCAGAATGATGAACAGCTACTCATGCAAAAGCTTATTTATCAAGCTGGTGTTTTTATTTTGTTTTAAAATAGCCTTTCTCTCCCAGTAATGTTCTGGCCTGTCTACACAGTTGGGAAATAGGATGGCTGCAGAGCAAAGGAAGAATATTCACTTGAGCACCTTTGTGTGTTACAAATGTGACCCTAAAGGGGAGGTCACTTTGATGTTTTAAGCTATCATGCATAGGTTCAGGATAACTCCTGAAATATTTGAACTGTGCTTAATTTAAATCCATTGATATTGGTGGCTCTGCTCTGAGCAGAGCATGGCTTAAGCAAGCATATTACCAGAATTCAAAGCTGCAGATACCGTGTTTCCCCTAAAATAAGATGTAGTCATAAAATAAGCTGTAGTGGGATTTTTTAGCATTTGCGAAATATAAGCTGTACCCCGAAAATAAGGCATAGTGATAGGCGCAGTTCTGGAGGGTGCCAAAAGCCCCCACAAAGCCCTCAGAGACCCCCCTCCCCACACCAAGAAGCATCTGCCCTCCGGAGCCAGTGGGGATGGCGGAGGGAATGGGGGCTTTGAAAGCGAAGGAGAGTCTGCTGGCCCACGTCCTTTCTTTCTCTTCCCGCGCTCGCCAGGCCCTCCTCCCCTCCTGGCAAGGGGAGAGCTGGAGGCTGGTCAGCTGCGAGGCGCAGAGCAGGCAACTCACCCGTTGTCGCCTCAGGGGTCCCGCCGGCGGCGGCTCAAAGGAGACGCCGCCATTGTCCCCGGCCCGGCCCCTCCTCCTCAGCCCCCCTCGTGCCCCCTCGCAGGGAGCCAGCATGCAGGGAGCCAGCGAGCAAGAGGTGTGCTGTTCCTGACGTAATAAAAATAAGACATCCCCTGAAAATAAGCCATACTGTGTTTTTTTGAGGAAAAAAATATATAAGACGGTGTCTTATTTAGGGGAAACACGGTAATTGGTCTTATTAGGTCCAGCTAAAATGCACGAACTAGTGATGAGGCTTTAAAGTTGTCAGCTTTAAAGATACATAGACTTCCAAAATTTTGTGACTTTGGATGCCAACAATTGGTCTGGAAAAAAATGAGTTAGTGCTTTTTTTCTTTAAAAAAAAAATGTTTAGGGGTACTCTCATTTTGACTCATGAAAATCACCATTTTATAGTTCCAATCTGGAAAAATAAATACAGTAAATGGACAAAAGTACAAAGATTCACAAAATGTTTAGGGGTATGCATACTCCTGCGTCTTTCCAGCAAAAACAGCACTGACTGTGGCTTTAGGATTTTTTCCCCTAACGGACCAGTGCATCTATGTACGCCATGTAGTTTTTTTTACAAAGGGTCCAGATTTCAGACATCCACATATGCATTATTTATATTTGTGTATTTAAGATGTGAATCTTAAGATGTTCCACTTATTGGGAGTAAATCACTTGTTACTTTCCAGTGAGAAATTTCAACTTGGTGTCAATCTGTGGTATGTGATCATACCTTGCTCTCCAGTGCCAACCCCCCCCCCAAAAAAACTGACTATTTGATTGCAGCGTCTCCCTGACCACCTAACTGAAAATGTACTTATCATTCAGCAGATCAAATAGCCAGAGAGACACTGCATTCAGATAAACACAGTGCAGTCTGGTCCCCTTGTTACTTTTTCAAAGGCTCAAGGTGAGAAAGAGCCTGAGATTTTAACTAAGTTGAGATTCCCCCCCCCCCATGGAGAGTAATGAATGAACAGACCCAGCATTAGTTAAGAAACCCAACAAGGGAGGTTATTGTTATTGTTATTGTTATTGTTATTGTTATTGTTATTATTAGTTAGTGGAAGTTCTGTTCTCCATGATTATTTTCTGTCAAGAACATGTACATGCAAAATTACTGTTGCTACTTACCTGAGTTACGTCATTCTACCACAAATGAAGCTAATTTACTAATTCTTTACCATTTAAAAAAATTGCATAAATGTAACTAAATAATCAAGTGTATCTGAATGACATTGTTTGAAAATGTATAAAGAGCCATTTGTGCTATTAGCTAAATTGGGCTGAGATACATATGTCTTAGTAGAACATTAAAAGAATATGTCCAGATTCATTGAACGTACAGTAACATTATTGTATTTGCAAAGCTCCTGTTTAAACAAGGATTTCCCCATTGATTTCACACATAGGGTCGCACATTCTCATTTCCACTCTATGAATGGAAATTCCACTGTTATTGAAATGAATGGGGTTCCTGCAGAACTTTGGATTAGATCTCATAGAGTCAATTTGTTGACTATTCTGCTATTGGCTTTGGTGAGATTTTGGTTGTGTTGGGGTCCAATGTGTAAGCACAGAAAGTCAAACTTCCCACCATTGCCATTTCCAGTAAGATTAACATTACTCTGTTTTGCACCAAAATAGATGCATTTTTCACATTTGTCTTTTTAAACTAGTAGGAACATAATAGATAGATATTAGGTCAAATCTTCATTCAGAAGGTCTGGTTCAGACAGAATGCTATGACAGTGACTTGTAGCGAGCTCTGCCTCCTTCTTTGTGTGCAAAGGGGAAATCAAAGCTTCCATTCCTGGTTTTGAATACATCCATACTTCCAAGTCCACTTTATTTTAACTGTGGCTTGTTGGCAAATCAAGATTAAACCATAGTTTCCAGAGATTGGATGTAATAGCAAACAGCTGTATATTGAAAACTAAAGGGGGAAACTTTCATTCTGTTCTTGCACACAAATGAGGTCAATGAGGCACGTGAGCCTGAAGCTTGCTACAGTTCATTGCATCTGAACAGAAAGATGTCAAAGTCAGCATACCCTGATCTGAAACAAATGCATTTTAAAATATCACTTGTATGTATATTTGTATTTGAATCAGTTCTAAGAGTAGCCATGGCAGTTAGCATGTACTACATATTCACAGAAACCTTTCCATCTGATGTTCAGGGAAGTGTATAGCTGAAAATAAATAAAAAAATGAAAGGGTTGATTGACAAAAGTTCTCATAATTTTTACACAGTGCAAATTCATTACTTATTTCTCACAATTTCTATTTCCTGATGCAGGCAACTGCAAAACTTTTGGATGGTTCTCATCAGCAACATGGATTTCTGTCACTGACTTACACAAGGGCAGTCACAAAAAATGTCCGTCACAAATTGATTTCAAGAAATGAGCGAAGAACTTCGCATAAATTATCAGAAAGTTTCACTGATGGTTCTCCTCATTTCCTTCATGAGATTCTTCTCTCAGCTCAAGCATTTGATGTTGTCCTCTGTTTTCCTTTTCTCAATGCAATTGCAAGTATATTTCAGGCAAAACTGCCAAGAAGCCAAAAAGAGAAAAGAAAATCACCAGGCCAACCTATGAGGACTCATATTCTCACATCTCGGAACTTGCCGCTTATTTATATCAACACTGGGGTAATCAGAATCTTTTCCCCCAAAATGGAGGAATTGCAGCACAATATTGAAGGTACTATATTCTCCACCTTATATTAACACAATAAACATATTTTTCTTGGATACTGTTGTTCATGAAAATGCTGTCTCCACTATATATATCTGAAGGCTATTCATGGCTTGTTCTCCAGTCTTACTGATTTGCAAATTTTAGAGAAAATCCTTTAGAAGTCCAACAAAAGCCTTGCCTGCCTTTCTGGTCATAGAATGCATGTAAGCTCAGGGTAGCTACCTCTGCAGTGACCTCTCCAGGTTTCCTCTTACTAACCTTCCCAGGGAAACACTTGTGGCAAAGGACTACTGTGCTTTTGTTATATGTATATATTTTTGGCCTTTCATTCAGTGCACAGCTCTACTGTGTCAAATCAGTGGTTGAAGTGGATTCATACACTGTCTATATTCAGTATACTTAATTAAATCTATGATTTTGACATAATAATGGGCAGTAAACCTCAATTTGCCCTTTGTATTCTAAATAAGTTTCAGGCATGCATAAAGATACAAGCAGTTGTTAAAGGATTTACAGTGGAACCTCGGTTTTCGAGCGTCTCAGAAGCTGAACGTTTCGGAACCTGTATGCCGAAAACCCAGAAATAATTGTTTCCATTTTCGAACACGCCTCGGAAGTCAAACAGCTGCCAAAGCACATTTCTCAATTTTCACCGTTGAAATTGCCGGCAGCCCTTTGCACCTCGGCTGTTGAATGTTTCGGAAGTCGAACGGTCTTCAGGAACAGATTATGTTTGACAGCTGAGGTTCCACAGTACAATTGCTTTCTAGAGTGCTCAACTATCCCTCCCCTTCCCAGGGCTATGTCTTGATTGCTCCAGGAAGTTTTTTATTGTCAGAGATTGAAGTGGGAGAAGAAAGCTAGTGAAATGGCTTCATTTCAAATTAGCTCAGTCATGTCTATTGAAAAGTAACAGGAAGGCACCCCATCCCACTTTATAACATTTTGAGTGCTGCCCACTTCTCATTATTTTACCTGGCAGCCACCTGCCTTCTCGCTTCCTGCCTTGATGGAACACATTGAAAGATGGCAAACAAGCATTCTAATACAGGGGTTGGAAACTTGTGGCCCTCTAGAAGTTGCTAGGCTCCAATTTCAGCACAGCTAGTAGTCAGAAATAGATAGGACCTGTCATCCCTCGTCTTCTGGAAGGCCAAAGATGTCTCACCCTTGCAAGCTCTACTACCTACATAGAATATATTGAGCTCTTCCAGCCCTAACCCCATTTCCATTAGGGACCTAGAAGACTAGCTTGTTTTCTCCCTCTTCTTCCAAGGATTTGCTTTGTCTTCTGTGTGGGTAAAATTGTTTTCTGCCAAGTAATTAATAATTGGTGCTTTTTGGACAAATCAATTCATTGCTTTTTGATCTAGAGTAGTTTCCAGTGATCTTGGAAGTGGCTTCACACAGAACAAAAGGTCCTAAATGGAAATTTCATTTGAAATTTCCCAAAAAAGGAAATCATGTCAGACTCGTTTGTTAAATGTGACAAAAGTGCTAATGTCTATTTTGTGCTGGGAGGCAGATAAATAGACAGGTGTCCACTTCATTGATATACAATGATATTCAAAATTCATATAGATTTGCTTTGTGTTCCTACTGTCAAAGCCCAAATTAGTCAGTTTGCCCATTGTTGGGCTACATACTACTGGAAGATTTTTATTTTTTTTAATGCTGCTCATAGGATTATCATTTTGCACATGCTTCTTCACAAAGGCTGTAGCAATGTTAGTTCATTTGGATGGTGCTGAATGATACTTTATTTGATCATAAGTGAAAGCATGCATGAAATATGATGCTTAGAGCTACATTTATTTAACAGACTTACTTTAAAAGTCTACAGATGAATTAGAGGGAGCCCCAGGAGTCAAATCAGCACCACTAAGAAGCTAAGTTTGATGATTTAGAAGTTGGGTAAAGTTGATAGCATAAATGTCCTGTAGTTTAAAAAGAAAAATGTTCTTGAGGTTAGCTTAGACATCTACCAAAGTATTTGTAACTGGGGGGAAAACCAAATATCTATTTAGCCTGATTAAAATACAAATGCTTTGTCCACTTAACTTCCCACATAACCATGGCCTCCCAACCCTATTTTCCCAAATAGTTTATTATACCTTATCTTCAGGGCAATTCCTTAATTATTTTTGATGTATTTTGTAAGTATTTGATAGCATTGCCTGAGACACCCACACCCCTGCCATGGTTTATTCATTACCTGTGTGTCCAGATTGTTAATCATAGCTTCACTATGACTGTCTGATTCATCCTGGATGCATCTCAGTGGTGTTGCAGAAGCCAGCTTTTATATACACAACACACATACACATGAGTCTTCTGAGCTGCATGCGAAGTTTGCTTGTTCTTTCCACATCAAGCAACGTGTTATTTAGTAAAGTACTTAGCACTCACCACACTCTTAGCATCTGTAGCTGAAAGCTTAGCTTTCAAAACAAGTTGTCTGGGATATCTCACTGGGTGGCCACAGATGGGGAAAGGGGATTGAAAGCTTACGTACATCCTCAAAGCATAGGCTTGTGGAGAACACTAGGCCCGACTGCATGTATATATATCAGATGTCACTGTCAGCTTCTAAAATGTCATAAAATCCTTCATGGGCAAAAAGAAATGTTACAGGATATAGAGGGCTGGTCTCTGTACTGAAATACATATTCACGTCTTTATTTCTTCACAGTTTACATTGTTTCTTTTAGTAGCTGTGTTAAGTAATTGCAGTCATGGCATAGGCACAATATTTAATAGGAGCTAAAACTGTTAAGATCTCTAAAAAAACAATTAAACACTTACTAGGTAAAAACAAAATAAAAAATAAAAAAAATCCTTCCAGTAGCACCTTAGAGACCAACTAAGTTTGTTCTTGGTATGAGCTTTCGTGCGCATCCACATGAAAGCTCATACCAAGAACAAACTTAGTTGTTCTCTAAGGTGCTACTGGAAGGATTTTTTAATTTTTTTATTTTGTTTTGACTATGGCAGACCAACACGGCTACCTACCTGTAACTTACTTGGTAATCAGCAAGCTTGCCAATACCCAACATTCTTTTCCATTCTTCCAGCTGCCAGTGCAAGAATCAGGACTTAGGGCATAGCTATGCCAATAGGAAAATACTTGTTTGTTTCCCATTAAGCTTTGTGGGGGAAAGTATATAGACTGTAGATTAGGACACCATTGGAGAAAAATATTGTTTCTTACTCCAGACACTGAGATAGGTGTAGGGAGCAGTTTTAGCTGCCCCCCCTCCCCCAGCATAGTGTACCTGAGTCCATCCCTTTCCTTTCTTTTCATACAAATGGGTGACCCACACAAAGGCTGCATACACACTATATATTTAAAGCACACAACACCCCACCCAATCATAGGAACTGTAGTTTACCCCCCACAGAGTTACAGTTTCCAGCACCTTTCACTACAGTTCCCATTATTCTTTTGGGGAAGTCATATGCAAAGCCAAAAATGCACAGAGAAGCATTCATTCTCCTTTTTCTCTTTCTTCTCTTTGTCAGAAACAGATAGATAAACACACACATTTTCAGTCCCAGTAATATCCCCAGGAACACTGGACTTATAATAATTACAGTACTGGCATTTCACTAGTCAATTTAAATATATTCTCATGTTATCCTGATGGTGTTAGGAAGCCAAAATAGCATGAATACCAGGCCTAGGGATGGGCAGGGGAACTAGCTATCTGGTGGCCTGCCTGTCTGCCTATCTGTCTATTTTGCGTGGTATTAATTGGTTTACCAGTATTCATTGCAGAAGATAATAATAACAACAACAATAATAATAATATGGTTGCTCCACTGAAAAGTCACCTCACTCATTGCATTGGAAATACCTTAATACATCTGGCTTTGTATGTATACTCAAATGTTGTTTGTTTCCTACTTCAATTGCAGATAAAAAGACGAATAAGGAAGATACTTTGGTACTTAAAATTGGCTCTGTATCGATGGCTCCTCAGGCTGACAATCCTCTTAGTAGAGCTGTGCTGAGGAAAGACATTTACCAGTAAGTGTTTTTTATTTAACAATTTAGAATGAGAAAAATGTTTGAAAAATCAAGAAATGTTTTTAAATATCAAAACAACATATTATCTTGAGGGAGAAGATAGGAAATCATTGATCTGGCATGCATGGTTGATGATTGGGATTGCATTGTTTTATCCCTGCCTGCACATTGTACATTGAATAGTATTTGCATAGCCCAGTGTGCCTGAGTTCTGTCTGCACAATCTGTACTCTTGATTTTGTATTCAAAACATAGTGCTCATGTAGTTTGAGCAACACTTGTTGGGTTCTGCATATATAAGCTCACATGCAAAAATAAAGTTGAATACTCAAAGAACTGGCAGCCTAAGCAAACTTGCATGATCCTGAGCCCCTCACTAATTACACAGTTTAAACATCACCACAGGGCCAGAATAAAAGTTATCCAGTAAAACATGTATTCTGATGAAAATCTTTTTGTATAGAATTTTCCTTTTTTACATTGATTACTGAATTTTCGTGCGTGCTTTCATATTTTTTTCAGACACTTGAACAGTCTATGAAGCACTGATGAACAATAAATTAATTTTCAGTTAGGTTATCATGATCATAAGGGCTCCCCCACGCCTGCAAGGAAAAAAATCAGGAAAGGGATTTCTCTCTTTTTGCAAATACCTTCTCTCTCAGTAGCTGCCTAGTGTGAAAGTGATTTTCATAATGTTAAATGGTTAGCAGACATTCAAAATGCTGGACTGTTGATGTCATGTGGATCAAAGCTGTGAAAGAAAGCAAACTTCTAAGGCAAAGTTTCACAGTAAACACATTTTTTGTGTGAATGTCGTGCTCTGGATTGTGTCACTGACTTTCTGCAAACCACACTAATCATATGTAGGCAGCAAAACTGGAGAACATATGTAATCAACATGATAAAAATAATATATGATTCTTAGTAGAGTTGGCACTGCTGAGAAACATGAAAGTATAGTTGCAAATAATACCAAGTGAGAAAAGTCACAGAAATACAGATGAACAAGTGTCTTATGCTTCCTGTTGGTCTGTTTCTCAGATGTGGCATTTTTGTAAAAAAAAAAAAAAAAAAAAAAAAGTACTTCGAACTGTACTTCAATAGAAGTATGTTACAAACATCAAAATCCTTTCCCAGCAGTAAAACGTTTTACGGCTTTAAAAATGACAGATATTACTTTGTCAAGCATAGGAATTCCTCAACTGGTTCAGGCTCCTTGCAACATACCAGTTTCTATCCAAGGTGGTGGGGGGGGGAGGGGACTTTGTCATAGTGCACTTAAAGGTGGGTTTGCCTCTGAATACCATTTTCACATATTCAGGAAAATGTGATATATGAACTGGTGTCATGGGTTTGACTTGGAAATAGACCCATAAAAATCAGGAATGTTTTCCTTGAGCATGCAAGCACACTAAGAAAGCAATTGTGTCATTTTCTTTAGGAAAATGAAGATTAGATGGGGTGATAGGATTGAATGGTTTTCTAGGAAGCTTACATATGAGAAAGTAAGAATAAATGCCTAGGGTACCAAAAGTGCATGTCGTCGTCGTCGTCCCCCAATATACCTTAATGTGCCTGATAAAGGTGTGCCACAGTAGGGCAAAGTGTGTGTCCATGTGAGGTTGTATTCTGTGAATGTCCTGTTTGGCAAAAGCGTTTGGGATGCACGGCTTTTTGTATTGTGAGAGCTGTGAGGTTGTAGAAACTACAAAGAATCTTGTGAAATCTTAAAAGACCTCTCTGGAAACTGAGGTTATGATAGTACTGTTGTAATCAAAACACTACGTAGGGTATTTTATACTGTGTACTGTTCAGAGGTACATTGTGCATTTTGGGGATGGAAGCATTATAGACTAACTTCCTTCATCAGTTCAAGCTTAATTATTTTTAAAAGACCTAGTTCCATGTGAATTTCAGTGTGTAATGTGAATTTCAATACATGATTATAGTGCTGCATTATGGTATGAAATTCTATAACTTCTCTGTAAAGAAACTAGATGGCTTCATGCATTTGTGGCAGGGGATAGGGAACCTGCGCCTCAGACATTGCTGGACTATAGATGCCATTATCCCTCCCTGACAATTGGCTATGCTGGCTGAGGGTAATAGGAGTAGGAGTCCAGTAACATCAACAGGGTTACAAATTTCCATCTCTGCTTTATTGTCTCTCAGTTAACACAGTTTAGCATTCTCACTTGAATACAGCAATCACTTACAGCTGTACTTGACATCCATTTTTTCACTGGGGCATATTTCTATCAGATGAAAAGCTGAAGGGCTGCACAGAACTTCAATAGAAGCCAAGAAACAAGAACTAAATGTATTTTCATCTGAAACAGGCAGATGAACCTTTTCTTAGTTGCTCGTTTGAATATTTATTGTACTACTCTTTGGTGCCCCAAAATTTTCCCAGGGTAGTTTACAACAAGGTACAAAAACACAATGCACAATAAAAACAAAACAGCAAGCAAGCAAGCAAGCAAACAAACAAACAAACAAACAAACAAACAAACAAACAAAAAACAGCAATATTTACCAAATAAAGATGGGGATAAACGCTAACAAGTCACAGATTTAAAAGGTCTGGACAAATAAAAAGGACTTTACTCAGGTGTCAAAAAGATGCCAGACTCTTCACCAGGCAGAGTAGAGTCCAGAGAACATTCCAGAGCTGGGGTGCCACAGCAGAAAAGACCCTATTCCCAGTTCATACCTGCCTTCCAAAGGCATAAAAAAGGGGAAAGCTTCTCAGGAAGATCTTTGTGAAGTTCATATGAAATAAAGGGGTCCTTTTGGGGGCAAGCCATTCAGGATTTTGAATGTTAATTAATTAATTAAACAATGAATTGTGCTCAGAAGCAGTATAGAAGCTGCTACTGCCGTTTTAAGACTAGAAAGATACATTCTGTATTTCCAGACAGCAATCTTACTAGTCTTATTTTGACCCAAATACACTCTTAACAATGTTCAACAACAGCCCAATGTACGTATCATGCACAATGGTGATTATAACAGCTCCTTCCCTGTGTCTCCAGTGTCATAGCTGTCAACTTTTCCCTTTTCTTGTGAGGAATCCTATTCGGAATAAGGGAATTTCCCTTTAAAAAAGGGGAAAGTTGACAGCTATGATTGCCATATGATAAAATGTGGTCAGGGTGTGTAACATTGTATACATGGGGTGTTATTGTTGGGATCAGAGGATATACTGGAGGCTAGATGGAAACCTCTGAGGTTCTGTGTTGACCTGTGTGCATCCAGCTGCTTATCCTTAACTATTAATAAGCAGTTTCCTTTGTGACAATACTTAAAGTTTGTTAGAATGTGGAAGCAGTTTGTAGGGAACCAAATTCTCAGCTTAATATAGTTGAAAGAGGTCTGAAAACTGGTAGTTGGAAGAATACCCCACTATATTGTCTTATTTGAATTTCAAACCACTTATTTCACCTTGTCTAAAAGCTGCCCTTTTCACCTCCTGTTACATCATGGCTGGTATTCATGAAGGCTACTTTATCTTTAATGGCTGCTAGAAGAATCTGTACTTCAAGATGCGGCTCCCTTAACTTCACTTAGGCTGGAAATGCCTGCCTGGTAGTAGTGTGCCTGGTGCAATTTAGCAGAGAATGTGAGTCTCCCTTGTGCACAAGCACTGCTAGCATTAATCACAATTAAAGCAATATTTAACATGTCAGATCATTTACTAAAATTTTCTGCAGCCTCTATGGTTTTGCTGCTGAACCTTTTACGCCAGCTTGCTATTCACAACATTATACTGTTTTTCTATGCTTGACAGGAAAGAAGATTCATACAGAGCACTAGAAAATGAAGTCAGGGTTCATCATGGTCTAGGGAGATTATTTCTTAGGTGCAGAACCTTAGGTGCAGAACCATAGGTATCGGGGGGGGGGGACAGTGGCGAATAGTGGCGAACCTTCGGTTCTCAAATTTCAGCAGTGGCCTGTGCGACACTAAAATACAGTGCCCCCTGCCTCTCACGCTCTGTTTTACAGTATGACACCCAGTGCAGCTGAACCAGTCATGCTCCCCTAAAACCGCCTCTTTCGGGAAGATTATTACACCAGAGCACTGTCATAACTAAGTAGCTTCATAATATTAATAAATTAATAAATGAAAATGTGGAGAGTTGTTTTCTACAAATTTTCCAGACTCTGGAAGAACAGTTTTCTATGGGTGATTAAATTACCGTATATGATTTCAGGTCTTTTCTCCTGTATGTAAAGGTTTAGAGAGCCTGACATGCATTCTTTTTTGGACCAAAGCAGTAAAATGCCCTACTGTGCATTTTGCTGATGTTGCCTGTTAGCATGCAAGTGTATTTGTATTTAAATCAAATTCCAGTTGGGCAAATAGTTGACTTTCCACAAAACATTTCATTGTCCCTTGGGCTCTTCCTGCTGATTTCAAAAATATGTTTTTGAACAGTCATTTCAAGGATACTTTGCTGCCATATACGTTTAACATTGACATATAAAATCCTTGGTTGTGGTAAACAGTGTTACTGTAAAATAATTCAGAAAAGCTTCAGAAAGCTTACTGTTACCATTCTTTATTAATGGCTTGTTAGTAAATATAATTTACATTGTATTTGGTTTCAACAAATGTTTTGTTTGTTTGGAAAGTATTCTCTGGTAATATTTAAAACAGATTATTTTCTTTCTTTTAATTATGGTGGAATTTTAAGTTGAATATAATGTGAAGGCTATGCTTCTGTTACTAAGGTAACCATATCCTTGTTGTAATGAGACATTTGTTAACTTCTGTATACAGCTTGTGGTTCATTCCATAAATACTTGTGGGTTCTCTGATGTCCTTCACAAGGTTTTATCTATGACAAATTTTTACCACAGCTCTTGAAGTGCTTTGTGAGAATGGGTGTGGGTTTCTTTCTTCTTAAAATTATTCTCTAAAATCTTAGCACATTTTTTTAAAAAACCTCCCTCTTCAGCTTTGTTGCTATTTAACGTATTCCATCCTTTTTTTTTTTTTTACCATGTTGAATGTTCACCTATTGAGATAGATTTATCAGTAGCCCTTCATTGAATTAAGGGTAAACGTCTTCTGTTTATTCATTAGGTAAATTTATTTTACATCAGTATTGTGGGACCAATACCTTATCCCAGGTTTACTTTTTATTGCAAAATTTACACTAATGATGGGGAATTTGTTGCCTTCTAGGCTACAACTCATATTATTCTTGACCATTGGCCATCTTGGTGAGAACTGATTGGAACTGTACTGATGCGACATCTAAAGGAGCATAAGTTCCCCACCTTTCACAATCCTTTTAGTATTAGCTAACATGGTGTCCTTTGACTCCCAAATTCCCTCAGCCACAGCCGGCATGGCCAGTGGTTCAGAATGATGGGGGTCGAATTTCAACACCATCTGAGGAACACCACTTTAACTCCTCCTGTTCTAGGGCTGGGTGCTGTTTTCCCAGTGTGTTCCATGTGCGGAAGACCCTGGCAGAGCAGACCCCCGCTGCCTTCAGGACTGAATCCTCTGGAAGATCCAATCCTGCTGGGGTCTGCTTCCAGCTGGGGAGCAAATGGCTTAGTCCTGCTCAATTTGTCTATACATGTGTGCTCCCCTGCGGAACAGGCATGTGCAGGAAAACTTCTTTTATTCTATTTCTCCTACCGCCATGCCCCCAGATCACATGGGATGCCCATCCCAGTGCAATCTGGGGCTGTCTCCATCTGTGTAGCCTGGTTCTGCACAAATAAGCCCAATACGATTGGGGCTTCAACTGAATCCAGCCTGCTGCCCTATCAGATACATTAACTGATGGGAGTGCCAACATAGGTATTAATATAAAATAACCCTGGAACTCACTAGCAGACACCTGAAAACAAATTTCTAATTTAATGGTAACTGATTTGATATAAGTAACATTTTCTCACAAGTGGAAACTAGTGCGACAGTGCAAAGAACTGTAGCTGGCATAAAACCACCATTCAAAAATGTATTTGGCATATGTCTCCTGTATATTGTGTGCATTGATGTTTAGCTGATTTAACTTGAAGGCTTTTTGTTTGGCTTTGACAGTCACAAAAGCAATAGTGTACACTGTGGCTTCCTGCAGCAGGAAATAAATTTCAAGGAATACTTTCCCTCTTGCTGCCAAAATTTACCATAACAATACTGTTTGCCATTTTACTACATTTTAACTCTTCAGGTTTAAAAAGCATGTTTTCTAGTTTTGCTTGATATTTCATGGGAATCTGTCCTTCTGTTTTACTTGTTTAAAAAGCTCTTTTTCATTCAGGTGGTATCTGCTACTTTTCAAATAGTTGCATGTTTGCAACCAGGGCTGTAGTCCTAAGCACAGTTACCAAGAACTCTGTCTAATTCAACCCAGTAGGACTTAGGTTTGAGTAAATATGCATAGGATAAATATGCATAGGATCACACTGAGTTCTTTGGTCCCCTTGAGATCAATGGAATTTTAATCATGCTTTACTGTACAATAATGCCTGACCCTGTTGTAGAGTCAACAACACAAGAGACGACTCTACACATGGACATCACCAGATGGGCAGCATCAAAATCAGATTGATTATATTTTGTGCAGCCAAAGATGGAGAAGCTCTATACAGTCAGCAAAAACAAGACCTGGAGCTGATTGTGGCTCAGGTCATCAGCTTCTTAATCTGGCAACATATGGCAGTGCAAATGTGCAGTCATTACACAGTAGTAATTTTGGAGGGATTGGTGGACAGCAGCGGGATAGTCATACTAAGATTGGTGTTGACAGATAGATGATGGAATACTAGCCGATTACTGTTGTAGTTAAATGTGCATAAATTTGTATCCAAATAAAATGAGTTGGAAGGATTTTTTTGTGAGAGGAGTTAGAGATGCCTTTTAAAATGTCACCCACCATCCATGGTTTTTGTTAATACATGTATTAAATATTCTCACATCTACTGCCCAGAATAATTGGAAATAACTTTTAATACATATAGCTTATCAGTCAGAAAAGGCAGAGGTATTATGTGCCTTCATGCCTGGGAGGTGCAGAGGCCACCTGCCCTGGATGAGATTGCACTCCCCTGGAAGCAGCAGGTCCACAGTTTGTGGGTGCTCCAAGATTCAACACTATCACTGGAGGCTCAGATGGCCTTAGTGGCCAAGAGTGCCTTTCTTTAGCTACAGCTATTTCATCAGCTACTATTTGACAAAGATGACATAGCCATTGTATTCCATGGTCTGGATTGGATTATTGTAATGTGCTGCCTTTGAAAACAAATTTCAATTGGTCCAAAATGCAATGGCCAAATTACTGGCTTGGGTTCCCTTCAGATGTCCCATTTTGAAACAGCTGCACTGCTTGCCAGTTCGTTTCTGGGCCCAATTCAAGGTGCTTCTGTTAGAGTTTAAAGCCCTAAACAACTGAAGCCCCAGATACCTGAAAGATGACCTGCTTCCCTTCAGACCCTCCCAGGTGCTGAGATTGGTGGAGGGAGCCCTCTTGGTTGTTCCACCGCCATCAGAATCTCTGTGGGCGGTGGCCTGGGGGATGGTATTTTCTGTGGCAGCCCCTAAGTTGTGGAAGTGTCTTCCTTCAATGATGCATCCAGGGCCTTCATTATGCACCTTTCAGAAAATGCTGAAGATACATCTTTTTACCCTGGCTTTGGACACTTGAGATGTGTGTTCTGTAATGTAAAGTTGTTTTAAACTCTTTTTTGTATTGTGTTCTAATTGTACAGTGATTTATGGCAGTATATATTATTACTTTGTGTATTACTCTGCAAAAGCAATTGGTACATCCAAAGCGATCACTTCAGTTTCCTCTCCTCCACCCATGCGCCCCGGAAACTTCTTCAGAGAGCCCCCAGACCTCTGGAGCTGATTTTGAGGGGGCTGCAGATGAGAGGAGAGAAGGGGGACATTGCATTCCACTAGTACAAGTCTCTTGTGCTAGCAGAGTTGGAGCATTTGATAACATCCAATTAAATCATATAGCAATATTTCTAAACATGTAATATTTCTAAATGCAATCTAATTATCAAAAGCTGCAGTTAATATGAGTTTAAGAACTCTCAAGAAATTTGAAACAGCACTGAAAGCACAAAAACTGCTTTGTTATGCATAGCAAATCTTGACAACTACAGGTTTTACATATGATTCAAACGCCTACATGAGCTCTCTGCCAGACTCCCATCAGCAATATTGGAATGTAATGATATAAAAATTAAATATGCTGATCACAAGGTCAAATGCAAGTATATATACCATATTCAAGAATCTAACTGCCCAAATTTGTAGTTTATTACACATAAATTTAGGGTAACTTGCCACAATATATTTATTTCGTAATCGCTTTAAAGAGTTTTATCCATGACAGTAAAAGGAGGAATTCAATAGACAGTATAAATTTGTCTTATTTTGTTTCTTAATTTGAGAAGCAAGTGGCAATTTTTTGGCGGGGGGGGGCATTGTAGAAAATTAATAATTCTGACCTGCTTTGTAGGTTTCTTGTAAGCTTTACTGAAATAAGATATGAACGGTGCTTCAAGTACTCAGACAGGCTGAGATGAATGACTATTGCCTTCTGGTTTCTTGCCTCGGGCTCTTTGTTGCCAGTTCACTCATTCATCATAAGGAAGATTTTTGGCTTTCATTTCTTTCTCCCTGCCTTCTCTTCTAGAACAACCCCATTGTCCATACCCTTTCAGAGAATATTAATGTGCAGATTTCATTGAGGGCCTATATCACTAAACCTTCACAGTCTTTCCCAAGGCTTGGCAACGTCTAATTTTTTTTTACTGGTTTGTTTGTCTCTGAAAGCAGACATATAATGTTTTGCAGACATATATCAAATGCTTTACATACATTGTTTCTCTGAAATGACTGTGATTCTGTACACCTTGGCACCCACCTGGCTTCTTTGGGTATATTATAATTTCCCACAGATTTTTACATTTAATAGTCAAAAGCACAGCATACACATTCTACTGAATTCTGAGACTAAGGCTAGCACACCAGTATAGAACTCGCAAAACAAACATACACTTCTATCTTACTAAAAGTTATCATCTCTAAAACATGTGAATTAGAATAAGAATAGAGTATCTTAGTTACTGTTACTTCTTTGTCAATGCAGTCTTCCGTGGTTAATATTTCACGTGATTCGTTAGAACAAGCATTAGCTGAAGACAAGACTTTGAAGAAAGAGCAAATGTTAGTTTTGTTAATGTAGCAGAGTATTGCATTTCAACTTCGGGAAAGGATAGTTGATTGATGCAGCTTGGCAGGAGGGTAAGGCCCCACATGCTGCTGAAGTAGGGTGAAAAAACTGTAGATTATAATGTACCTCAGGATGGGTGTTTTAATATGTTTACATTTTTTCTGCTTTGAGATGCTGATAACACTTGGTAGAATTCCACGTTTGTTATTAACCTGGCTTGTATCACATTTAATATCGAAATACTACATTGGGTATTTCTATGGAAACTCTGACATGCATGCTGTTCAACAGATAATACAATAAAAGTGTGAAACTATAGCAACTTGGGTTTCTCCCCCCCCCCCATAGAATATAACTTCACATCATAAACTCTGGTCCTCCTTATGATTGCATTTATTATGAATGCAGTTATTAACTAATGTGGACTCCCCATTACATTATTTCCCCCCACTATATACTGTATAAACAATTGCATAAGAAATTAGAATGGTACAGATATAATGTGTGTAACATATTTTTTTCTGTTTCTATAGAGAGCACAGTACATATCATATGCATAAATTATCTATTCAAATAATTTCAGTGTGGTCATTAGAGGATTTGACCGATATCCACGTATGGGTTTGATAAACTGACACAACAGCGAAAAAAGAACTCCTGTCCCATGTCAGCTTATCAAACACACTATGGATGTTCTGTCTTTTATCCGACATCAAAATAACATCCACAGAGTAAATAGGAAGCTTGTGTTCAGTGAAACTCAACCTCAGTACTTCCAGGTGAATATATACAGCACCTGATAAGGCTGAGGTATTGTACCACTAAACAAACAGAACCCTGAGCAACCAATGAGTACTAGGTATGCCAAAATGAAAATGGGTGTAGAATCCGAAAGAGGTTGTTTGCCTCAGTTTAGTGGTAAGCCAAATATTTATGTAATATTTTAGAAAGCCAAAACCTAGTGTCCTGTTACAGACAAGCAATGTTGAGTTTTGAGCTAAAATTATTTAACCCGTAAAACAAATCAATAAAGAATGTGTTATGTTCTTACATCTGGTTTTAGCACCAGTTATTTTTTCTTGCTGCTGACATTACTCCCTGTTCTTTGTCATCCTTTCTGAGTCTATTTAGAAAAGTTATGTTCCTCTTGTGACTGGTGGAAATGTTTTATCATCCAAACATATCACGAAACCTCCATTTAGAATTATGCATATGCATCATTTGCACAGCTATCAAATCAACATTTAGAATAAGTCCTGCAGTAAAAGTAAATCAACATTATTCTCTCTAAGCACAAAAAAGTATTAAAATGTTCACTCTCACTTAATTTTTTGTTGAAGCGTTTAAACAAGAAACAGACACTTTTTAAAATTACCAGGCAGAATACACAATTAACACAGCAAAAAGCTGAAAGTTAGTTGACTTTTACATTTCCCCGCGTTTAGCCTGAAAATATATAGTTGCCATACTTTACCTTTTTTCCTTGCTATTGTGCTCCAGATATACGTCTAAGAGACAACTGCAGTGGAAAACGGTCTTCTGCTTATTTGTGGTAAATGTACTGTACACAGAGCTTTTTGCAACAAGGCACTACTTTTAAATGTCTGGTCACCTCACGGGATATGTAGTGCATTTCCTGCCACTAGGATAAGAGGAAGGAAGCACAAGGCCAAAACGTTTGATGTGTGGTCTACTGTAATTCCTTTCATGTGTTCAGTGGCTTTTGTAGGATCCATGTACTACAATCAATTCTGACCATGCTGTGGTCCATTTCATTAAAGCTGACCTTCCTAAATGGAAAACAAATTCACATTATAGTGGCATTCACCTGCCATCATTAGTGGGGAAAGAGTTATCATATTTTGCCCTTAGGCTGATTCTTTTATAAGTTTTATGAGAAGATTTCCTTTAGAGTTCATTTGAGAGTGGAGATAAAAATGCAAAGAAGAGGCTCAATATTATTTTTCAAAGATTAATATATTAATATTCTAAGATCAAGTGTGAGTGAGAGGCCTCTTAGACCACTTTTCATAGTACAGATGCCATGTGCAAGCCATTTTGAACTCTGTGTTTTGGTTGCTGCCAGCTTCCATTCATTTAATGTAAACCAACCAGCCATGCAGATCAGTTCCCATCACAAGAATTTAGATCAATATATTTTTGCTCCATGTCAGTTTCACATAGTGTGCTTATTCATAATGCCCTTTCTGTCACATTTCTGCATTAATCTGTGGGGTGGGGTGGGTTTTAAAAAAGAAACTATGCAAATATGTATTTAAATAATACTTAAATATTTATTTGATTATTTTGTCACAAAATATAATTTACCTTTTCCCATCAACATGTATGTTAAAATGGATGTTCATACACATTTTGGTACAATTTTTGAGCTGAGCACTATATTGCAAAATTCAGGGAAGTGCAAAATGTAAAAGATAATTACGTTCTAATTCATGCATTAATCTGGGAGGTGCAAATTTAGGTAAGTTAAAAATATGGATCAGATAAAATTATCCACCCCTAGTTGGATGCAGCATGGACACAAACTGTGTAGTGTGGGCTAGTCTATACAGTGGTACCTCGGTTTAAAAACAGCCCTGTTTACGAACTATTCAGTATACGAACTCCGCAAAACCGGAAGTAGTGTTCCGGTTAGCAAACTTTACCTCAGTCTACGAACAGAATCCGAACGGTGGAAGGGCACTGGCAGCGGGAGGCCTCATTAGGGAAAGCGCGCCTCGGTTTTAAGAACAGCTTTGGTTTAAGAACAGACTTCCGGAATGGATTAAGTTTGTAAACCGAGGTACCATTGTATGTTGAATAAAGGTAAAGGTAAAGGGACCCCTGACTGTTAGGTCCAGTCATGGACGACTCTGGGGTTGCGGTGCTCATCTTGCTTTACTGGCCAAGGGAGCCGGCGTACAGCTTCTGGGTCATGTGGCCAGCATGACTAAGCCGCTTCTGGCGAACCAGAGCAGCGCACGGAAACGCCGTTTGCCTTCCCGCCGGAGCGGTACCTATTTGGCTACTTGCACTTCGTGCTTTCGAACTGCTAGTTGGGCAGGAGCTGGGACCGAGCAACAGGAGCTCACCCCATTGTGGGGATTTGAACCGCCAACCTTCTGATCGGCAAGCCCTAGGCTCTGTGGTTTAACCCACAGCACCACCCGTGTTGAATAGATACCCATAAAAAATGTTGAATAGATACACATAAAAATGACTTGTGGCACGAGGCAGCTGCTATGTAGACTCAGCTCAGTGTGACCTCCATGCCAAAACTGTATCATGAGAGGTGGCTTGGAATATGGGTTTATACCAACAATAACATTGTTAGGTGAAAAACAATTATGTACCATTTCCACTCCTGTGTAAAATGCTGATGCAAATGCAGTTGGTGGCTCATTTGCCTTTCCCTGTTTAGGGAAGCTTTTAATGTGAGGGCGATCTGGCTGCGACATCTGTCACCCCATTGATCACCAGGGTTGATTCGGCTGATCTGGCTGGCTAGGCGGGTGTCCCCTTCCTCCCTCACTGCTCCATGTGCGTCCCTCCCGAAGCTGTGCGCTCGGTGGAAGAGGACGACCATCCCAGATAGGAGGAGTGTACCATTCTTCGGTCAAGGGTATACGATAGCTTTTAATATTTGATGAATCATTTTATTTTAATATTCTGCTGGAAGCCTCCCAGAGTGGCTGGGGAAACCCATCCAGATGGGCAGGGTATAAATAATAAATTATTGTTATTTGCCAGACAAGATGCAACCTGGGGTATCTATGAATAAGATGTTTCATTTTTCAAAAGTGTTAACAAGTAGCAGCAGGAGCGCCTAATTTGTATCAATACTGTAGCACTGGGATAGGATTTTAAAGATGTCGTCGTCGTCCCCTCACCATTTTCCTGATTAAAATTACTAAATTTCACATGTTTTTGGTGGAAGATGGCAGAGTGCTCCATGTGTACTTCTCAAGAGGATGGGGAATGTTGTCTTGTTTAGAATAAGCATATGACATTTTTGTTGAAAAGTAATTGGTTTTATTGAACATTATAAAAATGTATAATTCTTCAATCTGCATTTTTTTTCCAACAGCCAGAATGCAAAAGTCAGTTTGTGCAGTTAACACTTTTAAAGGGTTGTATTGCCATAGACGCCTTCTCAAGCTTCTGAATTGCACTTCAAATTGCCCTGAGTTCATTTTGGTTCTTGGGCACAAGCAAGAACATTTCAAATACAGGATGGGAAACACAGCACATGGAAGCTAGCATTTGTCCTCTTGAAAAGTGCTTGCACCTGATTATTGAACTGCTTTTTGAATTTGAGGACAGTAATCCGTTGGGGAGAGGAAAATCACATGACCCTAAAGAATGTGCATGCACGGTCTCTGGAGCCTGGTTAAGGGCAGGTTACAGTGCATCCATATTCCATGTTTCAGCTTTACAACCCTGTGTAAAGTATGCTGACTTAGGCAGGTGGGAGTGTGGCTTTCCCAGTCACCCAGGAAACCAAAGCTTCCGAACAATAACCTTCAGAGCCAGACATTCCCAATATATAATATGAATATTCCCCTAGCTTTGGAGTGAAGAGAAATGTGTGAAAGTAAGGCTTCCTTTAATAAATACGATTAAGCCATACATCACTATTATTTATATCCTTTTTCAAAACTACTATTTTTTATTTTTGGTTTCTGCAGTCTTTTATAAGTCTCAACTGACCTGTAAGGGAATACATTTGACTTTCTTACAATGAACCTCTGAATTATGCCTATTCAGCAGTGAGTAATAACTGATTCAACATGAGCTGTGTCTTATATAAACATACAAAATGCCTGACCCAGACTAAATCAATTTAAAAAGGAAAACATCAAAGTTATGTTTCCTGTTACATGCTTAAGGTCTTCTTTGGGTGTATTACATTAGTATATTATTTACCAACTATAGTAGGCTTTTAGTTTATTCTCTGATGCCACCTGCAAAGAGAACGGTAGAGAACGTATTGGATACAATAAATTGTACGTCTAATGTAATATGTCACAGTGATTAAGAGAAGCTTTTACAACAGGGATCAGGAAGTCTTTAGCATACCTTACAGTCCAGTTTTTAGTTTCTATAATGTTCTTATGCTGCAGAATGTGACCAGGGTAAAGTTCAGAGGGGCCACTGATTGCCTTGGGTCATGCCTCACCTGGATTTTAAAGTCCCAAGAAAATCTCCAGGGTCTTGGAACAGGGGTGAGAGACAGAAACATCTACTCTTGTGCCCCAGAGAACATTAGCTCAATTCTCTGAGCTGTCCCAGTGTGTTTTTGGCCTGAACCGTGTAGCAGAAGGAAAATGAACTTCTACATAATTTACAAACATCATAGGCCCTAATCTGTTTCACTGCCACGGCGAGTGTGTTGGTAATATGAGATGGGGATCTGTAACTCCCCCCCCCCCGAGAGATTTGACTGGACTGCTCCATTATGCTTTTTAGATGAGCAGTCAAGCACTTTTATTTTTCACCAGGCTTTTAATTTATTTTAATTGTAAATTAATTTTGCTGTTGGTTAGGTTGTTTAACTCTGTTTTGGGGTGGCTGGCATGTGATCCTTCAGATGTTGGACTCCAGCTTCCATCAGCCCCAGCCAGCATTGCCAGTAGTCAGAGATGATGAGAGCTGTAGTCCAACAACATCTGGAGGACTACATGCCAGCCATCCCTTGCTTTATTCTCACTCTTATTGCATTATGACTGTGTTTTATTGTTGTGAACATGTGTGTTAGGGTATTGATGAAGAGTCATCTGATGTTTAGAGATGAGCTCCTCACTTTAATTCCACCCCCTCTTACTAGCACATAAGTTTTTGCAGCAATTTAAAATGCACCCCAGGTCTCCAAACTCAACTTTTGTCTGTTACACTGGGTACAAATGGGGCAGCTGTTCTATTCTACTCAGATACAGGACTGGGCATTGTGTGTGGCTGACATGCAAAGGGCAGTCCAGATGGCAATTTCCCCTCATTAATTTTGAGATATGGCAGAGTAGAGGGTTAGCATGCAAACTCTGGATCCAAGTATGGTATTTGTTCTCATGCACATACTGACCTCAACAGAGGCAAGATGAGGTGGATAAGGCAAAACAAGGGTACTCTAGCTGTGCAGGACTCGGGCTGAATACTACATGAGAGCAGAGCTCACATAATGTTTCTACAGCAATTGCTCTCCAGCTGAGCCTTTTGTAGGAGCTGCAGGTTTGTCTTGGTAGCTGGCTCCACCTTCACTTAGATGCTTCTTCATTTAAAGGGATGCAGTGGAACAGAGGATAATTTGGTTGTACTGGGGCTTCTGAGATGAGTCAGAGAAGACCATATGACTTCCTTAGTCCAGAAGCCTTTTCAATAGAGAAGGTGCTTCTGGGGGTGACCTTAAAGCCATTTACACCTCCCACTCTGAATCACCAACCTCATCCTCCAAAGAAGGAGAGTCCAGCCCCAGGTCCAGTCCATAATCTCAGAGATGAAAACAATGCAACCTCTCTCTATCATCTCTTTATTTTTTTGTCATTATAGGAGAGCACTGAATCTGGGGATTCTTCGTGATCCTGGATCAGAGGTGGAAGACAGACAGTATCAAATAGACCTCCAGTCCATCAACATTGGTACTGCTCAGTGGGATCAGTTGAAGCCAGAGAAGGAGAATGGTAAAGAAAGGACAGTGCCAGAGAATGAAAGGAATTCTCAGAATCCAGCACTTGAGTGGAATATGGCTAGTAGGTAAGAAAGCAGTGCGAAAATAGTGCCTCGCATTCTTTAGCAAAAAATTTTTTTATGATAGTAACATCCCACATATTTCAGCTGAGCATGCTGTTGTTTGTACATTCAAGTGTGTGTGCATTCCCTGGCAAGCATGTTTCCCGTAAGCTAGAGATCTGAACAGTACACTTAAGGTTTTTGTTTTGTAGCACTGTTGCACTGTAATTTCCATGCAGATAAAGTTATGTCTATATTTCCATAATAGCTTATAATATGGCCATAAAATATAACTCCAGGCTGAAACCTGGCATTCACATTTCCAGTCTATGAACAACAGAGTTGTTACCCTTTTGTTCTTTTACAAAGTTTGAACAAAACCAGTTTAGACATTTTTAAGCCGGCAGAGGACAAAAAGAGTTTCCCCCCTTTGTTGGCTGCAAACCAGTTTCTGTGCTTCTGTAAATGAAAACAGCTGCAATTTCTGAAATGACAAATTTCTGCTGATTTGTTGATATGCAAAAGAGGGCTTCCAGCTCAAGTCTACTTATAAATGTTACTTTGACATCTTCCATTTTTAGTGTTCCATTTTGATTATATTGCTACAATAGACTTTGATGCTTTTTTGCAGTTAAGAGGTCACAGTAGCCCTGTGCAGCTAACATGCTTTTCAGAATGAGTGCTGGGGGAGGGAGTTGGGATTGTGCCTGGTGAACACAGTTTATGTCAGGCCTGTCTGCCTGCACAATCTCTACCCTGCAAAAATGTACAATATGGATAACACCAACATAACCTGCATGTTTACATTCACAGCAGAATACTGAATTGTTGTGCTAAGGTTTAAGGGTGGAGCTTCACTCCCAAATCCATTCGTTGTACAAGTATATGGTACACACAAATCGATGGTGACATTTTGTTACATCTGCATGGGAGATATAACATGGTAGACTTGCGATAAATGCTTTTTTTGCATTAAACTAAAGCACTACATTTTGATTCCTGAATTATAGTTAGTATTGTTTAGTTATGTTTCTGTTTTCTTTATCATGGCTATCCAAGCTGTTCACACTGTCTTGAACAATCTCCTACATATTCAGGATTCTGAGTTAGCCCAGCAATATAAATATGCAGAGATAAGGCAACAGAGTAGACGTCAGAAGACATGAAAGATTCAACCCAGTGGAAGCATACACTAGGAAACTACAAGATGTTGAACACCATATTTAACAGACTTTAGAATATCACACTGACTCTTATAAATCATAAATGTTAACTGTAATTTTGTTTTAAAATGATATAATTTTAATGACTTTTTAGAGCTGGAGACTTTGTTTCAACTTTCAGTCTGCAACGAGTCATTCTATAAGCCCCAAAAAGTGCAGTTTGCAAAGGAAGTGCTGATTCCACAGTAACTTTAGCTATGATCATGATAACTGTATAGCATGTACGTTTGTAAAAACAAACCACAGGTGGGGCCCCTATCAGATGCTCTGAAAAATTAAAGAGCCTTTAAAAGCTTTGCAAATGATTCACTGCTCTTATCTATTAGATGAAGTAAAATGTGCTGATATTTATAACTGAAACTCTTGATGTAAAACATCAAAAACTCCTTTGGTGCCTTCAGTTGAAGCACTTAAGGACTGGATCAATGACAGTAGTTTAAACGATTTAGGCAGATTTGAGCTTTTAGCTGTTATGAGAAAGACTAGATAATGGTCAAAATGTAAGAAAATTAGAACACGGTGTATTCCTCTATACACATTTTTTAAAGGGTGGGGAACATGGATCACCTCTCCTTTGCAGAATGCCATTGTCTTTGTTTTAGGTTTAAAAACACAGCGTATGGGCTTTACTAAGGTCCCTGTGTGTCTTATTTCAATGGGTGCCAAATTTCTAATGGAGAGGTCTAAATATTCCTCTGGGGTGTAGTGGTAGAGAACCTATTCAAACATGCTCCCCCCCCCACCATGGGAATGTGCAACATGTGGAAAACATATGGCTGGAATGGAAAATCCAAGTGGATTTCACAGGACAGCTATGATAAAAGGATACCATCAGCTCCTGTGCCCTGATATTTCCTGCAAAATCCATGTGGATGTTTAATTGTGCAGGTCTTCATGAGATTCAGCATAGAGGCTTGAATGTACTATGATAAGCTAATCAATAGGAAACATGTATTTCATTTCTCTTACTGTAAAAAAAAGTTTGTCAGACTTCTCTGATTTTTTTTAATCAACATTAGTGCTTCCCAATAACTAAAATGATTGTTGCATCAATGATATTAGGAGAGATCTAGTTTCCACTCTCCTTTTTTAGAATGGCTGTATGGCTAAGTGACTCATATCTTTTGCAGCACAGTAGTAAGCTGCACTGTTAAAGTGTGCATGAATGGAAAGGCCCAACTAATATACTTATGTAACCAAACTTGTGATTGCTGGTATTTCTCCATTATTCCTCCTTATAATTATTTTGTGTGGACATATAACAGCTTTCTTGTTTTCTCTATTACTCTAAACAGATGTTCTTTAAGGTATACTAAGATGGTCAGCTACTTTAATATTTCTGAAAGTCTTGTCTTTGAAAAAGGTATAAATATGTAACAGATGCCTAAGTGGATCCTGGAGTGAACATAGTATGGTCATAGTACCATCATTACACCGTTCCTTATTGAGGATGATCATATGGTACCCAGCTGTGTCAAGTTAGCAGAACACTTAAGGATAGTACAGTGTGGAAGACTTAATAAAGAAAGTGCAGGTTTATTTCATTTTATTTCCTTGGGATCACTGAAATGGACACCTCACTTTTGAAGACAAAGTTGTCCTCAGTTTCTCTTTATAGTTGCGTTAATTCTAATACCTGCTTCAGCCATCTTCCTAGATCAAACCATTAAAAAAAACTTAAAAGACCATTTTAATGATTAGGAAATTGGTACTGATATAGTAAAATAGTGAATGATCTTTCCTTTCTCTGAATATCAACCAATGTGACGATACTTGAGGGCTGAAAATGTCAACTCTGCAAAGATGATATTAATCCTTATGTTATTATATTTTCTTCCACTATTTTTTTTTCCATAAACCATTTGTAAGGTCCTTGGATGGTTGCTCATGAGAAACCAGGCAAAACTCCAGCCGTTTCTTTAGTAGTTTTATTGTGCATACTATGTACAGTACAGAGCTAAAAAGTTCATGTCTGTATCAACCGTCTTCAGTATCCGGGAGTGGCCCCTTCCGGTTCTGTCCCCAACATAAGAGTTTCAGTATACGAAATCTCCGCCTCCCCTCTTTTCATTTCAGTCCTCTACGTACTTGGGGCGACGGAAATAGTGTGTCTCCCTCCTCACCCGCTGAGCGAGAGGAGTGCAGGGTCTCCAACATCCCCAGAGCTTTGGCTCTCCAGCTCCTGAGCTGCCTGCCCCTCCCCACTGGAGACCTTGCTGCTCCCTCCGCTGGACGAGGAGGTGCTACTGGTCAGGTGTGGCTGAGGCTCTCTGTAGCATCCCGAGAGCCCTTCCACCACCCTGCGCTGAGCCGGGGACAGTTCCCTGACACCATTAATTGCCTCATGACTTCATTTTTAACCTGGGAATTTGTTTAAAAAGACCTTAAATGGTAGCCTAATAGCCATTATATTCCAATTGATTTTCCATCTCATTAATGGTAAGCAGTAGTTCATCTTTGTAAACATCTTTCAAATAATACAGTTGTTTTTCTTTCCACACATCTATATTAAAGGCTCCATGTTTATTTTTGAAAACCCAGTGGAACTGTAATGGAATAATGGGTGAGAGGCTGTTGGACCATTTTGTCCAAATTTTGAAAGTTTGTAAGTGTGAATGGATTTGTAAGCCACCGTAAAGAGCATAATTTGCTTTTTGAAAGTTACTATTTTTATAGGGACACCATCTATTACCAAGTTCTCTTTTTTTTTTTTTCATAAGATTTTTATTATTTTCCAATAAAACAAGAGAAAAACATAACATAACATAAACACCAACATTAACACAATAAAAAAACACATTACATAAACACAATCGACAAAGAAAACAATTAAAACAAAACCAAAACCAATACATACCTAAACTGGAACACCAATCTATCTCTTACTACTTAACAAAATCTAGTTTCTGACCTTCTATAGGGACCTCCCCCGCTTTCCCTCCTCTGCCTTCAATACTAATATACTTTGGTAACATCCATTTTTAACATTGCAATTCATTATCCAACCTTTTGTAATATCATAAAGACTTAACATCTTATAGTATCATGAAATAATTCTTAAATCAATCTTATACTTCTTTTCACTTGAGCTGCTGCTATTAATTGGTTACATATCTCTTCACTAATTCAAAATTCCCAAAATCGTAGCATCAAAATCTTAAAACTTAACATCAAAATCCTAAAATCTTAACACACTATCTTCAGGGTACCATAAATCCATCCTAATTCAATTTTTATCATTTTCACCCTATTCCCCTTCTCACCATTTTTCTGCTCTCTCCCATGCCCCCCCACCATTCATCTTTACATTCCCCTCTGTTGTCTTTGTTCAGTATCATCTTAAAATTTATAAATCTCCTCCTTGGGCGCCTCAAGAGGCACCAGCTCTCCTCTCCCAGCAACTCCATTTCGCAATTTTGGTTTCCTTCCACTTGTGTCTTCAAAAATCTTCTCAACTTCATCTCTGGACTCCCACTCCAGAGACTGAATCTCGTAGCTCCAGTCAAAACATCAGCCCTGTGTTTCTCACTACACCAGGGCCGTCCATTTACCTGGGGTTGCTGAATCAATTCGTCCCATTTCACCAGCACCTCCCCCAGTTCCCTGGAGAAATCTGCTTCCAAATTATCAAAATTCTCCCAGATCTGGCTGGTCTCTCCTGCTCCACAACAGATTTCTTTGAAATTACGTCCTAGCCAGTCCATTTTCCGATTCACAAACTCCAATTGCAGAAGGATTGTTCTTTGTTCCTGGGTAATACCCGGATCTAGAATCAGTTTAAAAGCGAAAGCAAGCATGGTTGGAGAAAACAAAGGGTGTCAAATGTCAGTAATTTTCCATCTTGCGTATTAGTTTTCCAACGCCATTTTCCCTGAGACAGGGTGCCAAAAATAATTCCAAAAGCCACAGAAGAGATATTTCCAAAATCTTCAATCCCTCAAATTGGGATTTAATCCATCTTCTCTGTCAAAATGCTTCGTAGCAACATTGTGTCTAGTGATGCAGCTGCAGCCGCTTGAAGCTTAATTACCTCCTCTGCACAACAAAGGAGAGGGACGGGCTTCCTTTTATCATCCCTCCCGGTTGCCAATTATTCAAATGTAAATCCAATTAGTCCCGTACTTACAGCAGCCGGGGTTCTTCTTTTTTCTTTGAAGTTAGCAGGAAAAGCTTGGTGCTCAGGTCTGGCAGAATTGCTGCTTTGATCTCCCGGGGGGGTGCATCCGCCTCTTCAGTCCCGTGTCGGTAGCTCCGCTCGCTTGAATTCCCCCCCTTACGAGGGTCAATCAAGAGCAGAGACGGCACGTCTGGGACCCACGAGGCCGCGGTCCACGGGACGCTCTTCCCGTGGCTTTAAGGGGCCCTTGGCGCAGACAAGGAGACCCCTAAAACCCCCCGGGGACTGGAGCTGATTCAGCTCCACTCCGCCATTATCCGGCACCAAACCGGAAGCCTCGCCATCTATTACCAAGTTCTCTAATGTGCTCCATATATTTCTCTTATTGCCAGACATTAAGACTGTCATGCTGCTAAGTTGGCATACATTGTAATAGCTGTTTAGATTTGGGAGCCCCGATCATCCAACAGTTGGGTGATGGTACAGCAAAGATTTTTAAAGGTGTGGTCTGTTGGATTGAAATATGAATTTGTTTTAGTTGCAGGCACTCATTCCATAATAGAAAGTTTCATTTTGTTCAAGCGTTGCATGTCCATATTTATTATATTCCAGACTTTGTTATAATTTGTCTGATAAAATTTGTTTAATCAGTTATGGGCAACCTGAATGTCTAAGTATCTGAAGCTTTTTTCTAGCCATTGGGCTTTGTAATATTTTGGAGAAGGTTTCCTGAAGTTGCAGGGGAATATGAAAGAACATTACTTCCAATTTTTGAAATTTTACCTTAAGTCCAGAAACATTTAAAAATGTATCCAATTGTATACTCAATAACCTCCCAGCATTACCGGTAATTGAGTCCCATAAGCAGTACATTAAAAAGTATCACCAGCATGAAATCCCAGAATGTATTCCCTTCCATTGATAGTTACAACCTTTCCTGTTGGAATTTGGTGTAATCTCATTGCCAGGGGTTCTATAATTAGAGCAAATAATAAAAGTGATAATGGGCAACTTGGTTTTGTCCTGAGGCTAAGTTAACATTTTTGTGAATTTGTATTACTTGTCCTAAGCAGATGTAATATCATAAATAGTTGCGGTAAGGGTTCTGCTGTGGTTCCTCGTGAGTAAAGAGGCTCGACTCAGGTCCTGTATATTTACAGGTTTTATTGTGCAGATATGTACAGTGCAGAGCTCAAAAGTCCATGACCAGCTTAAGTCACTTTCAGATCCTGGAAGTGGTGCTTTTCTGGAGCGCCCCCAACATAAGAACTTGGGCACCCCTAGTCTCCTCCTTCCCTCCTTACATTTCACACCCCTGTGTAAATGGGGCAACGGAACTGTCATTGCTCCCTCTTGGCTGGATCCACTGAGGAGGCGTTGGGTCTCTGAAGCATCGCCCAGCCCTCTCTCCGCTGGACTGCTTTCCTTCCTGTCGCTCCTGCTGGAAATCCCCCTGCTATCCCTGCAGTGCTGTGGCTCTCCATCCCTTGACAGCCCCTGCACCGCCCCACTGGGCACTGACTGTTCCCTGACAGTTTCCAATATTCTTACCAGTTTAGGGCCAAATCCAAAAAATGTTATGACTCTGATTAAGTGCTTTAGTTCTACACAGTCAAATGCTTTAAATATATCTAATGATAAACACACTACTGAGGCAGTCTGTTTAGTATGCTATGTTATGTTTAATAATTTCCAACTTGGTTCTGCAATTTTAAAAGTTTTCATTCTGTTAACCCTCACTGTTGTGAAAATCTTGTAATCTAAGTTGAGCAGAGAAATTGGGTGATATGATTCCACTAATGAAAGTTCTTTTTTAAGGTTTGGGAGTTAATATAAATTTTCTTTTTCTTTTAGCATCAAGCGGCATCAAGAACGAAGAGCTATTTTAACTCCAATTTTAACAGACTTTACAGTGCGAATAACTGCAGCTCCTGCCATAATTTTCACAAAAGTAATCTCACCAGAGAATTTGCATACAGAGGTTGGTATTTGACTTGAGATGTACTCACATGGCTTTCGGATTCATGTATCTTTCTGAATGCAGATATTTGCAATACTTAAAATGCTACATTAAATTGAGTTTAATTATAAAACAAAAACCCAGCATTAGCTATCAAAATGTTTTTGATCTTCTTTAAATCCTTGTATGTAGGTCAGAAATAGTGATTATTGTATGTATGCTAAGAAAAGCAATAGATGGTAATTGTATGCATGTTAGCCTGTGTTTCTGTGTTTCTTAATTACATTTATAGCACACATGTACATTGTTTAATCAGCAGAGAAACCCTGTGAGGTGGATTAGGCTGGCAGCAGGGATGGACAAATTAGTTTATTTCTGCTCCATGTCAGTTTCACATGTGTCCAGTCATATGCCGGGTTCATCCTTTCCAACATGCGCGCACGCACAAACACACACACACACACTTGAATTCTATATATTTCTCCCTAAAATACATGTCTTTGATTTAAGACACAGCTCCAGACCAGAATACCACCTCTGCATTTCCTTGCAGCTTCCTTGATTTTTGCTTCATCCAGTTCCTTCCTTCCTTTCCGTTCCTTACAGACATCACACACAGAGCCGTCTCATCCATTGGGGCTGGTGGCGCGGCGCACCAGGGCGCAATGGCCTGGAGGGCGCCTCCGTCCTCCAGCCCCGCTGGCAGCGCCTGCCGGCAGCGCCCTCTGACTCCCGGCAAGGGAGCTGGCCGGCCACGCCACGCCCTCTGGCTGCCCAGCAGAGCACAGGAGCTCTGCGCGCCCTTCCAGCGCTTCCGGGACGGGAGGCGAGGGCAGCCGGCTCGCGCTTCGCGCGCAGCCGCCCGCCCGCCCGATGCAGCGCGAGCTGCCCAGCCGCGCCGTCCAGCTGCGCGCGGGAGCGCGAGCCGGCCGCCCTCGCCTCCCATCCCGGAAGCGCTGGAAGGGCGCGCAGAGCCCCGCGCCGCTCCAGCGCCACGCCCCTCATCCCCCGCTCGCCCACCCCCCTCCCAAGGGGCGGCAAGCGCGGGAGGGAGGCGGCGGAGAGGCGGCATGGCGGGGGCGCCGGAGGGATAGCCGCGCCAGGGCGGCAGATCCCCTTAAGACGGCTCTGATTACACAGCACCCTCTTTGCTCTCAGTCCAGTTGGAAAAGGAACCTTTCCTTGCTATCCTTTCACTATAAATGCCAGGGATTAAATAAGGGGGTTATGGCATAGCTGTCAACCTTCCCTCCCCCCCTTTTTTGCATTGGGAAACGGCCATAGCTGTCAACCTTCCCTTTTTTTGCAGTGGGAAATGGCACCGGAATAAGGGAATTTCCCGCAAAAAAAGGGAAAGTTGACAGCTATGGGATATGGGGCATTCTATGTTCAAGGGATATTGTGTATTGATGAGCTGTGGCTCATCCTCACAATGCTGACTTGCTACTGCAAATGTGCTGGAAATGAAATCCAAAGGAAAATGTTAAATGACCTAGGGAATTGCTGTGCTGTAGAGAAGTCATTCCATGAAAAGTAACAGATGAATTTTACTGTAGCTCTTGTTAAAGAATGTAAATGTTTTGGTTATTTTTTTTAAATCAATTCCATTGATGAAATTCAGTGAGGAAGGGAGAGGCCTACTACAGATTACTAATAAATACTTAATGCACATGTCATGATAAGGGTTATGAGCATCTGCTTAGTAAGCAAACCTGCTCATTTTCTTTTTTCCGTCTCGGAAGTAATTTGCCAGAAATGGTCAAAAGCTTTTCCTATGTGTTTAACAACAGCCATAAAATAATGGTCATCTAACTATAATTCTGCCAAGATGTCAACAGTAGTTTACAGGCAGCTACAAATCAATTAAGTCAGTTATTTGTGGGTTGCAATGTACAATTTCATTATAAACCATGATGAGTTTGTATTCCACAATGTATATCTGAGAGCAAGGAAAGGGGAAGTGTATTCCTCTGCCAAGAACATGAATAGAGTCTCTGACAGCCCAGAATTTGATGCAACAAAGAAACAGGACCTCACACATGAAACAAACAAAATGTATCTTAATCATCAAATATCCTGTTGGAAGCCTAGTGGTATGCTATTCCACCACTCCTCCACCTGATTTCCTTTTACAGATGGTGCACAGTGCTTTTCTGCCTGAAGAGATAAGAAAATGTTAATAGTCCCAATTTGGAGAGTATAAATAGTCTACATTGTGTTTGGTTAGAAAAGAAAATTACATAATTGCCTTGAAACAGCTGGTATCCATTGACTTTGTTTTACAAACTTGTTTTTCACAGGAAATTTTAGTATGTGGCCATTCTTTGGAAGTGAATATGACAACAAGCCTGGATTTCTTCCTCAGTGTGGCTCAAGTACAACTCTTACAGCAGTTAATACAGTCTAATATGGTTGGACTGGAACCATCCAATAAAGCTGCAGAGGTAACTTCATTCTTTCAGAGTTACTATGGTTCATATACTGCTATCCCCCCCCCCCATGTACTCTTCAGCATGTTTTGGCTAGAAATGTGTGTTACCATTTTTCTGCTACTGAGAATGTCACCTGAGTGTTGGGGTCTCTCCTTCATGCTATCTATGCAGGGACAAAACCCTGTGACATCTCTGTGGTACATATTTCCTTGGTCTCCTTATGGTGTCCAGATCATTTGAGGGGAGAGGGTATTCCTTTTCAAGATTTTCTTCTCTTCTTCCAATTATTGGCAACAGTAAAACTGCCAAATTCACATTGACATAATCCTTCTGATGGGCCTGCTGGGTGATCCGTACCTCTGGTGCTCGTATAGGCAGGCTTGCATGCCTAGTCCTTGAAGTCCTTAGTTTTAACCCAAGTCCCTAAACATGTGAATGGATGGGTGTTTATTATTACGGCCAAATAGCCAGCACAAGTCCCTAAACACATTTCTTAGGTATTTCATTTATTGTATTATTTATCATCCTTTTCTTTTAGGATACTTAAGAGTAGTTTACCTGGTGTTCCAAGTGGTTTCCCATCTAGGTCAGGTCTACACCGGCGTTAGCTCCAGTAATAACAGAATAAATACTAAAAAGCTACAGGATTCACTGGGATTTCAAGAGATATAAGTTCCTACCCTATGCCATGGGATTGATTGGGGGCTGTGGGCTTAATCTTAATCACACAGTGAGGTTGGTTCAATTTGCTGAATACCAATTTGACATGTATTTATTTATTTCATAAAGTGTATACACTGCTTGATTAAAAAAAAATCCTCAAAGCAATGTACGAAGTATAAAACAGTAAAATCAAGGAAAAAATAACAAGCCTACTTTAAAACATACGAAAGTTAGAATACAAAAAAATAAAAATAAAAATTTTACCTCAACTTTCAAACATCAGGGTAGGTTTGCCTAAACAGGAAAGTTTTTAGCGGTTTCTGCTTGATCTATTAGAAGCATGGTAAGTGTCAAGAGAAAAGGACAGTTGTGACACTTGACTTGCCACAACTGTCTGGCAGAGGAGGCCAGTTGTGCAGTATCATTCTTATCCTTTTTACCACCACCCTCTGCCTCTGGCCAGTAATGGATTCCAGAGCTATGAATCAGTTATCTGCCTTGGTAAGATAGCACCTTCCCATCTCCATGCATTTTCTTTTCAGAAAGGCAGATCATTCAGTGGATGGGATATGTGCATCATTTTACCGTATTCATGTTTGCATCCAGGTGGCCTTGATTGAATGGCTGTTTGAACAATCAATGGACTGAGTTGCTCATAGGCAGGAAAGCAACACCTTTTTAGGGGCCAGGAGAATTAGCTGGAGATGTGTTAATTGAAAAGTGGACTGCCCAGCCTGCTTCCTTTATACAGGATATATCAAATGATGTAACATTTATTGGAGTTGCATGACTTGGTTGCTTGGAAGGGATGATTACTGGAGAGGCTGTATGTGTGAAAGAGGCATACCCTGGTATGGCAGGTCTGTGTCACGGCAATGTTTCTATTTTTGTTGAAATGCTAAATACAAGACATGCTTTTTCTTGGATATTTTGCAATCATGGGGCCCCTTTTGGAAGTTAGCTTTCAGAGCAAGTATACTATGGGAATATTTGCAATAAATAACTTACAAGGCAATGTTTCCCATCTTGGTGGAATGGATAGAATCATAAAGTTGAGCGTGTGCCCAGAATTTTAATTTAGGGACGGTGCTGCTCAGAAATCCAGCACTTTGTCAATAGACCATAAAACTTTGACAGTGAAAATCACTTTGCAAATACATAGCACTTTTATCATGTCCAGAGAATGAAACACTCTTTCTAGTTCATACACTTCTTAATTAGCATAGGCCTTTCAAGGTAAAACACAATTTTGTATTCTGCTATAGAAACAGCTAGTCAATCAGGACATAGTTATTTAATGCCTTTGCATGAAGTGATTCATTCCATACCTGCTTCCAAACCATTCCATTGTAAGCACTTCAAAATAGTCACCCCAGTTTTACTATGCTTGGTGTCGGCTGGGGTTCTGTTCTGAGAGGGAGGAGCTTAGCCCACACAGCACTTCAAAGACTGGGTGGGAAGCAGCAGAAAGAGTATAAACAAGTTGTGTTGCTTTAAATTAGGGAACCGTGTTAAGGTGGTTTAGTTTCTGTGCTGGAAAGATCTTATTTTCTTGTAACTTGTCACAGAAAAAGTAATCCCACGCCCCTTAGATTCTATATCTACGCTTCCTAACCTTGCTGTTTCTTCCCCTACTCACTATTTAACCTTTCTGTTTATTCCCCCCAACCAGACCCTTGCCCTTGCTGTTTCTTCCCATCAGTTCCAGATTTACATAAAGGCTGAGTGGGCTACAGCCCAGGGCCTTGTAATCTTGGGGGGGGGGGGACTCAGTCTCTTGCCAAAATAAAAAACAAAAAAGGCACATTTTACTATCTAGGGCCAGTTGCTTAGTAACATTAAACATGTGATGTATGAGTCTGTGACTGTATAACAGTTACACAAGTGCGTACTTACTGTTTAGTAAAGTTCATGGGGGCTTTAAAGCTACTCAGAATCAACTGATAATTTCAGCTATGAAACAATACAAGTGTTCAGATCATGGTATATAATTATAAGGTGCATTCTGAGAACAAGTGAGGATTCTTTTATATCATCGTGAATCACAATAATATCTAATTTTGACTTTTCGTGAAAATAATGAGTAAATGATATGAAAATGGTGCTACTCCTAGCTTCAGCTGTTCCTAGCTATCCTGACCTTTGCTCCTTCAGCTGCAGTGGGCTGCTGCTGACCCTGTTGTGATGGATCTATAACTGAAACTTTGCTGTTACAGGTAGGTAGCCATGTTGGTCTGCCGTAGTCGAAACAAAATAATAATAATAATAAAAAAATCCTTCCAGTAGCACCTTAGAGACCAACTAAGTTTGTTCTTGGTATGAGCTTTCGTGTGCATGCACACTTCTTCAGAAACTTTGCTGTGTTTCCTCTCTAACCCTCAAGTGTCAGACTTGAAGTCTCAAACTTCTCTGTCACATACGAGGCAGAATTACCTTGTCCAGCACTTCTAATGGGGCTGACGTCTGACCACATGGCATGCCCAACAGTGTAGGGGTGGAGAGATATGGGGGGTTGCAATTTGGGTACAGTGGTACCTCTAGTTACGAATTTAATTTGTTCTGGAGGTCCGTTCTTAACCTGAAACTGTTCTTGACTAGAGGCGTGCTTTTGCTAATGGGGCCTCTTGCTGCCGCTGTGCCGCTAGCACATGATTTCCGTTCTCATCCTGGAGCAAAGTTCTCAACTCGAGGTAACTCTTCCAGGTTAGCGGAGTTTGTAACCTGAAGTGTTTGTAACCTGAGGCGTTAGTAACTCAAGGTACCACTGTATTTTTTTTTTCTTACGGCAAGAGTGATGGTGTCATCTGCCAAAGCGGTGTTTGCTAGCATTCTTAATATGTGTTATTGAAGGTCAGGTCTAGCCTGGCACATGATCTCTTTATCTGGAAGGCTTCGCTCAGAAAGTTACCCAGTAAAGCTTCATGGCTTATCAAGGATGTGAGCCCAGGTCTCCGCAGCCAAAGTTTCACATTCTATACACCACAGCGCCCTTTTAACTCTTTGTGTGCCTGGGGAGTGGCAGTGGAAAAGGTCCTGAACTTCAAAATTTCCCACTGTATCCCTGCAAATGTCCTGACACAGCTATTATTTTACAAGAGATCCAGGAGCAAACACAGTTGTGTGTTTATTGGAAGCTTCCTGGCAGTGCCCCTTTAAAAACCCTCAATGCTTAACTAACCCTCAGACTGCATTTTAAACTTTCATATCAGCATACAGACTGTGTAATAGCGCCAGTCTTTAGGAGTTTTGATTGTTTCTTTTATCTTTCTCTGGGAGTTGTTATAAATTATTTTATGGCAAAGGGCTTTTGTTTTCCCTTGCCTCCCTCTCACAACCATGTTTTTCTTCTCTGAGGAATGAACAGCCAGAAGAAGAAATAAAGAGCCAAACATTTGTTCCCCTTGCTATATGCTTTCCAGCTCCCGCTAGAAGCTTCACATTTCCTTCACCAGTAAAGGAAGGCCATCTTCTGTTATCTAAGCTGCAAACACCTCCTCCAGCAGGCAGCCCTTTGAAGCATCTACAAACTAAAAGTTCAAAGAAAATAAACAAAAAATATCCAGGACTTTAGGCTGATTTATTATCAAGGTTTCTGAAGCTAAATATATATAGTTTGACTAAGAAATGACAAATGGAAAAGAAAAGCCATAAATCTGCAAATATTTGCAGGATGTAAACACAAGGGAAAAGGGGAAATGTTAGTATTTCGCAAGAGATCACTACTAGAAATCAGATGTTGACATTCAGAATGGAATTGTTTTAGAGGGAGACCAGGAAGCCTATTGCATGTGTTAATGCATAATGCTATAAAATTGTTTTGCAAGGAATTGTGTTGAATTGTTTAAATTAAACTGAATTAAACACTAGAAACACCAGGCTAACCTATCTCTTCCTTCTCCTGCAACTATTCTTCACTCTCCAGTCCTGCAGCTTCTCCTGCCTCTGCCTCTTGTTTCCTGGCTGTTACAGGTCCCCCCTGTTCACTGATCACTTCTTCCAAGTCAGTCTCCAAGCCTGCCATCCTCTGCTGCCCAGAATCCAGCCACCACTCCTCAGTGTCCAGCCAGCCCCTAACACTTCTCTGTGCCCCCCCCCCCAGGTTGTAGAATAACCACACCTCTGAAATGCATCTTGCCACATCACAGTATGCTTTTCTGTGATTGTCCCAGCTGCACCTCTTAACCCATAACTTTTTTTGAAGCAATGTCTTCCCTTCCTCTGTATTAATATACACTGCTATTCTGTGGGTTTGTTTTATGATTTTAAGGTAATCCTTATTTGTTTTTAAATTGTATTTTGTTATCCATCTTGAGACCATTTGGCTTTTAGGTTCAGATTATCACTAAATGCCTAGCTGTAGTTACAGGTAGGTAGCCGTGTTGGTCTGTCGTAGTCGAAACAAAATAAAAAAAAAATCCTTTCAGTAGCACCTTAGAGACCAACTAAGTTTGTTATTGGTATGAGCTTTTGTCTGCATGCATGTATCTGAAGAAGTATGCATGCACACGAAAGCTCATACCAATAACAAATTCAGTTGGTCTCTAAGGTGCTACTAGAAGGAATTTTTTTATTTTGTTTTGCCTAGCTGTATATGATTGTGCCCTAACATGTTGCTTTCTCTCCCCGTAGGACTTTATAGGCAGGTAGTCTCTATCTTGAGAATTTTCCTTGTTTTAAACTTTGCTTAAGGCCCAAACTCACTTGCAGTGGTGCAAAGTTCTCTAGGGGTAGCCTCCCAGCCAGTGCTGGCCACGATTCCAGGGATGATATAGCACTCTGGTGAAGTTAAATTCACCATTTGGTTAAACCACAGAGCCTAGGGCTTGCCGATCGGAAGGTCAGCGATTCGAATCACCGCAATGGGGTGAGCTCCCATTGCTTGGTTCCTGCTCCTGGCAAACTAGCAGTTCGAAAGCATGCAGTGCAAGTAAATAAATAGGTACCGCTCCGGCAGGAAGGTAAATGGCATTTCTGTGCGCTGCTCTGGTCTGCCAGAAGCGGCTTAGTCATGCTGGCCACATGACCCGGAAGCTGTACGCCGGCTCCCTCGGCCAGTAAAGCGAGATGAGCGCCGCAACCCCAGAGTTGTCCGTGACTGGACCTAATGGTCAGGGGTCCCTTTACCTTTACCTAAACACAGGAAGGTTGTGGATGGAGATGAGACAGATTTTGTGGAGGTTAATCCTAAGCTAAAGCCACAACATCTTCTGTCTCCTATCACCTACACACACTGAAGGGGACAAAGGAGGCAACAAGAAGGTTCTTTTACTCTGAGAGAGGCATCAGGGACGGACATGCTTTGTTGGCTTCTTCTAGTCCTTCTTTGATGCAGCTGTAACATGTATAGCCCTTTGAGGATCAGCAGAAGCTAGCATGGTGCAATGTGGCTGGAAACGGGACTGTCAGCCCAGCATGCTCCACGGGAGATGGGTGGATTCGCAGGAAGTGGCAGGACTTTATGCAGTTCAGGCCCAGAGCAACCATACCATTCTTACCACCCTACCCCCACCCCTTCAGCAGCCATGCTTCTTCTATGTAATTTTGTTTTTGTCTGAATTTTAAATATTGACTTGGAGGCTATATGATATAAAAGGAACCCTCCAAAAGTACAAAAGCAAAATGCTACTGCTACATTACAATAATTGAATAACAAGCTGGTTTTAGAATGTGGGCAGCAAAAGCTGAGTGTATCAAGACTGCGTGGACTAGATGGATTTGGAAGCAGTAATTACTTTGTTCACAAATATCAAGTAATCATCAAATTAAACCCACTTCCAAAAGAACCATATGTAAGGAATAACATATGTATACTTCTGAAACCAGTGTTACAGAGTAAATTAAATGTTTATATTTTAACAAAACAAAAAACATATTGTGTGGAGGCTAAAGAGGAACCACATAATTAAGGCCAAAATGGTTGCTCTTTGATCTAGGTAGGTGCTAAAGGACAAGGCATTATTTTATGCTAATGCCACATTCTGAATTTGTTGATACCTCATGCTACAGTTCTCAGAGCCTAACTCATACACAGTTGCCTTATTCTGGTAGAACTTGCTTCTTTAACATTGCCATTCTTTTTAGAGTTTTCATTTTACTTGTTTATCTGTCATTGAGATTAAAGCATTTAAGACAAATATAGAAGCTTCTGTGGGATTTAGTTTCTGTTAACATAACAAAGACCTTGCAGCTCTTTTATGTTAAAACTTGTTTTGCAAAAGTTAACTTTACATTACTTAAGGTAATGGAGAAGCAACCTAAATCATCTGGCATGTTACTTCACAGAAGAAATACTTGTAGACAATGCACTGTTGAAGGAATCAGACACATTTGCTAGTTTAGGGGGAAAAAATCTTAATTTTGAAAGAAGAATGAAGCTGAAACTTTTCTGTAGTTCACTAAAGATACTTGATGACCTCCAGTAGTGGTCACCTACCAATGGAAGAGGCTTCTTCTTGATTGCCAGACAGCCTCTCCTCCATACTGCAGTGCCTTGTGCACTCCCAAAATATGCTCCAAAGAATTGTGAGACCCTTTGGAGCATATTCTGCTCCAAAGGCTCCAATCTGAAGATTGGTGAACACACAGGGGGGATGACAAAGTCCCACTGCGTGAATGCAAGTCCACTCACATAACATTGAATGTTGCCTTATCCTTTCTGTATAAATCTGCAAACAAGTGAGCAAGCTTTCTTTCATATTCATCAAAATTCTTTATCAGGCTGGAAGCAAAAAAGCAATGGTAAGACAATCAAATGTTGCTGTGGCTGACAGAAACCCCAAGCTGGCAGTTAATATTCATAACAAATGAACTAGCAGGTTAGGTTGTTCATTGTGCAAAAGGATCTAATTTTGTGCCAAATGCTTCCGAGAAAATAACAGTGCTGGCATTTATTTAGATACGTATTTGCACCGAAGGGCCCCTGTTTCAATTAGTAGTAGGGGTAGGTCTGGCTGACAGCAACAACAATAATATAGTCCACAATAAGCATATGAACAGAAAACAACAATTGACTTTAAAAAGAGTTAAACTAAATAGAGGGTTAAAGTGTTGTTTTTAAATGGTAAGTTCTTAAAGGTCAGACAAAAGTAAAAGGTAGATATGTTGAAAATAAGATTTTGTATGGATACATTGGGCAGACACAAGTACAGTGTCAAGTAATTGTATTGCTGGATAAGTATATAAATATTTGATTCTGAGAGTGCAGATAATCATTAATTTGTCAATTTAAGGAATTTATACTCAACCCTTCATCAAGGCAGATTACAAAAAAATATGGGCAATATCCAATTGAAGTTGTACTCTGATTAGACCCATTGAAATGAATCTCATCCCATAATTATAATAAAGCAAGAATATCAAAATACAAGATCAATTTAAAAAGGCACCAACTCCTAGGGGCCCAGCTTTTTTATGGGAAGGCCAGTATTTGGGGGGCAAGGCCTCCAATGTTCAGAATGATTAGGGGTGGAGGAGGCTGAGTGTGGAGCCAAGCATGGCACAGCTTCAGTGACCGGCTCCTCCTCCTTCTCCTGCAGAGGGGAAGGTGCGAGAAAACAGCCCCTAACTGGTGATGGCAGAAAGAAGAGGAGGCCAGTCGTGGAACTGAGGGTAGCACACCTTGGCTTGGCTTCAGTGGCCAGTGGCTCCTCCCCCTCCTGTCGCGTAAGGGAAAGACGGAGGAAGCAGCCCCTGGCTGGTGGTGGTGGCAAGAAGAAGACACTGAGCATGAAAGAGAAGGAGCCACTGGTCATTGAAGGTGTGCTGCTGCTGCTGCGTTCGGCTCCTCCCTCTGGCTCCTGATATCACATGTGCATTATGCCCCCCCCCTCAATCTTCTGCTCAAGAGGATTCTGCGCAGTCCTCTGTTGTAGAATACCCCATTAAAAGAAACCTTGGTATTCTCCAAGACAGTAGCAGAAGGGGAGTATAAGTAGTATAAGTATAAAGCTACCTTTTTCTGAGTCAATTGTTCTACCTACCCCATTGTTCTGATCTGATTGGCAATGGATCTCCAAGGTCTCAGGCAAGCGTCATTCTCAGATCTTTTAAACGGAAAGGTTGTGGATTAACCTGGGCCCATATGCCTGCAAAACATGTAGTTGCCACCAAGCGATGACCCCTCCACATAGCAGGGGGAAGAAGGAAAAGGCATTTGTTAAGTTTGTCTGTGGTACAGTCAATTCAAGGAGAATTATAGTTTGCACACACATGAATTCAGGGGGTTGTGTGGGGTATTTCCAGTAGAGGGTTATTTGGTGCATGCTCATGGAGCGAAGTGTGTGTGGACTGGCTAGACTGTGTGTGTGTATCAAATGGACAGATAATTCAATTTATTTTAAATCTCATGGTATAAACTTGGGGTGCACTTCTGCTAAAATGCACTCCACACTGCAGCATTAAAAGACTACTGTCCACTTAAACCTGATATGGACAAATGACTTGTCCATTTTTTTACCAATTTGAATTTGAAGTTAACAACCCAAATATTCTTGTAGTTAATTATAAAGTGCTGCCTTTTTGTTTCAAGTAAATTTAAGGCCACTTTGCAATTTGTATTTCATTTGAAAAAAAATCATAAATATTGATAACACAAGATTCCAGAAAGCCATATACAAGAAGCCAGACAGCTTAAATGTGAAGTGGCTGATACACATGCTATGCCGGTGCCATTGATTTGTTACCATCCCTGATGAAAATCTGTACATACATATATATACAGAGAGAGAGAGAGAGAGAGAGAGAGAGAGAGAGAGAGAGAGAGAGAGATTATTTCTGAAAATCCATACATTTTTCATACAGTTTTACATGCTTCCATTAATTTGTGAGATGCTAACTGTATTTTGTATCCAAAAGTTAAAACATGTATGGTAAAGGTACTGTAATCGATGTAATGCAAATGTAGTGCTGCTTTTTCTGAAAATTCATACTTCAGCAAGATTCCCTTCCCACAATACAGCCACCATGTGGAGGCCACATGAAGCTATCTCAGCTGAGTGGCTGCTCCGTGCAGCAAATTGTTTATGTTTACTGGCTCCCACCCATGTGTCTTATTTCTACACTGTCAGAAACAGCTTGGAAATTGTGTGGACAGAAGCCACGTGGTTAGCGAGTGCTGAGGGGCACTGAGTACAATATGGCCACCACAAAGACACTGTTTGAAACAGTGAAACTACTTGGCAATTGTTCCCACGTAGCACACCATGATCTATAAAATGGCTTGCCCTGCAGAGTCTGTTTGAAGCAGGAATGTTAGGGGCTGCGTGCAGAGAAACCACATGGCAAGGTACATACTGTACCACACAGTGAGTTGGCATATGCACATGAAACATCACCACCACATGGAGACAGTTTCAGGCAACCATCCTGAGAGGTCCATATCATGAGAAGCAGCTCACACAGATATCTGCCCACCCTGCGGTCCAAGCCACCATACAGAGGCAGTTTCTGGCAGCCTCCATGTGGCAACTGTGTGGAAAGAAGCCGTTCTTAGTAACTAAGGTGTCAGAGTTTGTTGTAATGTGTATTAGTGTGTGCATTAGTATGAAACAAATTATAACGTCATGGGACCAGGTTGCACAAATGGCAGCTTTTCCTATGTTAATCCCCGTTTATCCAGTGTAGCATATAGATTTTTTTAAAACCCCCAAGAACTGGAGTAACAATTACTGGTTTATGGTTTCAAAGTATGCTACGTTTTCTTCTTTTTGTATTAACAATGCTTATCTAATTAGGTTTTAGGAAAGTTTCATTGGAAACGTTGCTTCTCTTAATAAAGAAATGGAAAGTTATTTGTAAGCCAATGCTCTCCTTGACACTAGTGGTGCATTCACATACCATGTGATGTTTTTCTTTAGGACTTGTACAAGAATTAGTATGTAATTCATGTATTGTTTACAGATAGAAGAGCACACACATTCATGGGCAAAGGAACTAGGATTTAATCATCCTTTCAAAATGATTGTAGATCAGAGCAACATGCAAGCAGTTCTGGGTTCTTCTCACTTTAAATAGCAGCCTGAGCAAGCAAGGTCAGAGTGATGCTTCTTGGAAGTCTGCTGTGATTGAATTCACAGGTAGCCAACATGGCGCCCCCTAGATGTTAAAGGTAAAGGTACCCCTGACCATTAGGTTCAGTCGCAGATGACTCTGGGGTTGTGGCGCTCATCTCGCTCTATAGGCTGAGGGAGCCGACATTTGTCCGCAGACAGCTTCTGGGTAATGTGGCCAACATGACTAAGCCACTTCTGGCGAACCAGAGCAGTGGACAAAAACGGCGTTTAGCTTCCTGCCGGAGCGGTACCTATTTATCTACTTGCACTTTGATGTGCTTTTGAACTGCTAGGTGGGCAGGAGCTGGGACCGAATAACCAGGAGCTCACTCCGTTGTGGGGATTCGAACCGCCGACCTTCCAATCGGCAAGCCCTAGGCTCTGTGGTTTAGACCAGATGTTATTGGACTGCAACTTTCACCAGCCCCAGCAAATATAGGCAACAGTCAGTGGTGATAGGAGTTGTAGTCCAGTGATATCTGGAGTGCACCACATTGGCTACACTTGATTTAAACAAATTTCTGAGAACTCTAGAGATGTGATGCTGGGCTTCCTCAGAGTCCTCTCACAGAGTTTTGCACTCTTTTGGTAGCAGGTAGTACAGTCAAGGTGGCACTTCTTGTTGATCTCAACCATTGTTCTAGTACAAAGGAGTAGAAGTCGTTTTGGGGGTTTCTGGGGCCCAAGTCGTTAATCATTTGCCCTGCCATCTTAAATATCTAGCATACTGCATCCTAAGCATTTTTTGCTGGCAGAGAAGGTAATGGGAATTTAATATGGTCTTTTTCTTTTTCTTTTATTTCTTGTAAAAATCAGATGTGATTCTATCCTTAGCATGCAATTTCCAGAATATAGGTGCCCCACTCACATGACCTTAACTTCGTATGTTATTCCAAAGGATAAACATTTGTTGCAATGGATTATGTAATCCTCTGTTGATAAAGACTTAACATTTACTTTTTCCCCCTAGTGAAATTCAGCATGCTGGCCCATAAACAAGATGATAATTGTCCCCAAGAAGTTGATTTTCCCTAAGAAAAATCATGAAAAAATTGTGCAATCAAAAACGTAAAAGATAAATCATGTACTTGAACCAAAATAGATTTCCGCACTCGTTTTTTAAAAAAAGTTAATCTGAATTATTGTTATTTATTTTTCAATGTGTTTGAGAACTAACCCTTATGGATCAAGCAGTTTAACCTGAGTGTTAAGTGCAAGATTGGGTTCAGTCCAGATTTTAAGGTCTATGTTATTTGGTTATCTGAAACAGACCTCTTTGTTATTGGGATTATATTTCTTTTTTCTTTGTCTTACCTTAGTTTAGTGGTCTAAAAGAGATGAATGTTCTAGCTAGTCCCTTTCAAGGTCTATCAAAATATTGGATAAAATGTGTCAGACCTTTTTTAATGTCTCATGTATAGCTTAAACAAATTTTACTAAAACTTCGCAAACCTAGCTTGGTGGTGAAATGGATTGTGTTGTGTTTCAACTGTTTAAATAGTTATTTAGACCTCCAACAGCTAACTATTCTCTTGTTTTATATTGCAAAGCACACAAATACTACATCCTAGCTATTTATTCCAAATATTTTTTTTAAATCTTCTCCTTATCTAAATAGAATGCTGTCACTTTAAGAAATTTGTTTAAAAGTGTTACACCAAACTGGCTTTCACATTAAATCACAGTATGTTAAGAGTGCTAGATTAGGACTTTGGCACAAATCCCTACTTAGCCATGAAACTCACTTTCTTACTGTGAATTTCTTCATGCCAGTCACCCCCTCCCCTTCTCAACCAATTCTATCTCATAGGGTTAGTAGGAGGATAAAATGAGGTGACCACAGTTTTCCTCCACTTATGTTCAAGCTGTCTCCCAGCTTGTTCTCTTGCCCTAAGCTCTGGGCAATTGTGTTAGCAGCCCAAGCCATTTGGGTGTTTAAGAGTCTGGCCAGGGCTTCAGCAGGAGTGTCAGTCATGGCAGCTAAAAAAAATCCCCAGAGCTGTCAGGAAACCCATCAACCTCTTGAGGGCAGATCATCCTAATTGGTCCCCTGCCTCTGCAGAGGGGAAATGTTTCTGAAAGCCTCAATCCCAACAGAAAATGATCTAACCATGACAAAGGACTGATGCCAGTATCTCCTTTTTTATCACCCTCTTCCTGCCCTGTTGAGAAAACGAAGTCCAGAGCATGGCCTGCCACATGCATTGGGCCAGTGACATGTTGGGACAGCCATGAAGTCTTGAGCCACCTCGGTAGGATGCTGAAGTCTTCCAAAACCAGCAGTCTGGGAATCCTTGGCACTGCCTACGAGACCATTTCTGTCAGCTCAGGCAGGGAGACTGCTGGGCAGTGAGGCAGGCAGTAAACCACCAGAATTCCTACTCTTATCTCGATTGCTCAATGCCAGGAACACCACCACCACTGTGAGTTAGGTTAGACTGAGAGTTATTCTTAATGGCTGAATAAGAATTTAAACCTGGGTCTCATAGGTCCTATTCCAGCACACTTAATCATGACACTGGCTCCATAATCCCCACACTGTAATTATTTATGGGTGTTTTTTTTTCCATATTTTGAGCTGATGTGGACTCGAAAGGATTTCCATTTCCATAGGAATAGAAAAAAATGAATCCCTTTTCTAAAATTGTGATAGAAGAAATCAGAATTAATGTTCATGCTCTAGTCGTGATATTCTTGCCCACAAAAAAATTAACTTAGCTGGAGCACAAAATTGGGTCAGACGTCATAATGAAGAAGATATGATTGGCACGTTTATTCTGTGGTTTCACGCTTGCAATTTGTTCCATATTTTATGTGATGTGAAAAATGAGCTCATGATTGGCTAAAGATGTTTAGATGAGAGTTTGAAAATGACTATGATGCAAGTTGGAAAGAGGACTTAAATAGTCCTGTTACATAATCATAACTAAAATAAAATGGAATTGCTTCATGCAGATGTATAACATTCTTCATTCAACGCACCCACTTCAGAAGTATATTCTGTCTTGACTATGTGACCTGAGGAGTTTTCTCTGTTGTTAAAATATAGTACCAGAGCCAGTAAATCCCTGAAATATATATTTTTGCCACCACTACATATATATTTTCACACAATTTAATCAAGCATTTCAAACATTAAAACAAGCTTTGTATTAATTCAGTGTTTCCAATTGGTTAAATGATAAATTAAACTACTGGTAGCAGGAAATGCACTCATTATTTTAAGTTGTTCACTTTTGGAGCAATCTTTTTGACCATCAAGGAGAGATGATGGCTCAAGCAATGGGAAGGTCAGTAGTTCCTGGTTCCCTTTGCAGAGCAGATGAGCAAGGCAAAAGTCAGCACCTGGCTAGGAGACCAGGATGTGGGTCTAAGACCATGGATACCACTCCTGCAACTGAGGCAAAGCAGATACCAGTAAGTTGTCTTAGTAAAATACTGGAGCAAATAGTTGAGTTGTGTAACAGTAGTGTGTAGTCGTGGATTAGAGGCCCCATCTCCAGAGTGTTGCATCGTGGCTAGTTAAAGTGTTGATGCTGCCTTCTTCAGCTTTTGGCTCATCCAAGATAGTGAAGTTTGCAACTATGGGTTCAGTGTTGTGGAGGTGGTCTCCAGTGCCAACAAACCCACAGGGCATGGGCAAAGGCATGGATCCATCTCTTCCTTAAAATTGCAGTTGTTGGAAGACATTGCCTCTTAAGTCTGGGACTTCCCTGCCACAAATAAGCATATTACAATTGTGTGTGTGTGTGTTCGTGTGTTCATTCATAAAGTAAGAAATGATATGCAAGAGAACTGGATTTTCTTCCAGGCTATGTGTTTAAGAAAGTTCTTCGGTTAAAGCAGGAGAGAATAGCCGAATAATTTTATACCAAACCTATTTGTGATTGTAAAGAAGTCAGGTCTGTTTCAGTCATCATTTCAAAGTTGCCAACTGATTTTTAATCTATAGACTATAAAGGAAGCAACCCACTGCAGTGTCAGCAAACTAATTGCAAGCCATCCACCTCTCACTTGAACAGCTTGAACCATGAGGTTTTACAGAAAATAGTCCATGATCCAAAGAACATCTTAGATCGTGTCATGGGGCTAGTGTTAGCATACTATGATTTTTAAACTTGAATAACTAGTTGAATAACCATTCCATATTACAAAATGCTTTTGAAACACTCCTCCATTTAAAAAAAAGAAGTTTAACGTGCAACCTGTTAGTAAGACAGGTCTAACTTTAATGGGGTCACTGTAAATGTCCCAAATCCTGTCTGGCATAAAATGATTTTGAGGCTGGCTTTTCATTTCCTTGATTTCCTTGGAGATTTTAGTTTTCATATTAATAAATTGGAGTGACAGTCCTTCCAACTATTAAGGTAATACGGCTGCTTAAACAGGAAGATTCATGACATATCATGGCTTTAGTAATAAAAAGCACCTGAGCATATTTACAACGATGCTTGAGGATGCCCAGCAACAGCAGCGTGTGTCTGTGAAGTGGACACGTACTGTAGCAGCTATAGTTAAGCCTTATCTCTCTATCTTCCCTAAATGCTTTTGAATTCAAGGGGTTAAGCTAGTAAAGTCACTTATCTCAACACATGACAAGGAAGAATTTGCCACAGTTCCCTAGCTACTAGCATAGCTTTCATCACCTTCTCTATAGAGACTGCCATGAAGTGAAAGGATGGAGAAAATGCACTGAAGCAATCTAATAAGTAAACTATCAACTTGACATTTTTCAGCGATTGAAAACTTTTTCACGTAGCAATTCACTCAGACAGAGAAACTGTAGAATCCCTCTGATTTAAGACCCATCTGGTTATGCTCAAAGTTTTAAAGCTATTCTATCAACATAAAAAAATTCCAAGTTGTATACTACTTTTCTTCGCCAAACTATCCATTTTTAAGCCACAAATATTTTCCCAGTACTTTTAGATTTTATCTAAAAAGTATATTTTAACAGTATTTTAAATAGTTTTTAAAACAATAACAATTTATCTTGATAGATGACATGCCGTGTTTTTTCATTTTATTTTAATTAGCCATTGTGAAACCAAATTCCCCTTTGTTTTATTCCTTTGAATACTGTTTAATTACGGTTATCATGCCAGATATCTTAAAGGTTATTTTACCAATACAGTTTCATTTAACATAAGCCATATGGAATCAATAGTGCTGTTTCCTAAAGTAAATGCTTGGAAAATCTTACATTCATATGTTAAGAGTGCACATCCTTTCCTCATTAGTTGGAAAGTACAGGGATTTTGGCACAGGTTCTGTGTGGAAGCATTGTGCAGCTTTTATATGGATTTTGTTTTTAGCCTTTGATGACACTGTTTAGAATAGGAAGTATCTAATAAGTAAAGCATTTTGTCTAATGTGCTGCCAGTGTGTTTAATATATGCCTGGAGGTCTGAAACATTATCTTCTCCACTGCAGTAATATGCATTTAATTCTCTGAAAGCAGAAGGTCGAACTTTTAAAAGGGACTCAAAGTACATTTTCAACTAAAATAATTTAAAACACATGTGATAGGGGACCTGAGTAATGTACAGTTGGTTTTTATGGTTTAATCATGATCATGTTAATGCACACCAGTAGCTAATTAAAGAAAACTTTTATTGTTCGTTTTAAATGGGTTATGTAAAGAGTAAGTGAACTGATATAAATGCAGCTCAACGATAAATGTTGCCATTACATTTGCTATCAGGAAGCCGATATTGGTGCTTTTGACATCTTTAAAATATTGGCCCATTTCTTCCATAACAAAGCATGGAACGTTTTTAGAGTTCTTGCATTTGGAATTGTTCACCAGTATAAAAGGATATTCCATTTGATGCCCAGATTTATTGCCAAGCTTGCCTTTTAAAGTTAATAGCTGCAAATCCCAACTCAGTAACTGGCTAAGTGACATATAACGATATATATCCTCCCAGAGATCATCCCTAGCAGATCTCTGTGTCTTGCCATAGCCCTTAAGGTCTGCTGGATATACCATACTTTCCTGGAGGCATTGCCTGTGTGCCAAGTCAGAACATCAAAAGGTGATAATGCTGGTGTACTTTCTAGCTATGCAACTCCCTCCCCTCAAAAGCCTGTTTAATTCCAAGTCTGGCTGCTTTCTAGAGACAGTACTGGCCTGTGCTGACTAGTGATTGATGACTTTATCAAGCTTTTCTTATATATTGCTTTATTGGTTTTTTTGGGGGGGGGGTGGATTTTATGGTTTGATTTTATATATTCTACTTTTTGTGCAACTGTTTGCACTTCTAGATTTGCATGGTAAAAAAAATAGTATTCAAAGCTTCAGTACAGTTCTTACTAATTTATTAGTGACACACATATTCAAACCAATGTTCTATTTTGCATAATATTTTGAAAAATAAGGCTGCTGTTCTGTTTTGTACAATACTTTTTTTAGAGGCAAAAACCATGCGACAATGCGTTAATAGAAAATGCCTGTTCAAGATAAAACCAGGGATTTGGGTATTAAAAAACAGGAATCATGCTTCTCTGTCATTAATTGATTGTGCCTGCCATCTTCTCTGTCATTAATTGATAGTGCCTGCCGTATACTGTGTAATATCAGTACAGGACTCGCCACTCCTACTCAGTTCAGCCTGTGTATAATATAAAGACTTTTGCAGCCTGCTTCAGAAGCCATTCCAATATATTTAAATATAATGGGTTTGTCAGGATTACGGTAATCAGTGCAGAAGTTTAAGAATTAGGTATTGAATTCAAGTTGGAAAATCTGTAACTAGAAAACAAAAAAATTATAGTATTAATGTTTCTCTTTGCAAAGCTATGCTTCAGTAAATTGATAGGTCTAAGGAAATAGTTGTTTCCTTTGACTCATAAAAAGTCACTATGTGGACACATTTCAGTGGGAATTTTTTCTTATATATTTTATGCTGAACATCTTCTAAGTAGACCATAGTGCTTTTTCTTTAGCAACGGGCCTATTGGGAAGACAGTGGCATTAGTCCCAATTCTTTGCTTAACCACTCAACAGTTCTTGTGGTACACAGCAATGCATTGAGTGGGAACAAAGTCAGCAGGACTTGTTTGTCGTCATGACTTCAACACACAACATCCTGTTAGCGACCAAGATGGTTTAAAGATGTGAAAGGCAAACAAGTGGCTTGCTGAAGAAACTGGTCATATTTTCTCTACAGCAGGGGTGACTAAACTTTTTCAGGCTGAGGACCATACTGACTCATGCTCAACTCTCTCCTCCTGGGGCCAAACTGGGTGTGGCAGAAGTGTATAAGTGGGCATAGAATGGTGGAGTTGGAAGGAACCTTGAGGGTCATCGAGTCTAAACTGCAATGCAGGAATCTCAACATGTGGTCCCCTCCAATCTACTTTGAAACCATACTGGACCCTGCATAGCCTTGCAAATGTGCTAGCAGAACAGCCAGTGTTAATTCTGTTAAGAATGAGTTTTCAGGGGTGGGGCTCAGAAAAGTCTTTTGGCTCCACAGAATCACAGCGGGGGAGGGGGGAGGCTATGGAGCAGTCAGTAACAAATATTGTTTTTTTTTTATAATATTGACAAATTGGGAAGCTTTGGGGGATGACAAAAATTCTTTTGGCATCACAACAGGGACTTATAGCAACAACTGAGTTATAGAATTTTGTGGGTCATCCTGGTGTCACAGCAGCAGATCAGTAATCCAACCAGCAATTTTAAATACTATATACTACTGGCAAGCTAGATGCGCCCCCCCCCCCAATCTTATATTTGTGCAGCTGTTTCTTCCTGCCTAAATGTAGAACCTTACCTTTGGCCCTATTGAAATTCATTCTATTAGTTTGGGCCCAGTTTTCCAATCTGTTAAGATCATCATGAATCCTGATTCTGTCTTCTGTGGTAATAACTACCCCTCCCAGTTTGATGTCCTCTGCAAATTTGATGAGCATCTCTTCAATACCTTCACCCGGGTCTGTTATTTAAATATAATTAACTACTTAAAAGGCAACTGATCAGTTAAAACTTCTTTAACTGGCTGACACACTATCTTTTGAATTCCTAAATGGTCTGAAAAACAAATTAGTTTGAACGTAGGAAACATGTATTCCTCCTGCCACATCTTTCACTAGCATGTCATTAAATATGAGTCACCATTTCTCTGGAACAGACACCTGCTGAGTTTTCATGAGTGATTCTTATTTTAAAAGTTAACTTGGCAAGTTTATTTTTTTATAGAATTCTCTCTCTCTTGACCTCATGTTTATATAGCAATTGTTTTATGTTGTGAAATGGAAATACTTTGGATATGACTATTTTAAGTGAATATGATATTTTTCTTCCCAGGTTTCCAAACAGGAACAGAAAAAAATGGATACATCTGATGGAGGAATGATTGAAACATCTTCACGTTACAGTGGAGCCCAAGACAGTGGCATTGGCAGCGACAGTGTTAAAATCAGAATAGTCCAAATAGAACAACACAGTGGTACCAGCCATCACCGCATTGCCCGTCCTTCTCGGCAATCTTCTATTGTGAAGAACCTGAACTTCATTCCCTTTGATATTTTTATTACAGCAAGCCGAATATCCTTTATGACTTACTCATGTGCCACCTTACCTAAATCAAAATCGTTGGAAGATCACAAAGATGGAGAGAAAGTGGCCAAAACTTCATTAAACCTTCCTGAAGCAAACTTGAGAGTTGAGCACGATTTCAAGAAGCCTAGTGGAGCAGGCATTTCATCTGTGACAGCCGATGATCTATTGAATGCTAACAGTTCACTACCTTCTGGGAAAAAAGCAGGTCTTCTATCTCTTGAAAGTCTTCATGCTTCTACAAGATCATCCGCTAGGCAAGCCTTGGGCATAACTATCGTTCGACAGCCTGGTCGCAGGGGAACTAGTGACTTGCAGTTAGAACCATTTTTGCACCTTGTCGTATCCCAACCTTCTTTGATCTTAAGCTGTCATCATAGAAAGCAGAGAGTGGAAATATCTGTGTTTGATGCTGTCCTTAAAGGTGTAGCTTCAGACTACAAGTGCACAGGTAAGACCATTTAATGTCTGGCAGAATAATAATTATTTTGTTCAGAGATTACCTTGATGTACTGTGGACAGCTTTCCTTCATGACCACATAATCTGGCCTCTGCTCAAGTTTAGAAACATTTTTTTTAAATCTTAAGAAAGCAGTATAGCTAAACATTTCCGTTTGAAGTGTTTTCCCCTTTCCTCGCACAAAGCAGTACATGAATGTCATTATTAACCTTTAAAACATCTGAATTGCTCCATATAAAATGGAGTGCTTTGCTGTGGAGCAGTACTGTTGTTCCTATGATGTCTTTCTTTTAAGCAGTACTGCCTTAAGAGTACTGCCTTTGTAAGTACTGCTTTAAAAATATTTGGGCCCATGAAAAGCCTTCTAGTCAGCTTATCAGATCCAAATATTAAAGGGAATCTGGATCTGCTAGTTTTTCTCTGGGGGCTCTACTTGAGCAATGCACATTTGGCTGTGGTTCCCCAATTATTTTTAAAAGATATGATTGCATGTCAGTGTTGTTTTGAAGGGTCTGTTCCATGCTGCTATCTCAATCCCATTTTCACTCCTGAAAATGTCGTGTCAGCCACTTGTCCACTTGGCAACATCAGGGTTTTGATTTCAAAGGGTGATATGAATCCTGCACAGACATTTGTGGGGAAGTGGCCACAACTAAGAGGACCTTTGCACAGAAGGGAAGGACTGTGCAGGAACTATCAACCACCCTGCTGCCTGGGACCCTTAGAAGGCACAGCTACCTAAGGATTTTCTCCTGCTGTCTGAGATTGGGCGGGGGTGGTGGTGGTGGGGAGTTACTTTTGGGCAGAAACCTGAGTGCATTTGAGTGTAACAGGTTTTTGAAATGTATTAGAATTTTGTATTTGTGTGGCATCCTTTCTGAGCCACTTTGCAGGCCTTTTTAGGTGGCACTTAAATAGGCAAGAACAAAAGATCCCAGGTTCCATCCCCAAACTCTCCAAGTAGAGTAGGGAAACACTCCTGCCTAAAACACTGGAGAGTCAGCCAGCATATACAGTACTGGACTAGATGGACTAGCTAGCTTCCTAGCTTATTGTGGCTGATCATGTACAGAGGTAAGGACTACCATATTGGTATGCATGTGCATCATTTGCAGAAAAGGATGAAAAGGAAATGATGTGAAATAGAATGATTTTCTACTTTAGTCCATTGCCAGTAACAAGCATTAAACAGGAAAGAAAAATATCAATCTTCTCACTGACAAAACTGACAAATAGCAGAATTTTGATCCAAGGTACTGTTTCTCTATCGCTCCAAAATATTGATATTCATATTTGAAATCGTTGGCCTAGATTTACTTTAACGTCTTCAGCATGTGGTGGCTTTAAGATTAACAGCAGCAATCCTTCTCCTCTTGCCAAACTTTGGGCAATCCATTTCATTTTCAGAAAAGAAATACATTGTTAGATTTAGATGTAATATACCACATTTTTATTCTCCAAATTTCTGCCTAAAGATATTAACAAATTTGTTAAATGTTTTGAGCAAAAAGGAGAGTAAAATCATACTGGAAGCCATAGTGAGAATAAATGACATCTGTACTAAAGCTGTCTGTAGAATAAAATACTGAAGAAACTGAACTGATACCTTGGCTGGGATCCAAAGAGCTACTTTAGATGTACCCAGCAAGTGCAAAGTTTTCACCTTGCCTCTAAAATCCCCTCTCTTTTTGTGTAGTTTAGATTTTGAACATGTGGGCAGGGCCTGTGTGCTGTATTAGTGTATAGCACCAAGTATCTTTTTAATACTTTTATAAGGAATAAATGGTGATGACAACAATGGGGACCATACACACTTCTCTTTCTTTATTCTGAGATGTAACAGGAGCATTTTAAAGCAGCATCACTAGTATATGTAATAGCACGTGCTCCTCAGATGGGTCTAGTGTGTGGTCATCAGGTAGGTCATTTTCTCTGTTTGCAGGACTTTACTAGCATCTAGAATCTAGATTAATGAATAAATTGAATGCTTCAGCCATGAACTATTCCATTTTGGAATACTTTCTGTTCACGAAAGTTTCTGAATTCTGAGTTCCACTGTAAAGAGGGCTACTGGTAATTCTAGCAACCAGACACCACACTTACTCATCGTGCTACTGTTTGGCCACTTGCTCGAATGGCGTCAGCTTTATATCTAGTCCATCTGCCCATTGCCATCTCTCTCCTCTTTGTGCTCATGTCTGTGGTGCTTCTTAACTATTTAAACCTATAAACAAACAACCAGATTTAAATAAATTAAGGTATTTTATCAAGTAACCAGTATCGCATCAAAGCCATTGTGGTGGCTTATTTAGCAGTACAGTATTTCATTGGCTTATTTTCAAAACTTCAACCCTTAAAGCACAGGCTACTAAGAAAAAATAAATGTGGCTTTACTTTGACCAAACAAAGCAATGATGTGGCTCCATGAAGTTTTAATTGTCTCATAATTGTCAGGATTTGTGGTCAAAACTCACTATTCCATCACTCATGAGGAATGTGGTCATCCTATCATGTCAGTGTCATCGTTTGGCGGTTTAAAAAAATAAATAAATTAGATTTGCCACACACATCTCAGGGATATTTGGCATATATTATTTATTACCAGAAAATATGTCATTGGGAACTGTGCATGACATTGTTTAAACCACTTAATTCAGTTAGTAATATTAATATTCAAGCCAATTCCTGCAGCTCGGGTCTGATGGATCATCTGTTAGTACTTTGTGGGAAAAAGTGGTATCTTCCAAAGAAAATGTAGGGTTCTGAAAAAAGAAAATTAGTGTGTTCGTGCGCATCTCTAGCTTGTGGGCAGAGCTGTCCTGAAGCTGAAGACAGCAAGGAAGCTCCTCATATGGAAGTGTGATAATACATACACCACAGATGTTCTATAAAGAAGCCATTGCAGCCTGTTCCTGATCTGGTGATAGGTTGGGACACTGGAGGAGGAAGTTACTATTTCTTTCTCTCTGCTAATATGATAAGGAAATGCTACTTTTCTCCACTGTCAATTTATTCCTAATCTCTGCTTCTTAATTCTGTCGTAGTAATAATGCATCAGCATTGTCTTCCTACCTTTATGACTGCTATATTCCCTCCCACCCCTTAAGAATCTGAATGACTTTTGTCAAAAGCTTTTTGAAAGTTTAGGTATAGAATACCTACTTATCTATAGACTGCACCAGCTGCATAGAATGCTGCCTTATATCGGGTTGGATTTCTCCCATCTATCCCAATTTTGTCTACTCTGACTGGCAGTGGATCTCTCCCAGCAGTGAACTTTCATGAAACCTGTTACCTGATCCTGTTAACTTAGGTGTGCCAGGGATTGAATCTGGGATCTTCTGTATACAGAACATGAGCTGTACCACTAAGATGTCACTCCTCCTCTATATTACATTTTGAATTTTTTAATACAACAATTCTAAGTGGTTGGTGAGGCAAGACTTCCCTGTGCTGAAATCACAGCACATCAACAAGTTCTGTAATTCTAGTTTTTCACCAGTTTATCTATGATTTATTAGGATGATGGGTTTTTTTATAAAACAAATCATCACATTATTCAAATTATGTGCCCCCAGTAATCTTTTTCTTTATCTAAATTTACAAAAATGTGAAGCATATTCCATTAGAAAACAAATGGAATATGTTTCTCAGACAAAATCAGTGAACGTATGCAATTTCCCCTTCAGACATAGTTCATTAATTATCCATTTTAGCAATCTCAAAATTTTTGATAGGGATTGACAGGTCTAATGGATCCCCTCCTTTAATTAATGTTACATCTGCTGTATTCTATAGGGTTGTGGGGTGTTTTTTGTGTTGTTTTTTTTACAAAAACACAAATTTTTGATTGATCCAGGACAAAGCGCCACCTTTCAAAAATTCCCCCATGAAATCAATTCTGCCTTTGAAATCTCAGTAATGTCCGGGAAAATCTGGGTGTATGGCAGCCCTATTTTAAGGCAGTACTGCTTAAAAGAAAGATGCCCTAAGAATAATAGTACTGCTCCACAGCAAGCACTCCATTTTACATGGAGCAATTCAGATGTTTTAAAGGTACTGTTATGTACTGTTTTAAAGGTACTGCATGTACTGTTATGAAACATAGATTTGTTGAAAAATCAATAGTTTCAGTTTGAGTTATTTAAGAACTCTCAGGTGAATATTAATGAGTTGTTATTTTTTTAATTTGTCAGTTAAACAGATACACTATCAAATTTTAAGAATGCAGAAAATGCCTTTAAGCTATCCAGTATTGTATTCTTTTGTAATTACCATTGGAGCAGGCAGTAATTTTAAGTGAAAGAAATGGAAGAGGGGCATTCCATGAAAAGTGGTCCTGTGGTCTAAAATATTAAAATTAAAGATAAAATTCCCAAAAAAAAATATTTTATGTAGTTGAAAGTGTATATTTTGTTAAAATGACAATATAATTTGATATAAAGAAAATTGGGGGAGTGAAAATTGGAAATAACAGTACAAGTTCAGAAAGTCACTTTTTAAAATGAAATCTTAATGATGGGTTCATGTTTTTTTAAAAATGCAATAAACATAATAAATAATAAAATATTAACATATATCATAACAAGTATATCTGTTCTGCCCAAAAATATTTGGCAGAAAAGTATTTTTGATTTTGATTAAATTTTGTCCATGTTAAAGTGACTGGTTCTGGCTTCCAGTGTCACACACGTCACAATAAGTTAATATTTTTTATCTAATAATGTAGCCATGAACTTCACCATGCTGAAATTTTTTTTTATAAGCTTATGAAACTTTAAAACACTAAAAAAAAGTTTGGAATTTTTTTTGAAAAAAATATAAAAAAATATTGGGCTTTTTAAATTTAGTCACACACGTCACTATTTGTGACGTGTGTGACTGTGACGTGTGTGACAGGAGCATTTTTTTAAAATTAAAAATGCAAATACATGTAAATAATAAAATATTAACATAGATCATAACAAGTACATCTGTTATGGCAAACAAATATTTGACAGAAAAAATTATTAGGTTATGATTAAGCTTTGAAGTATTTTGCTCCATAATTTGGCATCAAAGGGCTAACTGTGACTGTGCCATCTTCAAAACATCACAAAAAAATTATGCTCCATCAATATTCATTTGCTGACCAAATATTTTTTCTATTGAGTAACAATTCACAAATTTGAAGTTGCATTTGCAAGTCAAGGTAAGAGTAGTATGCTTAAAAATAAATAAATAATGTTAAATGTGGAAGGCCTCCTTCCACCTGCCTTGCCCCACCCCCTGGCCCTGGGACTCTTCATAAGGGAGCTGTTCCTGAAAGAACTGTGAGGGGAGATGTGGCTTGGATTTCAGATGAACAAAGAGCTAGAGAAAATTGTCCAAAATTAATTCACTTTGCCAGAGAACTGAATATATTTGAAAGTAAAGTGAATGTGTTCGAATGAACCAATGCAATGCTATTTTTGGTTCAGTAACTGTCAGGGGATGACAGAGGATGAGATGGCTGGACAGTGTTCTCGAAGCTACTAACATGAGTTTGGCCAAACTGCGGGAGGCAGTGAAGGATAGGCGGGCCTGGCGTGCTCTAGTCCATGGGATCACGAAGAGTCGGACACGACTGAACAACAACAAAACTGTCAATAAAATAAGGCTGTTCTACAAGTTGTGCAGGGACCCAGGTGGTGCTGTGGGTTAAACCACAGAGTCTAGGGCTTGCTGATCAGAAGGTTGGCGGTTCGAATCCCTGCCACGGGGTGAGCTCCCGTTGCTCTGTCCCAGCTCCTGCCCACCTAGCAGTTCAAAAGCACGTCAAAGTGCAAGTAGATAAATAGGGACCACTCCAGCAGGAAGGTAAACAGCGTTTACATGCACTGCTCTGGTTCGCCAGAAGCGGCTTTGTCATGCTGGCCCCATGACCCGGAAGCTGTCTGCGGACAAACGCCGGCTCCCTCGGCCTATAGAGCGAGATGAGCGCCGCAACCCCAGAGTCAGACACGACTGGACCTGATGGTCAGGAGTACCTTTACCTTTACAAGTTGTGCAAACATTAAAGATGATTGCTTTGTGTCCAATTCCACTTTTATGTTAATGTTTATTAATTTGTTAACCTCAATCTGTAAAAAGATAACAATTATCCACACAAATGATATTTTTAAGGGTTTCATTAGAAAAAAAATTCATATGCGGTCACACACGTCACGTTAAATGTCACACACGTCACAGTACTATTCGTTGTTTTTTAGCCTAAGTATTGCTACTTCATATTCCTAAAACCCCTCTTTTGGATTTACACATATATGGCTTAATTCTAATAATTTTTATTTCCATGAATGTTACAAGAACTCACAGAAATATTCAAAGAACTTGAGAAGAGAGGGAAAAACATTTGCAAAATGGTCACACACGTCACGCAAAATTAAAAATTTGTATCTCTATTCAGGCAACATAAAAAATATTCCAAATCATATTAATTATATCTTAAGACATAAATGACAGGTGTCAATTAATTGCTTTTGAACCAGCAGTTGTTTTAGGGTTTTTTTTTTTTTATTATATAATTTTTATTATAGATTTTACAGATACAACCAAAAAAGGAAAACTCCACCATAAGTACAGTCTTAAATAAAGTTACATACAGTAATCATTTTGCTTGTATGCGTCTTATTTTCCGATTTTGAACACAATATAATGTACTTGTTATACATATACAATACTATACAACCATCTAGCAAACAAATAAGAAGTTAAATACACACCGTGAAAAAAGAAGAAGAAGAAAAAAAAAGAAAGAAAAAAGAAAAAAAAAGGAAAAAAGAAAAGAGTAAAAAATAATGAAAAAAAAGCAAGAAAAAAGGAAAAGAAAAAAAAAAAAAGGGGGAAATTCCCCGTCTTCCTGAGAAATCCCTTTGCTTAAACCGCTATAAATGTGAATGCTTACAACCCTGCATACTTCCTTGACTCCCTTCTACCATGCATTCTTAGGCATTACATTGCTCCCATCTCTTTTCCTTCAGGCTATTTTCATTCCCTTCACTCCTCGAATGCAGGCATGATACCAGTACTTTTATTGTATTTTAACACGTATTTTTTATACACCTCCCATTTGCCAGTAAAGTTCTGCTTTGTATTTCCTCTCAGATTGTTTGTCAACAGAGCCATCTCTGCATATTCTTGTAGTTTGATTTGCCACTCAGTAACCGTTGGCACTTCTTGCTCTTTCCATCTTTTTGCTATAACTGTTCTTGCCGCTGCAACTGCATACAAAAAGACTTCTTTCAACTTGTTTGGGATCACCTTGTCAACCATACTTAATAAAAAAATCTCTGGTCTTTTCACAAAAGAAATTGCCATCATCTTTTTTATTTCACTGTATACCTCCCCCCAAAAAACTTTGATTTTTACACATCGCCACCACATATGCATTAAGTCTCCATATTCAGATCCGCATCTCCAGCAGACATTTGCAAGACTTCTATTCATTTTGGCAAGTCTGGCTGGTGTAAGATACCACCTATGTGCCATCTTCATCATATTTTCTCTTATATTATAGTTTGCGGTGAATCTTAAATTGACCTGCCACAGCTTTTCCCACTGCTCGAACAAAATTGGATACCCAAAGTCTTGGGCCCATTTAGTCATGGCAGCTGTTACCATCTCGTCCATTACTTCGTAGTCTAGCAAGATCTTATATATGCGGGAAATTAGCTTATTTTTCCTATTTAACACTTCCTTTTCAAATATAGAAGGTTCTTTCCCAAACCCGCAAATTTTGTCTTTTTTAAAAGTTTCGTTAATTTGAAAGTAATCCAGCCAGGTTGAGAGTTGGTCTTTAATCTCCTCATAGTTTTTAAGTGCTAATTTCCCTTGCCTTTCTGTTAACAGATTATTGTATGTGATCCACTCTTCCTTTTGATTATTTATTCTTTTTAATGCTGTGGCCTCGAGCGGGGAGATCCATTTTGGTGTTGCCCTTTCTAAATATCTTTGGTATTTATCCCAAACTCTGAAGAGTGCGTTCCTTATAATATGACTGCAGAAGCCTCTATGTACCTTTACTTTACCATAATTCAAATACGCGTGCCATCCAAAACGTAGGTCGTGTCCCTCTAGGTCCAGGATTTCCCAATTTCTCAACAAGCACCAGTCCTTTAACCATACCAAACATGCCGCTTCGTAATAAATCTTGAGGTCTGGCAAGCCAAAACCGCCTTTATCAATCGTATTAATCAATATCTTATGTTTTATTCGCGGTCTTTTGCCCTTCCACAAGAATTTTGAGATTTCCTTTTGCCACTTCTCAATATTATTAGTTTTACCTATAATTGGGATTGTCTGAAACAAAAACATTAATTTTGGCAACGCGTTCATTTTAATTGCTGCAATACGGCCCAGAAAAGATAGATTCAACCTGTTCCATATCTCCATCTGTTTTTGAATTTCAGTCCAGCATTTAATATAGTTGTCGTTATATAAGTTTATGTTCTTTGCCGTTATCAATATTCCTAAGTATTTTATTTTGGGATAGATTTTGATCTGTGTTACCCTTTCCAATTCTTCCTTTTGAGCCTTCGATAGATTTTTAACTAGTAGTTTGGTCTTATTTATGTTCAATCTAAAGCCAGACACCCTGCCATATTCTTGTATTAATTCTAGGACCTTCGCCAAGCTTCGGATCGGATACTCCGTGGTGATTATTAAGTCGTCTGCAAAAGCCCTAAGTTTATAGCTTCTCTGCCCCAGTGTTATTCCTTTTACATCTTTTTCCTCCCTTATTCGTTTACATAGGATTTCCAATGTTAATATAAAAATCAATGGAGACAAGGGGCATCCTTGTCTAACCCCTTTTTTTATTTCACAATCTTGTGTAAGATTGCCGTTTATTATAATCTTGGCCTTCTGTTTAGAATAGATTGCCTCTATTCCCTTCACATAGCCTTCTCCAAATTCCATGTGCTTCAATATTTCTAGCATAAATCTCCACGATACCCTGTCAAACGCTTTTTCCGCGTCTACGGCCATGAAGGCTGCTTGTTTATTGATATTTAAGTCCAAATACTCCAGTAGGTTTATTATATTTCTAGTATTGGTATATATGTGCCTCCCTGGTAGGAATCCGGCCTGGTCTTCGTGGATTGATGTCAGTAGAATTTTCTTTGTTCTTTCTGCCATTATACTTGCGAAGAGTTTGTAATCGTTATTCAGAAGGGCAATTGGTCTATAATTGCTCATCATTTCAGGATCACCTCCCTGTTTAGGGATTAGAGCTATATAACTATGGCTCCAGGATTCCGGCATAGATCCCTCTATTAAAATATTGTTCATAACGTTTTTTAACGGCTCAGATAGAATATCCTCTAGTTTTTTATAATATATAGCTGATAGGCCATCAGGTCCCGGTGACTTTCCTGATTTTGCTTCTTTTATTGCCACTTGCAACTCATACGGTGTTATTGGGGCATTTAATAGTTCTCTTTGTTCTTTAGTAAGTTTTTGTAAACAGTTCTGCTTTAAGTAATTTTTAATCTCCAGGGGTGTCTCCTTCCCTTCACTATATAATTCTCTGTAGAATTTAACAAATCCATCCTCAATTCCTTTGGGATTTGTAACTATTTCCCCCTCCACTTTAATTCTGTTTATGATTCTCTCTGCCTCTCTCTTTTTAAGTTGCCAGGCTAATAACTTTCCTGGTTTGTTAGCGTGTTCAAAATATTTTTGCTTTAAGTATCTTAATTTCCAATCTAGTTCTTCATTGATTAACATTGAGTATTGTGATTGCATAACTTTTATATCTCTTTGGATCTCTGCACTATCTGGTTTCTCATACAGTTCCCTCTCCTTCTTTTTTATATTATCCACTAACTCCTGCTTCTTTTTTTCCTTTAATTTCTTTTGGATTATACTTTGCTGAATGAAAAAACCTCTCAGTACAGCCTTGCTGGTATCCCATACAATTTTTAACTCTGTGCCTTGATTCAAATTAAATTCAAAGAATTCTTTTAATGTCTTTTTTGCATTTTCGATTATTTTTTCATCCTTGATTAATGACTCGTTTAACCTCCATCTAGTTACTTTTCTTTTCTCCCAACTAAGAACTGCCTGTACTGCACTGTGATCCGATAATGTCCTGGGCTGTATTTCCGTTTTGCGAATTTTGATTGTCAGGTCTTTAGTTAACCAAATAGCGTCGATCCTTCCTGCTGATTTGTTGGGGTATGAGAAGTATGTAAAATCTTTGTTAAATGGGTTTTTAATTCTCCATGCATCTTCTAAGCTTAGCAAATCAATTAATTGAAAAAAAGATGTTGGTAATTTGATTTGCTTTTTTTTTGGTGTCTTTACGGATCTGTCCAATTCTGGATACACCACTCCATTTTGGTCTCCCAAAAAAATAATTTTTTCTCCAATACATCCTTCCAGCTCCTTACTAAGTTTATGAAAAAATTGACTTTTCTTTTCATTTGGTGCATAGAACCCAATTACTTTAATTCTCTCCCCCTGGACTGTTATCTCTACAATCACAACTCTCCCTTGCACATCTGTATGTATTAGTTTAGGTTCCAGATATGGTTTTGCATAAATTACCACGCCATTTTTTTTAGACATACCTGAGGCCACAAAATCAATTCCAAGTTTTTTGCTGGATAAAACTCTGATATGTTGTTTTTTAATATGCGTCTCTTGCAAGCAAATCAAATCATATTTCTGTTTACTGAGAATGTGCTCTACCTTGTTCCTTTTCTTTTTTTCGTTCAAGCCATTTACATTCCACGTAACAATCTTTAACTCCATTAGTTCCTTTATTGAGTAAACAACTTTTTTTTTTTTTTAAAGAGGTAAAATCAGAATAATGAGAGTAAGGAGCGTTAAAGGCAAGTAAGGTATTAAAAAAATGAGTAAACAAAAGAAAGAGAAAATAGTAGAATAAGAGAAAGGAAAGAATCAAGAAAAAGCAACCACTAGGTTGATCTCTGCTCAACCAAGCACTATATCTCTTCTGGACGAGATTTAAGGCTCTTCTTCCTCTGATGACTTTTTAGCCTCATCTGTCCCTCCTCCCAATTGTCGTTTACCACCCAACTCCTCTCTATAAGTCCTCCAGAATCTCTCGGCGTCGGCCCAAGTAACGAATCTCCTCCTCTTGCCCTTGAAGAAGAACGAGATTCCCTCAGGGAATTCCCATCTATGTACTATTGATTTTTTCCTAAGAGCTTCGACTAAGGGTTTATATTTGTCCCTCTTCCTCAAAAGTCTAGATGGGACTATCTTATGTATAATCACTTCAGACTCTTGAATTCTAAATTTTTTCTTACTACATGTCTGTAAGATTCTGTCTCTAATCTCCATGCTGACAAATGTTACCAGACAATCCCCCGGCCAGTTGTTTTCCTTTGCGATTCTTGATTTAATTCTAAATGCCCTCTCGATTTTACCCTCCATCTCCCTCTCCTCCATTCCCATCCACTTAGCTAATTCTGTAATCACTTTCTGTTGTAATGCTTCGTCGGGTTCTTCTGGAATAGATCTGAACCTCAGTGTTTTTTCTCTACGATGCATTTCGATCATCGAAATTGCATCCAGCACCGCCTCATGAGTCTCTTTCATATCTGCGATCTCTTTTTTAATTTTCTCTGTTTCCCCCTTTTTCTCTCGATTTTCCTTCTGGATTTTCTTTACTCCCTCTTCCAAGGCCCCTGTTTTCCCTTTTAGGTCTTGTACTGACTTAGTTATTTCTAAGTTTTTTACAACCAATTCGTTAATTTTTCCCGTCATTTCTGTAACCATTCTTGCATTATCATCTATCTTTTGACCCATTCTATCCAGCTTTTGGTCTGTTGACCTTGTATTCTCATTCATCTCTTTTTTTATATCCGCTAAGTCTTTTTTCAGACTCAGAAGGAGTTCTTTCATTTCTAAATTCATTTCCTGTTCTTGCGTCGAATTTCTTCTGTTAGGGATCGAAATTCCCGTCGCTTGTGCTGGATTTGTAGATTTCTTATTCAAATTCGACATATCATCAATATATTAGGAAAAAGGTTTGACCTTGGCACTTAAAAATAAGAGACAATATAGTACAAGAATCAATAACGAAAACCCTGTAATCCCCGAGGATGGCGGAGGATAACAAAGATGGAGGTCCTGGTACAGTCTTGTATAAACGTCCACTTTCAGCCAGAAATACCCAAGTCAGCCCATAAGAGTCAAACACAGCATATAAGTATTCCTTGCCGGCTGGCCCCTCTCTATCTTCCACCTCTTTCCAGAGAGACCTTTTCACCCCCGCTGCTGTTCACTTTCTTTCCTGTGGAGGCAGCATTTACTTCTTACTAGGCCCTTCTGGTGTCTTTATGAGTCAATGGCATCACCATTCAAAAAGAAATCGCAAAGTCACTATTGTCGTCGCCTTCATCCAGATATTCCGTCTGTTCCTTTTTTTTTAATATTATTATTATTGTTCTGGAGGGAACGCTTTATCTTCCCCACATCCAACTCTTCTTACTCCCCCTTCTCTTCCCAAATGCTGCCCCTTATACCGGCCCCGATGATCCAGAAGTGGTATTAAGTGTATTGTCCTCTGGGGCTTTCCTTTGCCAAGGTATGACTCTTCCTCCAATATCTTTTTAGGGGATATAAAATATTACTTTCCCAGAGTTGGGGTCATCAAAAAGTGCTGCCGGGAATTAGGACAGACTAAGGCATTTCAAGCTCATCCATTAATAAGTTCCATTGCACTCCTTACTGGCGAAGATTAAGTCTATTTGACTGGGTATCCCCAAATTTTACCGTTTATTTATTCATTGGTCATATCGCCACTCTTCCCAAGATGTATACTTGTAAGCACGTACCATGCAAGCATTTTGTCCACTTCAACCATGAAACGACAATTTCCCCACTATTTTCTGGAGCATTACACGAAAAAAAGCCCAGAGATTTTCTCCCGCTCACAAATCATAGTGTTAACGCCGGATAGATAGTCTTTTTTCCGCTATTTTGGAGTCCACAAAAATCGGCTTTGGTCGCCTTGTTGCTCCTCTCCCGTCAGCTCAGCCAAAGCTTTTGGCTTGTTCTTATTTTTGGGGGGGGGGGAGATTCCAACGTCACCGGGCTCCTCCAAAACTAACCTTTTCCAGCGAGTTTTTCCTTGGGGGCTTGACCGCCTGAGTTCTCCCGGAAACAGGCTTCCTCTCCGCGGGGTAGGAACGCTGACTCGGCGTCTATGGTCCCCTTCACTTCGGGAACCCCTCCAACGCCTCAGCTGGTCCTTATTGGATCCAGGGAGCCCCCCTGGACCCCTAGGGGGGTTGCGAAGCCTAGCTGCCCCCTTTACTAACCCTGCCAGAGAGTGCTTGCTATCGGAGCTCCGTAGCAAGCGACCGGGAGCGTTCCGCGGCAAACCGGAAGTCAAAATAATTACAAAAGTACTGAAAACGTTGTCTGAATGTCACACACGTCACGGTGGAATGCCCCAAGAGCTTATTGTAAAATATATAGTGCAAGCTTGCACAGTGCTGTCAAATCAAGACCTGAATATTGATCAAACAATGATATTGAAAAACCAACAGAGGAATGTGCTAACTTTTAGTTTAACCTTTAATTTCCCATGTAGAACTAAAGTCACAATTAGTTTCAGTGTGTTATTTGAAATTACTGGTACACAAGGTTCAATATCTGCCAGGTTATATAGCAATCCTATGATTAAGTCAAGAAATGCATTCCAAAACAGACTTTATATGTCCATACCACACTGCCAAATGTTGACTATAAGCAAAGGTATGAAACTACCATACTTGAAAAGAAAGCACTGCATCCTACTTGTGAATAAAGCTATTGGTAACATATTTAAATTATCTAACTCTCAGGGAGCAGTATTCTCTGCAAGCATCACTATAGAACAAAAGAGGATTAAGAGTCAGGGTGGTAATGCAGTGTGGGATTAAGCCAGAATGAAACAATTTTGTGGCTAAAATTCTTAAAGCAGTTCTTTTTAATGCTTAAACACTGCAGCTACTTAAGAGCAGAAAACAAAACACCCAGTAGAAATATTATAACAAAGACTGTGGGTTGCCATAGATTTTAAAAGTTTTACGCAGTGCTGATTTCTCATATACATTGTCCAGGACATGAAGAAAGACAGAGAACTGAAAAGTACCAAATGTGAACTTTTAGTCACAATTGGGAATATTAAGGATTGAGCAAAGGGGTTTCATTAAAGAGGGCCAAGAGGAAAAGCTACTGAAGTTAACTTCAAAAGCCTAGTAGTAAAAGGGGATTGCAATGTCAGTGAAACTGCAAACTGTATCAAATAACCCATAAGTAGAACCACTCTACTGCATTTCCAAACATGTGGTTTTCTGATCTCTAGGGCTTGTTTATAGTTTATTCCTTTTCTTGTTTGCTAGCTTTTACTTTTGTGCTTATCGTTTGAGAAGAATGCTATGAAATTTTGAATGCATTGCTGATAGGGTTAGAAATTAGATCATAGACGTATTTTGAATGCACGGCTAATAGGCACCTATTAGTAACACTGAACTTAACTGTTTATACATGGCACCTTTAAACATTTGATGGTAGTATCTGATGATTTGCAGCCATTTCTATATTACAGTATTTATATGAGATATGCGTGTACACTGTGGCCCGGTTTGCGAGACAAAGTAAGCCAAACCATGGTTTACCAGGGCCGGGTGAATGTGTGGGCTCCTGGACAGACCCCATACTTCTAGTTTGGTTCTCTCCTCCCTAACCATGAGCTGTTGCAAAGGTTTGTTCTTGGCTACAGTTTGCGGTTAGTGAGTAGATACCATAATCACAAGCCTGGTTTGGACACTTAGTGTTGCACAGGAGCAGAAAGGACCAGGGAGGAGAAAAGCAGCTGTGAGTTCCTTTCCAGGAGGTCACCACTTCTCACTCTCCCATCAACCCACAATTTTCCTTACTGTGTCACATGAACCAGGACTCTATCTATATAAACTAGATGGTATAGGAACCAGACATAGATATTTAAAAGCTGTGAATGCACATTACTTCCTTTCGCTACTTTATTACATTGTTAGCTGTTGTATTAACAACATGTCATAACCAGACTCTTCTCACTGTGGTAGACCCTGGAAAAACTCTCCCAGAAACTCTGGACTATTGCAAGGCATGGTTACAGACAGTGGCAGGGGAAATCGATGCTAAAAGCGGCATCCCACCTCCTCTCATCTCATTGCAGATTAAAGACTTCCTCAATGGACCAGGTAAGCATACCGTTATTATTACTCTTGCAAAGCAAGAGGCGCAAGCAACAGTTAGGCAAGGTTCAAAGTCGCTCTTTTTCTCTTAACCGTTAGTGTTCACTGGGTAACCAAGTCCGTGTTTCCCAGTTCCATGTCCGATTGTGGGCTTTTTGTCCATCAGTTTTCCCAAGGATTGCTGTTTGTTCCAATTCTGCAGTAAACAGTGAGTTTTCCCAGAGAAAGTGGCAGGAGGAGCGAAAAAAAGCCCCGCTCGGACATGGGCATGGAAATCACAGACCTGTGCTCGGAAAGCAGATTGCAAAAGGAAGTCTAGATAAGTCCTTGTTGGTCAGCTAATTGTTTCTGGCCATGATGGAGATTATCATATTGTTTTATTGCCTCACTGTTATTTCTAATGGATAACTTAATATTTTTCAAAGATAAAAACATCAAATATGGGAATGTTTTGGCTTCCCGACATACTTTATCCCAGTCTTTGTGAAAATATATTAAAAAATCTCTCAGCAATTCATAAAGTTTAATATACCTAATAGTTACTAATTCCAAGTCTTAAGAAAAATGCAAGCTTTCTTGTGCCAGAATGCATGCCCTTGTCGTTTTCTTGGAATGACCTGTATGTATGAAATTATTAAGTTTATCCAATTTCAGCTGTATGAGTTATTTTTATGTACAACATTTTATCCATTCAAATTAAGGAATATGGTAGACTCTGTTTTATCTTTCAGCAAAGGGGCTGCAAGAGGTTTGTTTGTCTAGGTTTTCCCCTCCCCCACTTCTGTTGGTCGCATGTTGTGATGAATAACATACCTCTCGCCATACATAAAAAAGCACTTTGTAGGGTTCCCTCCCCCTTTACCTCCAAAGGCAACAATTGTACCCATTAGCAAGGTCAGTGGTTTGGAGAAACCTGGAAAATAGCAGCTACCAGAAACCCACTACAATAATATCTCCAGCAGGTGATAGATTAGTTGGAACAAATTGGAACCATTGCACTTCGACAATCCTGGTTTCTTTCAAGCTGTTTTAAAATGTCGTCATTTTAATACACAGCCTCAGCCCTGCGGAACAGTCCACAGCAGGTTAATTTGAATCGTATGATGTGTCACTGCCCTCAGTTGACATGAGCTCCATTCCATGTGTGAAGCCATAATAAATCCATTCCCAACCGAGGCAAATTCCCTGTGAGAAGGTGAACTAATCCAGGCCTCACACTGGCATGTTAGCCCTCCATAATTGAAAGCAGGGCCACCTGTTCCCAGCACAGTTAGCCTATAGAGAGAGAATTAGCATTAGATCAGATACTTACTATATTGAAAAATCATTCATATTTTTGCGAGTTCAGCTGTGGGCTGCTTAGCATGACATCATATATAAACCTAGGAATGTGCCCACTTGATCCCAGTTTAACAGTTTTGTTAACCATGGTGTTGGTTAACTTTGAAATGAGAATTTTTTGATTTAATGAGAGCTGACATGTGAGAAGGGGAACTGACCGGGGTGCAGACTTTTCTAATTAACTTAGGGTCATTTGCAAAAACACTCGAACACTCTGGTAGGTTTTTTTCTTCTTCATTGCTTTGTTACAAATAGGTTTTTGAAATAGTGACGTAATTGGATAGCTGCATTTCTTAATAGAATGAAGAAAACTGTGCCAAATAGTAAATATTCATTAACACAGGTATGGTTTTAGTTGTTGCAAAGCATAGTTCTAGGAAATGCTTCAAACAGCAAGAAATTGTACCTTCTCCATCCATATGAGGTATCATAATCTTCATAGTCTTGCTTTTGTTTTCATCAAGTATCTCTCTTCACACCCCAGAAGCACTTGAGCTTTTAGGTTTTCACTATATGTCTTAATTTTGGATAGATTAATTGTTGCTGAATTATGGATGAGGGTCTTAATTGTATTCCTCGGGTGTTTCAGTTCGTGAACAGGAGGGCTTTTGATCCAGTGGATGACTCAGCTGACAGAGGGAAAGGAAGATAGTTTTCACCAATTCATACTCCACCGCTACAGCTACTTTAGCCCCCAGAATATCTATCCAAGAAAGAGCAAATCATGATTGTAATGGATCATGATTGTGATGGAAATGGTACATACGGCTTTTTCCATATGTACTTGCCAAGTAGGATAGTGAAAATAGCAACAGTGGGAAGCAAAAAGAACGAATTTCTGTCCTCTTCTTTTCCCTTCCTCCTCTGCCATTCTGATATTTTCACAGTGACCTGGATATGCTAAACTAAATCATGGCTAATAATGAACCTCTGGTGTAAAGTGGTATATAAATTATATTCAATAAATAAATGAACACATGAGTGTACAGCTTCCTGAAGAGGAGTTAGAGGCTGCTTCCCTCTCCCCTGATAATTTTGCTGCTGCACCATGCTAAATGTAGACACTGCTTGGCTTAGCATGTCATCAAAGCCTAGGCTTGTGGTTTAGCTCTGTCCAGATTAAGCACATGCTGTAACCAAGGTTTGCCCTACAGTTTATGGCTTGAGGTTGATCTGGGAGAGCTAAACCCTGATCTGGGGGACTCTTAAGTGAAACTATGGATTAACTCAGTGCAGCACAGCTGCAAAAAGCTCTCAATCTCCTTTCCCTGAGCCTGCATCATGCTAAGCAATGGTTTGGCTTAGTGCAGTGTTTCTCAAACTTGGGTCCCAGCTGTTGTTGGACTACAACTCCCATCTTTCCTAGCTAGCAGGACAGTGGTCAGGGATGATGGGAGCTGTAGTCCAACAATAGCTGGGGACCCAAGTTTGAGAAGTACTGACATATTTGAGAAATACTGACTTATTACTTGAACAATGGAGGAAGCTGAACTAAAGTGAACAGAGAAATTATTTTAATGAATGGGAGCATCAAGAGCTGGACAATTAAAGTGGAGATTCAGGGCTTGGAGAAGAATAATGGCCAAGAAAAGAAATGAAATAAAAGTATAGGATAGGTCATTTGTTCATTGTATCATTATTCCGGCATCGTGTACAATAGGAAAGGCTGGGCAAGATTGTTAGCTTTAACATTTGGATCAAGAAGAAAAGGAGAAAATAGACAAGCTTTTCACATTACACACTTTTAAAGATATCGTTAAGGAACATACCTCTCAGATAGCATCAGGTGAACAACGACCTCCCTACAGACACTACATTGAAAGCAAGTTCAGTTGGCATCAGATAAACTTCCAAGTATGCATGTTCCAGTTCCAATTTGGCAAAAACATTGAGGAACTGAGATTTTAAATTCAATAGTTAAATGAGAACAATGTCTACAATCCAGTAAGGAGCATGAGCACACTGAAGACTTTCAGCAGTCCCTCAGGAAAGCTTAAAAAGCTGTTTGGCAGTTTAGTAACGTGAACTGCCAGAAAGGAAACATTTGGTCCAGACTGTGGTCCTATTCACACATAAAATTAAAACTAAACCATGGCTAAGTGTGACTGTGGGAGCGTATGGATAGTCCTAGAAAAGACTTGTGACTGTGATGCTTCTCTGGTCCTGTTGTTGCCATGTTACCCAGGGTTAAGGCATAATTTGGTTTAGCATTACAGCTGAGCTCAGGTTCATTGTTCCTCTTCCCCACCACAAGTGGTACATCAAGAACCAACTTTGGTTACAGCTCATGGGTTGTTTGCAGCAGGTGTGGAGAACCCTTGGCTGAACTACAACTCCAGTCAGCCCCAGCAAGCATGTCCAGTGGCCAGGAATGACAAGAGTTGTTGTTCAACATCATCTGGAGGACCAAAGCCTCTCCACACTTGGTCTAAAGTGAAACAGACTATGAACTCAGGTTTAGATGTAATGCTAAGCCAAACCATGGCTTACCTCTGGGTAGCAGGACTGAAGGAGAGGCAGCATTACCACAATTTTTCCTTTGCATAGTTTTACTTTAAGGATTCCCAACACTTTTACTACATAATCCCCCCATCTGTAAAACAATGCTCTTCTGATTATGTGTTTTGTTAAAACATTTGCTGGAAGGGCTGCATTTTGAATATTTATGAAATGATAAATGCAATTAGCCAAGAACAGATTGCTGAGGAATTTGGGTTGTATTCAACTATATTTTACTCAGAGTAGGTCCATTTAAATTAATAAACATGATGAAGTTAAATCCACTAATTAATTAACTTTGAAGTAGGAAGCCATGTTATTACCTTCTTTGAAAAGCAGTTGGATTGAACTTTCATTTTACAGTAAATTAAGTAATTGAGGATGCATAATTTTTATGGGGGGGGGGAATGGTTAAGACAAATTTCTCTCTCCACCCCTATTTTCCTATTTGTCCCACAGCTGAGATAAATGTGGATATATCAAAGCCTCTGAAAGCAAATTTGAGCTTTGTCAAGTTGGATCAAATAAAACAATTTCTGAAAAAGATCAGAGGCAAAAGTGATGATGAGACTCAGGAGGAAAATGCTTCAGCAGCTGATAGCCTTCCAAAGAAGGATGACACATTAACATCCCAGTGTTACAAATGCCAGATTTCTGACTCTGAAGACCATGGTGATGGAGGACAAAAGGCATCCCAAGAAAACTTATGGATGGGCATTTCCTTTTGTCAGAAGGTTTCTATCCACACCACTCAGATTGTCATTTCTATGGAAACTCATCCAGATCCTAGGAAACCCTGCCTATTAACATCTTTATCAAATCTCAATGGAAATTTGAATGTCAAAGCTAGCTCGAAGAGCAAAGGTAAGAACATTTTAAGTCCTACTTGTTTATCACAGTGGTATCATGAGAACGTTGAGATAGAAGCAACTTGAATTAGACACAAGGCACTAGTAGTACCAGTGGATTGACATGCCTGTCTGTTGCTCCCATTTCCAGTACTTAAATGTAAGAGATCTATAGAAACAATTTTATTCCATGGCTCACCTGTGGTTTATGTAATTTTGCTTAGATTTGATCCCTGAAAACAGAACTTTAATTCTGCTTATTATTGAATTTGCATGTCAGAATATGTGTATGGTTTAGTTAAATTGAGGAAACTGCTAAAATAATGTAAGTTGAAATACTACATGTGCTTGAAACGGAAATAATGCAACGTTTATAATATGCTTTGGACTCTGAACTAGAATACAATTTGTTTATATTGATTAATTTGCAAGCTATCAACTTGAGTAAAGCATTGGCTCCATAAGATGCAATAGCATATAAAAGTACCAAATGATTTGTTGAATATGCTCCTGCATTATATGTGTATGAAAGACACCCATGACTGTCTTCTAAGAAACTTTGTGGTATCTACTATGTGCTCAGAGGATCAGTACAATTCGCCATCATAGGCCCAGTTCAGATAAACCAAGGTTTAGAACTCGGAAGATTGGTCCATGTGATCTTGTGCCTCCTGTCTTGCACATATTAATTGTTACCATCACCACCTTTCCACCAAGGTTTGGCATTAGTTGTTAGTACTAACCCAGTGCAAAAATTAACCAGATAATTTAAGTGAGTTTCTGGATCAGTTCAGACAAAATGTGAAACCACGGTTTAGCATTTCAACAACAATAGGAGCATTTGAAAGCTTCCACTTTCAGTGTTGAATAAATCAGTTTCTTTTGATTCCCAGACACAGGAAACCACAATCTATTCTACCTGTGGTTATTTAAACCAGCTAGTTCAAATCCTCTAGCTGTAGTTCCAGATCCTGAATTATTCAGACTAACCACAGCTAAAATAAACATGTGTTCCCCCAGATTCAGACATAATGGTAAACTGTGGTTAATTCAAAACTAAAAGTGGAAGCTTTCAGTTGCTCCCCTTGATGCATAAAGAGAAGAATGAAGAGATGAACATGTATGCCTGAGGCTCACTGCAGGATGTTCTCATAATGTTAAAACATGGGGGCTGGGGAATCTGTGTCCCTCAGAGGTTGTTAGACTCCATCTCTCAACAGTCTTAGCCAGTACTGCCAATCATCAGATGTGATGATAGTTTTTATCTGGAAGGCCCCACTTCCTTCATTCTAGCGTTACACATGAATTGAGCTTATGAGTGTATACTAGGTTTCATTCTAATCTGGTTTGCTGATGTCAAATATATAAGAGTGAGTGTGGAGTGCTTTGAGGAGTGTGCACAATTCTGTGGTCTCTCCCTTTTCCCTGTGACCTGGTTTTCCTGGACCCTAGTGAGTAGCTTCTGAATATCACCCAACAGAATTTGAGGCATCTGTCCCTTTTGTTCGATAAAACAATGGACTATGGTTGCCATTATGGGAACAACTCTAGACAAACCTTGAACTCATATACTCCACTGCCACTTCTCTTATTGTGGCACAGCCACAAAGAGAAGATCAGAGAGCTTTCGCTTCCAATTTTGACTAATAGCAGCTTGTCATATATTCCAAACCAGGACAGACTATGGTTAATCTTAACTATAGTTTATTAAGGCAAGCTGGCTGTGTAAGCAAAGGTTCGGTGTTGACTTGTTTATATAAAACACAGATAAGACAAATTGCAGTTTGTCTTGATTTTGACAAAACAACAAACTGCATTTAGTCAAAAGCAGAAGCAAAAACTTCCAGTTCCTTTGCAAATATACTCAAAGAAAGGGGGGTGTCTACATGAGATGGAGACTCATCAAGGGTCATTCCCATAATAATAAATCATAGCTGTTAAGTCTAAACAACTGTAGAACATTTGGTGTTTCATAGAAACAACAACAACAACAGAAATATTGGAAGCATACTGAACTGGAGATGAAATACTACTTTGTTGTTGTTGTTGTTGTTCAGCCGTTCAGTCGTGTCCGACTCTTCGTGACCCCATGGGCCAGAGCACGCCACACATGCCTATCTTTCACTGCTTCCCGCAGTTTGGCCAAACTCAGGCTAGTCGCTTCGAGAACACTGTCCAACCATCTCATCCTCTGTCGTCCCCTTCTCCTTGTGCCCTCCATCCTTCCCAACATCAGGGTCTTTTCTAGGGAGTCTTCTCTTCTCATGAGGTGGCCAAAGTACTGGAGCTTCAACTTCAGGATCTGTCCTTCCAGTGAGCACTCAGGGCTGATTTCTTTAAGGATGGATAAGTTCAATCTTTTTGCAGTCCATGGGACTCTCAAGAGTCTCCTCCAGCACCATAATTCAAAAGCATCAATTCTTCAGCGATCAGTCTTCTTTATGGTCCAGCTCTCACTTCCATACATTACTATTGGGAAAACCCTAGCTTTAACTATACGGACCTTTGTCAGCAAGGTGATGTCTCTGCTTTTTAAGATGCTGTCTAGGTTTGTCATTGCTTTCCTCCCAAGAAGCAGGCGCCTTTTAATTTCATGACTGCTGTCACCATCTGCAATGATCATGGAGCCCAAGAAAGTAAAATCTCACTGCCTCCCTTTCTTCCCCTTCTATTTGCCAGGAGGTGCTGGGACCAGTGGCCATGATCTTAGTTTTTTTGATGTTGAGCTTCAGACCATGTTTTGCGCTCTTCTCTTTCACCTTCATTAAAAGGTTCTTTAATTCCTCCTCACTTTCTGCCGAAATACTACTTAGCATATACTAAATCAATATGCCACATTTTTTTAAAATGATAATTTAACCATCCTTTGGTTTGAAGGGGGGATCCATTATGAAATTAGGACATTAAGTTCCAAATTTTCTCCACTGATTCCATTAATTATTGGAAGCTTAACTGAAAAGCATGGATCATAAATGGTTTATCATTCAGTGTTTGGATTTAGTGCTATTTTTTTAATGCTATGTTGGGGAATCTCATAATAAGAGTCATTTAAATTGTACATTTTCCTCACTGGATGTTGGCCAGGTTTTAGTGAGTTGGCATAAGTAGCTTAAGAGATATAGATAGCGATTTGTAGCTGAGAAATACAAGTTCCAGGCCAAGCTAGGTGATTTACAGCTTTTTCATCAGGAATCTTCCTTCTCGGGCCAATAAATCTTAGCACTTTTTATTGTTTTAAAAGTTAAAAATGAAAAATTTAAGGTTCATAGAACATGAAAGACTGTGGAAGTGCTAGAGGCCAAAACAGTTTTTATCCATTAATAAACTGCTGTACAGACAAGACGAGCTATGGCATTCCCACCTTTTTCCAGTTGTGTCTCAATTGTAGCATGAAAGACCACCGGCAGGAAAGAATACACTGCATTTCTTAACATATTTACGTACTTATGAGCCCATCTTGTCAGTTCCGATCGTCCTTTTCAAACGCTTTCCCTCAGCTTCTCTTGCATTATTGCTTGTCTGGTATGTTTCAATTTCTACAAGACGTCCCTATATCTCCAAGCCCAGGGTCCTTCCTGTTATGAGGTTATAAAAAGCAATTTGGCAGGCTGAACAGTAGGTATCACTGTTTCTTGAACTTCATCCATCTGTTTCAGCAGCATAATCCTAGTAGGTGGGTGGGTTGTACCCAGACCCGGTTCCGGATCTTGAAGGCACATCCCCATCTGCAAGACTTAAGCACAAGTGACTGCACCTTGACAGTCACCCTCACTCACGTGCTCACTCACCCAAGTTGGCAGGTGGTAGTGGTGACCAAGAGCGTGGCCCAGAAAATCAGACAGATGAGCACGAGGCGGCTTCTTTTCCTAGCCACCATTACCACTTGCCCAGTGGCTTGCTTGGGAAAGCAAACAGACTCTGCCCCTTTCCTCATGAGTTGTGGTTGATGCTCCTAACACATGTTGCCACTCAACATTTCATTTATTTGGGCAGGCAAAAGAAGATCAATGGCAAGTAGCAGCTGCTGCCACCATCTGCCGTCTGCCCCTTCCTGGAAGAGAAATGTGAGGTGGTGGTGGTGCTATGCAGTGTGGGGGAAAGGATTGGTAGCCCTCACTCCTGTGGCTGTAGTGGGATTTCACAGTAGCTTACAAACCATTGATTCCCATTGATGATGGCATATTCCTCCATTCTAGAAATCTCCTCCACATAGTTTTGGGCTATTCCTTTGTCACGGGTGGGACACTTTGACCATGTTTTTTGGTATTCACACATGTGTAACAATGTAAATATACATAAAAATTAACAACCAAAATTTAAACTATGTTCTTAATAAGATGCTGAACATTTTACTAATTTTTTATTATTTTTATGGCTATTTTTGACAATTTTATTAAATGTTAAAAGTGTTGTCACAGGTGGTACAAAAAAAGGACATAGAGCTTGAGATAAGTTTGATTTATGGAAAAACTCTGTGAGTTGGGAGGTGAATCAATGATAAACTCAGCATATCTATTTACATCAATGTTTATTGGTTACAACTATGCAATCAGGAATTAAGTTTAAGAAATTTAACGATACAAAATTAAGGAAAAAATGCTGTCACGGGTGGGACAATCATCAGAAAACTTTTAACTTGAACACTTCTGTGAAGACTACGTGGGTGGACTTTTGAAAAGAAGGTCCATAAAATAAACTTCTTTTGTCTTTAGCTTTTAAAAAAATGGTTAGACTGCACGTTTGGAATCTTCCTCACCAAAGTCCAGCGCTCATCTAGCATTCTTATCAGGCTCATTTTTCATGGAATGGCCCTTTTCTGATATGTTAGGGAGAAGCATTATGATCTCCCCTTCTCCCTGACATGCTAGAGTTTTTTGCAGATGGGGAAGGGTCCAGGTGGGAGGAACCCATTGTGTGAGTGACTGCCCACCTGCAGTCTGAAGTGGCACAGCCCAAATGCAGGTTGAACATTTCAATGAGAACTAGCACATTCTTCTGCAGTCAGTTATGCTCATACACATACATGGTATGAAGGAGGAGAGCAAGACTGTGAATTTAAAAGCAAACTGCAGGCAAATTTCAAGAATGTTTTTAATTCAGTAAGAACACGTAATAAAGTCATAGCAGTGTCAGACCTAATTAAAATGAAAATTAATCATTGAAGGGGAAGAACATCACTAACCAGATAGTAAAGAGGGAAAGGCAAAGTGATTTCATATTTCTCTTACTGTAGCAATAATGAATTTCAAGTTGATCAAAAAACAAACAAACCCAAAAACCTCTTGGCAGTTTCTTGATCTGGCTGTAATAATTAATGAAATGAATACATTCTTGTTTTTAATCAGTAGCAAAGCATGTTTCATGTGTTTTAATCTTAGGCATTTTGTGTAATTTTAAAAATAGAAAATATTCATAGGAACAATAGGATAAATGCATTAATTTTCATTCAGTAAAAAATTCAGATAGGACTGCCATAGAATATATATTTTTATTAAAGTTTTACTGTGCAAATATATAGCTTCACAGTTAAGTGTAGTTTGCCTGGACATAAAATTGCAGTAGCTATATCTAAAAAAGAGAGAGTATAATATTAAAAATATGTCAGTCGGACCCTTTTTATTTTTCAAGTTTTATGGATATACCTTTTGAGCTGAATAGAGCTGGTGTTGGCATATGAAACTAATACACAAATACTTCACTGTGTTTCGGGTTTTTACAATCGCATAACTATGGTGACCATCTGCAGCAGCTGCATTTTACGAATTATTTGCTGAAGCAAATGGCGTACAATGACAAAAAGTAGTCATCTCAGATGGACTGTTAAAACAGACAAAATAGCATTGCTTGCCTTTTATACAGAATGGCCATCTGCTGTACAGATGTTATAATAAGGAATGACTTCAGATTCAATAATTGTAGAAAATGTTCATTAAAACCTCAACAATTTGCACTTGTTTACTTGAATCTGCATAATTCTCCCATGAGACAACACAACACACTTGGTTTTTTATTTTAGTTCTCACTAGCATTGGCTTTGATCCTTTTTGATGTGCTGACTTTAATAAACATAGTCAAAAGGCGCTGTTCAGAAAACATCATGGAAAAAACTACAAAGGAACAATTATAGCAGCAGAAACTACTCTAATCCCTTACTTACGCAAGCTATTTTTAGTGAAATATGTTTTTTTACAAATTTTATTTGACAGTATTTTATAAACAGTGTAAAAGGCCTCTTTTCCAGATGAGTCTTTGTGTAAGAGATGGAAGTTGGTTTGTAATGTAAGAGGAATCTTATGTGCCGAGAACCATTTTTAAAACCCTCACTTGGGAATGTGTTGTAGGCATGTTTCCTCCTTCGTGGAGGCAAAAACAAGAGCTTATGACCTCGGCTAATGACTTTAAAAGAGTTTTGATTAACTGATAACCTTGCATTAAAATATTTTCCCCCAGATATTACTAATTAGGACCTTTTAATCAGGAATTTTAATAGCTAGGTTTTTGTCCTACTTTGTACTTTCGTAATTCTTAAAAATGTGGTTTCCTTTTATTAGTTGTAACTTATATATTTTTTCTATAAAAACAACAACAACACCTCGATCCATGTAGAGAAGTTCCACCCACAGAACATGCTCTGAGGGATCCTTTTAGCAGAATTCCACATGTTTAAACAGACACAGTGGTGATGCATGCCATGTGGTTAGGTAGTCTGTTCTTCCGCTTGAAACTAATCACGTTTCATATTTATGTGTGAAATGTTTATAATGCTTAATGTAATTAAAAAATAGTGGTTTACATAAAAACAATAACATTCCTAAAAGCTAGATGAAAATAAGATTAAAAACAACACAACTGTATATTGCAAACTGAGCAACACACAAAACAAAAAACAAAGTGTTAGAAGGTGCACAGGCTGTAACTTCCAAGCTAGGTGCAAGTGAAGCTCCACAGACAGCACATTAAAGTAATCTAATCATAATGCTATCACTACATGGGCCACCATGACAAGACAGTCCCTGTCCAGGAACAGTCATAGTTGGTGTTGTGCATTCTGAACCACTGAGGTCACCTGAGTCCCTAAAGACAGCAGTGACTGGCTATAGGAGTGTCCTCAAACTGTGCACCTAGAGGAAATGCAACGCCATTCAGAGCTGGTGCACAATCCACTCCTGGACCTGGGAACTAACTACCCATCCATAGGATATTTGCCTTGTCTAGATTCAGCCCACGACTGCATCCAGGCAGCAGTTTAGCACCTGCTCAGCCTCTTCTGATCCAGATGTTACTTAGCAAAATAGTTGGAATCATCAGTATGCTGGTAACACCTCACCCCAAATCTCCTTAAGATCTCTCCCGGAGACCTCATACAGATATTAAATAAGATTGGCGTCATTAAATGGAATTGGGTCTTGAGTTCTATACCAAGCTTTTAAAAATGTATATTCTGTTTAAAATTATTATTTAACTTTTAAATGCGAACAAGGGGTATCTATGTCAGATAGATATGTGTATTGTATGGCTCCTACTTACAATGCATTAGTATTATTATCTCATTTTCTAATTTTCTTCAAAAACTCCTATTATCCTTTCCCCTCAGAGGAGAGAGACCTCCCCCTCCTCCACACACCCTAAAACTCTGTCTTCCAACTAGCTTTACTCAGCATGCAAGCAGTACCTGGTTCTGGCAGTGGTCTAACCAAAAAATACCATGGCACAGCTAAGAGATGGGGCAGGCTAGTGAAGAAGAGGCTCATGACAGGCTGTGACACTGAAGCCCATAGCCCACTAGTGGGTCCTAGGCTACTTCCACTATGAGGAAAGGTTGTAGCATTTTGGAAGTTTTTTCTTTTTAGTTTAGAGTAAAGGCAAGTAAGATACGTCACAATAAAAGAAAATTAAGGTGTTGCTTATAACCAGCTTGTGGTTAAAGTTAGGTGTTCGTTTATAAAAATATTTATACGGTAGAAACCTTCTAAAAATGGCATTGTTTTGTTTTTGTTTTGTTTTTTAGTTTCCTTTGTTGCACTTCACAATAATGCAAGCAAAGCTATAAATACATTTTGCAAACAGTCCTTAAATGGTCTTGAGGTGGAAGGAAAGAGTAGTGATATATGCATTCTGCAAAGTGAAAGGAGGAGATCCATTTAAAACAACAAACCTCTTTAGCCAGAAAGAACTTCAGTGTCTTGGGCTACAGAAGGAAATGCAGTGAACTGTATAGCTGCACTTCAGAATAACATTGTTGTGGTTTTTATTGTGTGTGATATTTTATCTTTAAATATTCAGCAACACAAACAAAAAAATAGTCTGAATTTCTTCAAAATTCTTCAAAATATAGTGCCATGGAAATATTTGCAAAATATTATAAATCAGAGCAGTTAATGATGAGTATTGAGCAGAAAACATTCTTATCCAATTGAGAATTAACTGGTTCTCATGAGAGAATTCTACTAAGATGTTGCAATGGACCTTGGATGCTTCAGATCTATAAGTTAGCCTAAGGAGAAATAAAACATCAAATTAATTTTGACTACCTAAAATAATATGCTAGAGTAACAATCCATTTACAGCACCCAGAGGACCTTTGTTACTTTTAGAAAGAACTGTAAACTCTTTCCAACACTTGAACAATAGGAAATGAATTCTTTGTCAGTAAAAGCCAGAGGACAAACTAAACATTTTAATGGCCACCGAGGATTGAAGTGGAAGTTTAGCCTGTAGACAGCTATACAAATCACTAACGAACCATAATGAATATTGGGTGTAGGCATCAGGGTCCTGTCAGTTTTGACACTGTGTCCCAAGTAGCTTAAACACAACACTCAAGGAAAGGTGGAGACCTCATCAGGTCTCTAACATCTGGGATTTTATTTGTCATTTTGGCATACCCTACAAGCGCAAAAGAAAGAGTAAAAGGGGATTATCCTGACAATGAAATGAGTTACTGAATCTTGTGATAATGAAAAGCAGAACAATTCTAATTCCTTTCTATAGTCCCTGAGGTAGAGGTGCGTTTATAGTTCTGCAGAACTAAATGTAGGAGGGAAGAACAGATGGCCTAAAATCCATGAAATCAGACACCACCTAATCCCAGGACTGAGTACCACTATTAATCCTGGTCAGGTTCCCTACTGTTACTTTATAATAGAGTTCAGAGTTGCTACTGATGAACTGGCATGTCCTATCCCCCCCCCCCCCAAATTACAAATTAACTGTAGCTTGCTGATTTTGGGAAAGAAAATGCTCAAAAGATATATGCCCATTAAAACTGTAGTTCCACCTGCCAGTTCACTTAGGAAAGTGCAAAGCAGGGATGACATTCAGATGGACTGATCTTAAACTATTTTGTTCCTTTCAAAATGTCCCCCCCCCTTACTGTTACATTCATAATGGATGTAATCGCATATCCTCTGAGAAAGGAACATTTTGTTTATTAAATTGACTTATGTGCTGTGCATGACATCGGTACGTTGGAGTCCTGGACCTGACACATTATATTTTACTATTATAAAACTACTATCAGAATATTGTTAGCTGTAAAGTTATACTTTGCTGGAACAGCTGGGATCTAGTAAATAGAATATGGAAGGGAGACTCCCGAGATTAGGGACACAATCTTCCAGAAACTTTTTCTGCACATGCTTTAAGAGGGGTTTGCCCTACAGAAAAATTGAAAGTATGCTTAGGAGTATTGCTACTTTAAAATGTTCTGTCTGAACTGAATTTATTTTAACAGCCACTCCCATATTCTCATTTCCTTACTTCCCAGTTGGGTAGTAATAAACTACTATACTATTTTCAAGCACAAGGCTTAATTCTTTTGAACTGCATTCTTGTAGTCATTTATTTAGTAGATCATTATATGCATAAAATAGTAGTTGACTGAAAGTGAAAAAGTGTCCAGAATTAGGGTAGTATTTTCTGTGGACCAAGTTGCTGAAACAATAAATAAATCAAAAATTATCAAATCACTTGCTATCTTGTGATTTCCAGGCTGTTTAGCATTCAGTATTGAACATGATGTACCTGCTTAGCCTTTCTTAAATGGAGATGAGCTCATTTCATAAAGATAACCATCTTTGACTTTGCTTCTGATTCATCACTGGCCTGAACTCCGCTTGAACCTTGTTAGACACAAAACAAGCAGGACTCCTGGCCCAGGCTATAAAATATAATTAAGCCCTTTTGAAAAGATGCGTAAGAGAGCATTGCTGTCTGCCCCTCAATATATATCCCACTACCGCCAGCACAGCCAATAAAGTTAAATCAAGCACTGCCTGCAATGGATTAAAGTAATAGATGTTCCTGAATTCTTTGTGTTTGAAGTACTTGAAGAAAATACATGCTCAAGCTGCCAGAGCTGCTGTAATGCAGGAGGGACATACATTAATGATGAATTCAAGGATTTGGTCTGTTCAAGGTCATTAATTTCTGTTTACCATTGGTAACACATCTTGTGTTTTTACAGAGCCCACATGTGGCCATATACAATGCTGAAAAACTCTCTCAGTGAAGAATGGTTAATTGGTAATGCAGAAATATAGTACTCTTGGGGAGAATGAACCATCACAAGACTCTGTTTCACACTAATGAGAAATCCAGTAGTCTAATTCATTGTACTCAATCATTGCTAGCATTTTCACTTAACTTGATGTCTTCTGTTTCTTTGCTGATGGTGTTGGTCTGGTCATTCCATTTAGCACACGATTTCTGTTAACTGGTGTACCTGCTCAACAGCTCTGTTCTTTCATCTTTTTATATTCAAGTGTGTGAGTCTCTGCATAAGCTTTTGAAACCCCATTAACCATTTTAAATTGGACAGTGGGAGGATCCGAGAAAGAACACATCTATATGGGGACAGTGCTTCCCTTGAGCACTTGCAGTGACCGGAGACCCTTTCAGGGAGTAAATAACTGCAGAGTACCCCTCATTAGTTTTAAGAGCATAAGCCCATTAGAGATGTCCTGGTGGATCAGGCCAATGGCCAATGTAGTCCAGCACCCTGTTCTTATAGTAGCCAACTATGGAAAGCCTGCAAGCAGGAATTGAACACAACAGCAATCTCCCCATGTGGATCCCAGCAACGGGGATTCACAGGCAGTGGCAGCTAGTATTGGCTGTGGAATGGGAATGAAGCAAGCTTACTTTTCGTCTTGTTTGTGGACCAAAAACAAGCAGGATGTAGCTTTAAAGCATAATAGATTATGTGGAAGAGTTGCAAGAGAACGAAATGGAAAGGCGAAGGGTGTTCTAAGAATTCTTCCTCCTTACATACAAATATAATTATGTATGGACCGGTATGTATGTAGGTATGCTCAAATACCCTGGGGAAAATACAAAATACATAAACCACTGGAATTTTGCTGTTTGCGAATAGAATACCCTTGCCCTTACTTATTTGCTTCTGTCAACTATCACTGTACAACATGTTTTAATATCTCATTTTCAACAAAGATAAATAAGTCAAATGGTGGAGGGCAGCCTTTGGTTTTATAGGATTTTAATAATTCAGTCTTGATGTAATTGTCATGCAAATCAGCTTCTGGATAGTATCCATCCACAGACTTGCGGATTTGTCAAGTGGTCCTAAATCATTTCCAGCTGTATAAAGAATACCTGGATATTCTTTGCTAACATATGTCATCCCAGACTAATCTTTATAATGACATACAGAAGCCTCGTTGTAAAGAAGCCCAATTGTCTCTTGCTCCATCAGCACGGTGGTACATCCGAGTACTATTATAGATCAAAGCAGAGCCTGACAATGTAAGGCTGGCAGCATTTTGTAAACATCATCCAAACCAAGTGCTTCATTTTTATTAGTCTCCTGAAGGGCTATTTTTAAAAGTCGTGAAACTGCTTGCTCCTCATGCTAAATTATTGCGCTCCCTGAAAAGTATGCGAGGGCACAGCAAGCGGCGATGCAAACTGAGCGTGTTAACTTCTGGATATCACAACAGTCGTTTGCAAAGATACATTGATTCAGTGAGCTGCCATATCAGGTTGAGTTGAAATTGTTGCCGTGATTTAATCTGTTTAAAGGGAAGAACAAATTCTATGGTAGGTTTTTGAGGGAGGCCGGAGGAAGCTGTATAAAGTCCTTTGGGTGAGTAGGAAGGGGAATTTCACTTCATTTCATCGTTTCAAGTGGAGCTATTCAGACATAGGAAAGTAACCTTATAAGTTCAGCTCATGCTTTGTAATTCAACCAGGTGCTTAGAAATCCTAAAATAAGACTCTGGGCACACTGATATATGTTCCATTGGTGCTTCTGCGCTTCTTTCCTTTAGGATGCAAATTCCGTTTGTCCACACATGGCAGCCTATTGAGATTTCTCTGAATGTGATGCTCCACTGAAAGAAGCTTTACTAAAGCCCATGCCTTATTTCACTCACCATTATTCTTGTTGTATGTTCATAGCTGTCTGTCTTCAGCTGTTTTTAAAGTACTTACTCCGTTAACCCTCTCATGATTGCACTTTGTGTGACTTCTGACTGAATATTCCCCTTCATTAGGTGCACTGTGATTTATATAGCAAGATTTATTTCACCTCAAAGACGGAGCAGAACAGCTGAAGAAGAAAGTTATAATGTCCTTGAGGAAAATTCTGGCTCTTAGTAAGATTAAAATCAAAGAATACATTTCAAAATTGTCCTGCATCCCAGTGCAGTTCTTTTGCACAATGTAAATCATTGGTTGAAATTCATAGAGCCTTTTTCGTTTATAGATCATTGGGGCTTGAATGAAATTCATACCACTTGGAATGTCTCTTTATCACTATCCCACCTAATTGGGATAGTGATAAAGAGACATTCCAAGTGGTATGAATTGAAAATACAGTATATTCCCGCACTGATGCTGTTGTAGGCTTCTAGATATGCTCTTTGGTGCAAAGTATACAAGGCCCTTCTTGGATCAGGCTTTGTGGTATAATATTTTTACAGGGCCAAGCAAGCCAAGGGACAATTTCAGCTATGCCAAGGAAGCAGAATGTGCCCCGGGATCCCTTTCAACATTAGAGAACAGTTTGGGGCACACCCATCTGGTCACACGTGCTGATGTTTAGGGCAGTAGAAAAGTTTTGGGGTGGTTCTGTGGCTCAGCAGTGATTTAAATAACAGGTAAATAGGCCTCAGCTTTTATGGCCCACTCCCATTTATGTTTAGTGATGGTAGGACTTGGTTAACCAGGATCCCTGGATAGCCATAGCTGCATTTATTACAAGCAGTGAAACTAACTTTGGAGATGTTAGCTCAGTGAAAGGGTGGGTGGGTTGCATTACGTAATTCTGCATTGCAAAAAATGCCTGCTGGTCCTCAGAAATAAACATTTCAGAAGTAGATGTGGACCAAAAGGGGCTGAGGAAGAAGGTCCTTATCTCGGGAACATTGCATTGCTCTATCTTAGTAGCTTTCTGCTATCAATAATTAGCTAAAGACACATGCAGATTGCAGCTTGATATTAAAGGGTTGCATGTTCATGGGAACAACCTGGTAACAATTTTGTTGCAATGAGTACTACACATAGGGAAGGAAATGGGGGTAATATCCCTCTCTCATTTCTCTTTCTTCAGATACCTCTTTAGAGTCCTAATGAGATCTTAAAAGGGGAAGTGAGTTCCATTCATTTACCCGGCAAAAGCCTCTTCTGCACTATTTTAAAAGACCTAAAGGTTTATTGGTTCTTTACTTTTAGAAAGTAGCATTTTTAGTCCCTCTTTGGTGGTGTAGTCATGGAAGTTGTCACCATGAGTTCCTGTACTTCAAAATTTACCACTAGCCCAGTGTGCGGAGAAATCCATTCAGGTGAGAGTGAATAAGCAGAAATAGGTTGGCATGATAGAATTCTCACCCCCTGCCTGCTTCCTTCCCTGAACATGCATAGCCAGGAGCCTTCTTCCAAACCTTTTTTTATGACAGAGGACCTGAGTGAGTCAGGCATGTACTGCACCTGTGCACAGTTGTGTTTTAGCTGTGGGTAGTGGAAGGTAGCTTCCGTTGCATTTCCTACTATTTTTGTTTATATCACCCTCTTACATGTTAGTGATGCTGTTTTCCCTACACGAGAATTGGCACTCACTCCTGTACGACAGAGGGATGATCGCACTGGCTAATGGTCAGTTAGAGTATAGGGCAGCTTTTTGTGTTATGTGAACCTGTGGTCCACTCTGGGTCTCTTAACCGCAGTTTAAGAGAAGTCCCCTATTAGGATTGCACTGTCTCTGTGAGGAGTCGAAACAAAATAGAAAATTATTTCCAATAGCACCTTAGAGACCAACTGAGTTTGTTCTTGGTATGAGCTTTCGTGTGCATGCACACTTCTTCAGATACACTGAAACAGAAGTGAGGAGTGTGAATCTGGTGCCTGTGTGGCTTTGCTTTGGCATGTGCGCCATTTTGTAATCCATGTACAGATGTTCTTTGACAGAGGCACCTGAGCAACACTTGGTTTGGGGCCTGAGATTTTTCCATTGTTGCTATCAAATTCAATAAAAGCTTTGTGCCAAAAAATAAAAAAATGGCTCGTGCACATTATTGTTCTGTAATATAAACCATATTCTTAAGGAGCAATAACTCAATACATTTATGAAATTATTCTTGGCATGATAGTTACATTTGGAAATTTACATTAAGGAAGCAGACCCATTTTTCCTAATTTCTAAAAAAGATTCATAAGCACATCCCTCTGCTTCTTCCTCCTCCAGCACATATTTGACACAGGTGTGTCTACGTTATACATGGGATAGAGTTTTGACTTATTAGAGTTCATTTTTTTAGCAGACATTTGAAAATCCCATTCTCTAAAACAGCTGTCTGTTGTAGGCCCTGGATGTTTTCTTAATCTTTCATCTTTTATAAATATTAAATTACATTAGAAAAATAAGCCTTAAGCGTTACAAATTAAGTATGCGAAATTTAATATTCACAACGATAATTCAAAATATGGATAGCAAAGTTGGTAGTGGAAGGGAAGACTCCCTGATCCTTAAGTCCAGTGTTACACAATTTAATGTCCTAAAGTGTGGATGGGTGGGTGGGTAGGAAATAGGTGCAGGACTTCAAACTATAATAGAAGTGTGTGGAATTATAGGCAATCTTTTGCTCAGATAAAATAATTTTGGGGCATTATATCTAGCACTGTAATCACTTCAAGGTGTAATAAACATTATCTGCAAATAGTTATGTTATTTTTTTACATATAGCGAATTATTTTGATAGTAGAAATAGCAAAAGTGGCAAAATATATTCAGTGAAGAGAAGGTAGAGAATAGTCTGTTAGCTTATGTAAATTATATGCAACTGTACATTCTCTTTCATTTCCTTCCTTCTTTCCTTCCTTGGTAATGCGAAAGTGCCTAAGTAATGAAAGCATCCGTTTTCTGCTTTAAACTAGTAAATGTCTATGGCTATGTAGAAATTGGGAGGAACTCTGGTTAAGAAATTCAAGATATGGTTTGTTGAAAGAAGCCAGGATCATGCTGTTGTTTGTGATCCTGGTTGTTACTGAAGTTTGTAAATACATGGTTTAAATGAAGCTGAGTTTGCTCCAGTTTGTTTTAAAACCAGAAGTTGCTGCACTGGAGACAGAGAGCAAGAAGCGTTTAAGCCTTCTTCTTACCTTCTTGCTTGTTCACGTTTCTGGAAGAGGAATAAGAACTTGAATTCTTATTATTGTTCTAATGTATTTTAATCACTGAGTAATAATTTACAGAACAATCCGCATCGCAGCTGCTGCCCAGCAATGTGTGATGGAGCAGAAGAGCCACAATCACATCTGTAGCCCAGAAAGAAGATATGGGGCAGGCAGATTGCTGTGACAGCCTAGTTCGGGCCCAATGCCATCAAATGACAGCCGTGGGGTTGGCTTGGGATTCATTGGGATCCAAGAACAAAGCTTTGTACAGCTTGTGGTTTGTCTAGAGTGAAACAAACAGCAAGCCTGGCTTCAGATAGAAGATAAAATCAAACCATGGCTTTGCTCCGGGTAGTTGCAGCAACAGTAGGGCAGGGGAGAAGCTAAGTGGCTGAGAATTTACTCTGAGTACCCACACTCACCTGCTTTCATGTTTAACCATGGTTTTGGCTTAGTGTTGTTACATGTGAACTGGCCTCTATCTTTCAACCTGTAGTGTTATGCATTGTATTAACAATTTAGCAGACAAAATCACATTTCATAAGCTCCCTTAAGGCTGAATCTGTAGCTCTTTCTAGTCACAGTTCAAGGACATACAGTAGATGACTTGAGTATGTAAGTGCCTGAAAAACCTTGCAAGATAAGTAAGTGGTTTTGCTGCAGAATCATTTGCATTTGATGCCTAGTTTTTTCTCCAGTCAAGTAATATTTTCATAAATATTACACTTGTGTTTTTAAATATACAGAATGAGAAGTTCTCTTTGTAAGTTGCCTTGTGTTTTCATATAATATGAATTAGTTGTTCATGGAATAAAACAAATGGTAAAAATTACTGTTTTATGCACAGCTATGGATGGACCTACAGTGGTACCTAGGTTTACGAACTTAATCCGTTCTGGAAGTCCGTTCTTAAAGCGAAACCATTCTTAAACCAAGGCGCTCTTTCCCTAATGAGGCCTCCCACCGCCGGTGCCCTTCCATCATTCGGATTCTGTTCTTAGACCGAGGTAAAGTTCTCAAACCGGGACACTACTTCAGGTTTTGCGGAGTTCGTAAACCAAATCGTTTGTAAACAGGACTGTTCTTAAATCGAGGTACCACTATATATTGACCTTCCTTTCTATGAAGGAAAATGATACCAATGTATTTAAGAAATGGGTTTGAACACACAACTAACTGTAATGACATTTTTTTGTCCATTTGAACATTAGGAATAATTAATGGATCGTCATTTA